>NC_092876.1:96003824-96331324 GCF_028372415.1 Notamacropus eugenii
GGTGGAAAACGAAAGGGAAAAAGTCAGGGATGATGGAAAAACAAAGATCCAGAGGAGCTAGAGAAAAGAGAAGTGAGTGAGAGAAAGAGGAGGAGGATGGGGTGGTTGTTAGTAGAAGCTGCTGATATTCTGATAATACTTTAAAATTTACAAAGTCCTTTCCAAAGAAGCCCCATGAGAGCAAGGTATGGTAGGCATCACTGGCTCTTTGTGAAAGGAGAGGAAACTGAGACTCAGAAAAGTGACTTGACCAAAGACATATAGTTATTAAGTGGCAGAGACTTGATCTTAAATCCAGGAGTGTTTCCATTGCGGGGGGGGGGGGGGGGGGCGGGAGGGGAAGGGTGGGAGAGAACAAAAGAAAGGGGAAGGAGACAGGAGAACAAAGTAGTGAAGAAGGAAACGAGTGGGAGAGAGGAAAAGAGGGACAGAGAAGTAAAGGGGAGATAGAGCATAGGAAAAGCAAAAAACTAGAGAGAATTGGGCAAAGAAAGAAGGAAAGATAAAGGGGGAGAGAAAAGAGAGAGGCATAGAAAGATAATCAAGGGGATAGACATTTCTCCCTCTCCCTATCCAAGTTAGGGAGCATTTCTGTTAGGAGAAATCAGTTTTCCTTTTCTTGTGAAAAAGGGTCCCTTGGCCTGTAGGGTCCAGAAGAGACCAAACTTTGGGTTTTGGGAAAGCGCTTCCTCCCCAGCTTCTGCTAACTCATTAGCCCTCATCATGCCCCTTTCCCCTGTACCTAGTGGGAGCCCCTGGGGTGAGTGGGCTGATTCTTCTCCACCCCCAAGCCTCTTCCTGAGGTTAGTAGGGAGGGGCTGTGCTGGGGGTGTGTCAGTTGGCTGCCTCAGAAGCAGGAAGGGGCAGAAAATCAGTTAATCCCAGATATGGGAGGAAAAGCAACCCCAAAGGAAGATCATCAAACCCGGGTATTTCCAGAGGGACTGATCATCCGAGCTGACGGACGCCGAGCACACAGAGCGATCACTGAACCTGCGCCCCATCAGCCAGGCAGCGTCTGGGGTAGCCGACAGGGCCAAGGGGAGAAGAGAACCAATTTAGGGGGCCTGGAAGCCTCCTTGCCAGCAAATGGAAACATGCCCATTTCTGCGGACGCGGGGATGGACTGAACCCTCAGCTACTTCCCTCAACAATGCAAGTCCTCATCTACATAACAGTTCCCCAAGTCCCACTGTATTCTTCCTTCCTAGAGTTATCAAAAGCTACTTATTAATTGTATGACCAGGAACAAGTCACTTTATAAAATGAGAGAAGCTCAGAGCTGGAGACTATAACTGGACTTACTTAAGAAAGTACCCCACAACTGACATCCCTAAAAAGAGGTCAACTCAGCCTCTGCCGAAAGACTTCCAGTGGTGGAGAACTCACTACTTCTGAAGGCAACCCATTCTACTTTGGGACCATAGCTCTAACTATGAAGAAGTTGGTTTTTTTTTTACATTATGTTCAAATCTGCCTCTCTAAAACTTCCAACGAGTGCTCCTAGTTCTGTTCTTTGAACCAAAGCAGAACAAAATCTAATCTTTCATTTATGTAAATAGTTCTTCAAGCTGATCAGCTGATTTGCATATAGCATGAACTCCAGGCCTCTCATCATTCTCCTGGTTCTCCTTCTAGTTACTCCATTTTTTAAAGGTCCTTAAAGCATGCAACTCAAAACTGAAGATCATATTTCTGATGGGGCTTAATCAAGGGCACGATAGAAGAACCCATTCCCCCATTCTGGGCATTCTGCCTTAGTGCATGCAGTCCAAGGTTAAGTTAGCTTTTTTGGCTGCCTTCTCTACAGATTCATATTGAATTGGTTGTCCCCTAAGCACCCCAGGTCTTAGAAAGGAAATGACTTGACCTTCTTTGACCTCAGTTTTCTCATCTATAACAGAATCCCTGTGTCTCCATCCCTGCTGTGTCATTTGATGATGACAAACAAGGTATCTAGGGAAGGAGTTAGAGGAAGATATAAAAGAAAGAAATGCAATCTGGAGCTGGTAAGATACGAAAGGGGAGATTAACTATCAGGATTCCTGGTCTTTTAGGTCTATCTCAGTTTGCCATCTCTAGGTCCCACTCCTGGTCCTATCTTTTATGTGAATTTCTAAGTCCCTAGGGTTAGAGATGCCAAATTAGTATAAACCTCAGACCAGACCAGGTTCCATCTTTAGCTAGAAGCTCCAAAGTTACCAAGGAGGCTTGTACTCATCCTTTATTTATCAGGAAGGGAACTTTGAGATGGTCTAGTTACAGGTTCATAGGATTTATAGTTTGAAGAAATCTCAGAGATCACCTAGTCCAACTCTTATTTTATAAATGAAGAAACTGAGGCCAGAAGAAGCCCAGTGGCTTGGCTCAGCATCACACAGACAATGAGTCACAAAGCTGAAATTTAAGCCAAGGCTCTGTTGGCAAATTCAGTATTCCATGCACCATACCAAACTGCCTCCCAACACTCATTAGTTCATTCCCTGAGGCAATAGAGAAAAGACCTTGGCAGGAGATCTTTGCTCTCACAGCTTCTCTTGCCTGGTTTATATACTATACTTATACAGTAAGGGGTGGGGTGGGGGCAGCATTGGGAGCTCAGGAAGGAAATGGAGGAGAGAGGGTTGCTGGCTCTGCAGGGTTTTAAAATCATTCTGGCTCCCTTGAAGAAGTCCAATACAATACAAAGGTTCCACTTACTCAATACAGTAAGGATTAAGTTGCATTTCACCATTAAAGACTACTCACTCAAAGTCAAATTGAGGCTCATTTGAAGGAGCAAAGCTGGGATCAATGTGGAGGGAAATTACAGGGAGGGAGATTTCAGCTCAATATAATGAATAACCTTCTAATGATTTCAGCTATCCTGCAACAGGCTGCCTAGAAGATGGTGAAGTTCCCAGCCCTAGAAGAGTGAAGTGCCCAAGCAAACACTGGGTAAGGACAAGAGGTTGTAGAGGGATTCCCAGCACTGAGAAAGTTGAAGTTGTTATTCAATCATTTCAATCAATTCTGATTCTTTGTGACCCCATTTGGGGTTTTCTTGGCAAAGATACAGGAGCGGTTTGCCATTTTCTTCTCTAGCTCATTTTACAACTGAGGAAATTGAGGCAAACAGGGTTACGAAGTGATTTACCCAGGTTCACACATCTAGTAAGTGTTTGAGGTTAGCTTTGAACTCAGAAAGATTCCTGACTCCGGGCTCCACACTCGATGCACTTTAACTCCACCTAGATGACCTTTCTCCATAAAATCTCTTGGACTTTAGGGTATCGAGGGTACCTAGGATACCTAGGGTACTAGATGAGTTATTTTTCCTGGCTAGGGATTTCCAAATTCCCTAATAGACAGGGGAAATAACTAGTCTAGTATTTATTTTCATGGAGAAAGAGAAAATGTAAAAGTTCCACTCAACTACTTTCAAAATTAGGAATATGGAACATAAAATGGCATTTAAAAAACAATTAGTAATTTTGAAAATAAAACTCAGTTCTATTAATGATAGTTAAAGGACAGAAATTTAGGGAAGGTAGGAAATGAATGAAAAACAGAGGGAGACAAAGACAGACAGGTACAAAGACTGAGACAAGTCTGAGGGCCTTTACCCCCTTACATTTTGTATGTGTCTTATGTTCTAAAGTTAGAGACTCTCAGAGATAAAATGGACCTGTACTAAACCTCTGTTCATATTATTAGCTCAAGAAAAGTTCATTTAAATTCATCTCGGAGGTAGACAAAGACAACAAAGAAACTGAGGCCCAGGGAGGGTAAAGAACTTATCCAAGGGCACAAAGTGAGCGCTCCTAGTTCATAGTTCTTTCAACAAGAATGCATTGCTTCCCTAGTCCTTAAGGGGAGGGGCTGTATTTTATTCAGTTCTGTATTCTGAGTTCTTTTCCCCCTCCCATATGCCAAAATAGGGCCATGTACATGGTTAAGTGCTCAGGAGAGATTGAGATAAACAATGACAGTAAAAGATACAAAGAAAGAAACAGATGCACAACAGAGAAATACAAAGGTAAAGGCAGAAAGAAATTATATATGACTTATAGAACAGTAACACTGAAAATTTTTAAAAGTTGTTATGTTTTAACAACTATAGATACAAATGGGGTTGTCACCTTTTGATGCCTGACCTGGGAGCTGGATTACATTAAGTGAAAAACTGGAGTTTCCCCACCCTAGTTCTTCTGTGCCTTCCCATAGAGACTAAGCAGCATTTCTCAACTAGGCTGCCATGCCCCCAGGACAACCTCCCTGCCCCAATGCTACCTACACTGAATGGACACTGGTGATACGATTTCCTCATCCATGTCATCCACATCATCTGTCATGATAAAGTGTGAAGGGTTGGGGCGGGTGCTGCCCATCCAGCTGGGATCGATGTTAAGGGCGGCCACCAGCGTGTGAATACCAGGATTGTTGACAATTTGAAAACCACAGAGGATCTCAATCTGCTGCCATCGGTGCAAGCGCTCCCTCAGTGCTGCTGTCACTTCACTCAGGGCTTGCCTGGAAATAGGGTCCAGGTAGGGAGTAAGTCTCAAAGAGCATAGGACCTTCCTTTCAACCTGAAAGGCCTGGCTATACCTAGGCCACACCCTAGCCCAGTCCAGCCCATCCTAGTCCCAAACCAACACCATAGGAATAGTTTTCCCGTTCCAGAGAAACCAAGAAGTAGGAACACAGAAATCCTTGGTCTAACACTTACCCATATTCATCCTAGGCAACATAAGTTTGGTATCTGAGCCTGGGCAAAGGCCTGCCACGCTTCCAAGGAGAGGAAAAAGTCTGAGGGACATTTTGGGTCAGGGAAAAGCCTAAGAAACATGGAGGCAGGAAATAGGGCCACATCTTTCTTTTTAAGCTATACGGGAAAGAAGGTACCAGGCCTGGAGTTCCACCTCAGAGTTTCCAGGGGGGACAGTCTTAGGGAGTCCATCTTCCCAAAATGGCAGGAGATACTCACTTGGCTGTTAAAATTTTGTGATCCACATCATCCAGGGAAGAGCTGTGGGCCACATGGAAGGTTCCAAACAGGGTGTTTCTCTTCTTTTTAATCTTCTCTGCCTGAAAAACCCAAGATGTGTTCCCTTAAAGGGAACGGGGCTCAAGAATGGGGCCCAGACTGAGGACTATAGAACCAGCCATATTCGTTTCTGGCTAGGCACATGACAGTGTTCTCTAGTTGAAAGGAAGAGAATAGTGATCATTCTAAATAACTGCTCTGAGGAGGTGTGTTTTCTCCCTGACTAAAAGGTCACCCCAGTGCTGCCCAGTCCCATCTCTGGGCAATGAAGGGCCCAGCCCCCTTTCCAAGGCTCAGGGTCTAGTAGCTGCTGCATCTGTCTGGATCTCAGATGTCTGCTTCTCCTTTCTTGGACAGGGGCCCTGAGCCAATGTCCCTGACAGAGGCCAGGGAGATGTCTCTCTCCCTTCTCCTGGGGCACATTCAAAGAGTAATTATAATAACTTCCATTCTAGAGCATTTGAAAGTTTTTCAACTGTTTTCTCACAATGTAGTCAATATAATTATCCCATTTTACAGATGAAGAAACTTGGTCTCAGTTTAACACAAGGCTTGCTTTCTCTCAGCATAAAATGAGGATGATAATATTGATGACAGTTGCCTTGCAGGATGGTTCTGGAGGCCCAAATGATACAATAAAAAATGATGTTAATAATAATATTGGCATTTATGGAGCTCTTAAAACTTGAAGACATTATCTAATTTGAGCTTTGCAATCATTCTGTGACATAGATACTAGATAAGGGATGAGACTTGTGATTCTATTTTTACAGGAAACACCTACAAAAGGAAATGCCCTCTACTAATGCAGATTGGTATCTATTTGTCTACATCATGTAGTTTACACAGTTGTCTTAGAGGAATGCCCAGGGCCCTGAGAAATGATGTGATTTGGCCTAGCGTCACATGGACAGTGTGCATCAGAGGCCTACAATGCCATAGGGGACCTGACATCCTCACCCCTTCCTTGGCCACCAGTAGCTGTTTCTCAGCATTCTGCTTCTTGATGTTGTAGTACTGCACCTCTACCTCATGGGTCAGCTGCAGCCACTTCTGTAGGGCCTCAGGGGCATACCAGGAACTGTGAGACTCCAGCTCCTTCTCAGCATTCTTCAAAGCCATGCGTACCTACAATGTCAAGGCACAGATCACAGCCTCCACTTTATCTCCGACTCTGCCAGCCCAATTCCCCAAGTATACAAAGACCACAACCACCTGAGGTCTATGGAGGAACACTGAACAACACACATTTCAACAGAGCTTTAAAGTTTACAAGGCACTTTTCTCATAACCATATTTTGAGGCAGAGAGTAAAAGTATTATCGTTTACATTTTAAAAAGGAAACTGAGACTTAAAGAAGTAAAAAGACTTCCCCAGAGTCATGAGTTAAGTGTCAAACCCAGGCCTCCTGACATCCAATCCCATGCTGTTTTTATTATGCCACATTGAACATGAGACCAGTCCCTAGATTCTCCCTCAATCCATGCTGAGCAGGAGGCATGGGATAGGGCCAGCACTGAAGGTGGCTTCAGGGAGGAGGGCTCCTTTGCCCAGACCGAATGCCAGCTTCCTGCATTCACCAAGTCTGAGCCTTCCTCCATCCTCTCCCCTGCTCCCTCCAAAGATGGTGTGGTATTTATAGCACAAGGAAGTAGGATTATTGTTGATAGGACCTACAAGATGTCGGTGTCAAGGACAGGACTGAAACCCAAGTCTTCTTGCTCTTTACCCAGTTGAATTCAACAAATGTTCAAGTGTTCCAAGCTATTTGGAAAACAGGGTACTGGTACTACTTTCAAGAACCTGTGCCCAGGATTCCCTCCACTAACTCCATGTGAACTCCTTCTTAACCTTCATGTGGGGATTCTCTCCAAAAAAGATAAAGATAAAAGGCGTTAATTTGTCTACTTTTGAAATAATGATCAAGAAACAGAAAGCTGAATATAATAAATACTAAAAATCTAATTTGCTTAGATTTGGGGTTACTTATAGAGGTGGGGGAAAAAGAAGAAGTAGTTGTATAGGAAGAGGAGTAAGACAGGGAAAGCAGGAAAGAAACAGGGATAATATGGAAGAGACACATTCAACAGGGGTTGGGGTGAAGAAAGGATAGACAAAGGGAAGGAAGAAAAGAGACAGAGTGAAAGAGAAGACAACGAAGGCAGAGAAAAGGGTTCAGTGGGTTTTGAGCTATTAGATATCATCCCTTGCCATGCGTTTGGTCAAGGGACCAATGGTTGAGAGTGTAATCAACTGTCATCTCCTATCCTCTGAAATATTAACCACAAGACCTCAGTCTTCACCTGCTCTAAACCCTAAACCTCTAGATTAGGAGTTAACTGCTTATGTGTCATGGATCCCTGTGGCAGCATGGTGATGCCTATAAATCCCTGTTCAGATATTTTGCTGCCTATATTCATAATTGAAGGACATGCTAAATTCCAGTTAGAGGTTAGTAAAAATAAAGATATAAATTTTCCCCCTTTCAAGTTCACAGACCTTCCTCAATATCTAACCAAATACCCTGATTTAAAAACCTTTGCTCTAGAAGCTCTGCTCTACAATAATCAGATCAGACTACCCAGGGAAAATTCTTATGTTCATTGTTTTCCAGGAATGATAACAACATCTCCAAAGTCTTTGTTTCTAATAATAACCCTGTGAGGTAGGAAGTGCAGCTATTACTCTCCTCATTTAACAAATCTGATGGAGACTGAGGGAGCTGAACTGACTTGTCCAGGGTCCCATAGAAAATAAGTGGCTAAGCTAGTTGTGAATGGACTGCAGCATATGAGAAAAGCCCAATCTTGGAGGCAGGCCCCATCTTCCCATCCGCCCACTCCACCTATGTTCCTGGTCTCATGTGACTAGGTGCTACTGGCTGCCCCCACATCTCACCCCACAAGGTCCACTCTACCTGCTCTAGTTCTTGCTCTGCATATTTCTGGCGGCTGAGCTCATTCTCTGTACCCTCACGTAGTTCTCGAAGCCGGTGTGCCTCCTGTTTAGCAATGCTGATCTCATCTTGTAATTTTTTCTCCAGGTGCACTTTTTCTACTTCTACTGTCCGATGTTCCTCCTGGGCCTTCTGTAGCCTGTGGGAGATGAAAGACTGTTTTATATACTCCAGATTTTCCTCCTTCATTCTGTAACAAATCTATATGGAAGACATAGCATGCCTGGTCTTAGGCTCTGCAAAGCTGTGGAAGAGACAGGAAAAGACATGGGTCCTTATTCTGGAGTAGGCCATGCTATATGTGAGACAGCTACATCAAGCTAAGGGAGATGCACAAGAAAACTTGTGCTTGATCAAACTGTGGGGGAGACAAGGAGACTGGGTCCCACTAAAAGTCTGGCTGGGGATATAATAATAATAACTCACTGCTATAATGATTTTCTCCTGTGAAGTTGTTGATCTGCATCTGTGGAGGAAGTTTCCATGCTAGGGAATGAAAATCTAAGTTTTGCCCCAAAATAAATAAAAAATGCAAGTCCCCTAGGGAGGGGGTTAGGAAGCTACTATTACTACCTCATACTTTAATAGGAACTGGCTGATAACTGGACTTATAAGATTAAAATCTGAACTGTTAAGTTCTGAGAAGGGTGAGGAGAAGGAGAGTTCTGACAGGGTATTTGTCATGGAGGATGAGAGCACAGTCCTCTATGGGAAAGATGGGCTCCAAGAGGGAATACTGTGTTGAGCCAAGTCAAAAACAAATTTAGCTCACATCCCTAGGCTTTAGACTAGATGATCTTCAGGAGGTGCAAATTTAATCAACCAACTTGGGATTTGTATAAAGAAAAACTTCAAACAATATTAGAGCTAACTACTTTTGGTAGCTGTGCTCATTCTGACTGAAATCATGCAGTAGAATCCTCTGCCTTAGGAAATAGTGGGTTCCCCTTCACCAAAAGTCTTTAGGCAAAGGATGGACCTATTTGTCAAGAATGCTGAAGAGAGGATTCCTATTCAGGCACAGGTTAAACTAGATGGTCCCTCCAACTCTTGCCAACTTTGAAATTTTGTGATTCTCTCATTTCTAGTTCTAAATCCTGTGATCCTCTGGGGTCTGTCTCCCTGCAAAGGCAAGGACCTGGGATTTTTCCTGCTGCCCACCAGGTGGTGCCATGTGTCCTAATTATAACCAGTGCTGATCTCTGGTTCCTTCCAGTCCAGTTTTGAGGCTATGAAAGGGCCCATGGACCTTCACAGGCGGGAGTCAAAGGCAGTTTTAAGGCTAGAGAAGAGGACTCACTGGCTCCTGAATAGAGCCAAAGGTAAGAGCACACCTAGACTTCTTGTCACACTCACTTTCTGCTCCCACTTCTAGGGCTACCATGTGGCAAGAGTACTAGACTTGAGATGAAGGGGAGACTGGGTTCAAATCCCAGATCTGTCACTATCTGTGTGACCTTAAACCAGTCACACCCTCTTTGGACCTCAGTGTCTTCATCTGTGAAATGTGAAGGGTTGGGCTCAAAGGTCTATAAGCTCTGACATAATAACACTCTTCTATTTGGGATTATAACACAATGGATTTAGAGTTAGAAGGGACACTAGAAAGAGAACCTTATACTAGAAGGCAGTGGCTAAAACTTGAATATTTACATCTACCATAAGACAACTGCAATGTTTTATACTGTAATTACCTTGAGCTACAATTACTCTGCTCCTAAAACCTTGGAAATTGTGGCAAAGATTACATTGCCCATTAATAGCAATTCAGGCTCATTTTGCTCCCTTTGTTTGTTTTAGTAGGGACTAAAGTGGGATGGACTAACTATAATATGTCAGTATGCTTTGTACCTTGTACATGTATGTACCTTGATGGCAGGGACTGGGTCCACTGGAAAGAGTGCTAGATACAAAGTCAAAGAATCTAGGTTTGAATTCTGTCTCTACTACTTATTACCTATGTGACCTTAGACAAATCACTAGGTCTCTCTAGGTCTCAATTATTCATCTGTAAAATGAGGGGATCCAACTAGTTGGCCTATACTGTCACCTTTAGTTCCTGATCTATGATCCTATCCCTGTGATCTTCCTAGAGCATATAACAAATGTTCAGCAAGTTCTTGCTTCCTGAGAGCTGATCTCCACAGCCATATTTATCTTGTCTTTTGTAAATTATTTCTTGTTTTCTTTACTTAAACATCACAAAATGTCAGAACTGGAGACTATCTGATCCATCCCTTTTATTTTAGATAGGAAATCAGGAGCATGACGTAATGGAAAGAGCCCTGGATTTGTATTCAGAAGACCTGCATTAAAATTCTAGCTCTGCCATTTACTATAGTTTTTATCTGAGCAAATCCTCATCCCATTCTGTGTCTCCTTTGTAAAATGAGGGGATTGGGCTAAATGATCTCTAAGGTCCCTTCTGGCTCTAAATCCTATCCTACAAAAGTGAAGCCTAAAAGAAGAGATTTTTCTAAGGTCATATAGGCAAGGAATATGAATGAGATTTAGGCTAAATATAAGAAAGAATTTCTTAATGATGAGGGTTATTGAAAACTGCAATATAGTATAAGATAAACCATGAAAGTCTCCCTTTGGAGAGAGTAAAGAAGTCAATTATCCATTTGACTGCCCAGAAACAAGAGTCTGAATAACTGACCCGTTGCAGACTACTGTAGCCAGAGAATTTCATGATCATATACAACTAGCAAGGTTCAGAGGTAAGATGATCAAAGATAACACTTTCTCTTGAGACAGAGAGAGGTTATTCTTTTTTAATTCTCTGGCCAGTTTGGTAGTATGAAAAAAACACTGGACTAAGGAGATTTTAATTTGAGTGCTGGCTTTGTCATTAACTTTTTGTGTGACACTGAACAAGGCAGGTAACCTCTCCATATCTCTGTTTGCTCATTTATAAAAAGAGGGGTTGAAACAGATATCTTTAAAGTTCCTTCTAACACTCAGGATTGTAGGGTCCAGAGTAAGAAAAAAACACAGAGATCATCTCCAATTATTTCACTTTGCAGATTAGGAAATTGAAGATCAAAGAAGTAACTTGTCCCAATAGTTGATATCCCACTCCCCTCCCCCAACAGTAGTCTTTGAATATCCATTCATATACCTCTCCTGGAGGTCATGAAGGCTCTGCTCAGCTCTGTGTAGCCCCTCCAGGTCTTTCATCATCTTCTTCATATGCTCCTTGGAGTATCGGTTCTGAATGTAGGCAAACCAACATCCACCCACTCCAATGACGATGGATACAACCAGCATGAAGTCCTTCAAATGGTTATGGCGGGTCACTGCAAAAGGAAATGACAAGAAGGTTAATCATCCCCCAAACCATTCTCTGTATGTTCCCCTCCTGCATGTCTTTAATGGCCAGGGACACAGATTGTGTGAATATGGTCACCAAATAGAGAGAGCAGCAAATAAATCCTTCCTGGTATTGCGGCCTGAGTCAAAGCCTAACCTCTAAGAACACCCATGATTTTCTCAGGGTCTGTAAACCTCTCCTGTTCTGAGCCCCTGAGGCGTTCAATCTAAATTAGACAAATCTGACAGATGTTTATTAAGTGGCTACTGTGTAAAGGGAACTGTGCTCAGTACTCGGGCAACAAAAATGAATTAAAATTAAATGGAGGCAAAAGTACACATACACAAATAACTATGATGCTTACTGTCTAGCATTCAAAGTCTTCTGATAATCCATACTCTTTCCAACCTCTTCTAATCTTTTTCTCCTACATGTACTCCACATTCCATTTGTCCTCCATACATATCACATACTCTCCTGACTTGTACCTTGGCCTACACTGTTCCCTACATATCGAATGTCTTTTCTATCACATTCCTTTTCTTTTGGTTGATATCTTTTGTTCCTATATTACTTTTATTTCTAAATACATTCCTCCCCATTCCTTCTACTTAAAGAGATATCTCCCATTACAAAGAATAAAAATTAAAGAAAAAAAAAAAGCTTGGCAAAACTGACCAACACATTGATCAAATCTGACAGTATATGCGATGTTCCACATTCAAAGTTCCTCACCTCCGTAGAGAAGGAAAAGAGAGTCATTTTCTCATCTCTTCATTGGAGCCAAGTTTGGTCATTACAATTCCAGGGTTGTTTCATTTAGTTTTGGCTAGTTGTTACTACCCACCTATTGGATGTTCAAGTTCTTCTTATAGTCATTGTTTACACTGTTTACCTGGTTCTGCTTTTTTCACTTACTTATATCAGCCTTCTATCACTTTCACCTGTTGCATAACTACTCACACTTTTATATCACCAAACCAAGCACCATTTCCTTCAAGAAGCCTTCTCTTTCTCTCAGCAGAAAATGACTTTCCGCCTCAAACCTGAAAGTGCTTTAATATATAATAGTAAATTATCTATAAAATAGCTATTCTTTAATGAACTGTGAACTCCACAAGGTTCAGGAGCAGGTCTTAACTACGCTTTGTATCTTTCCATACCCCACACAGTGCTCAGTACAAGCAAACACATAAGACATTTACTAAATACTTCAGGAGAAATGAGCCAAGGCCTTGCTCATCTAACCTCTCCCCCATCCTCACTGCTTAAAATTCATACTCTAATCTCATTGTCCCATTCTCACCTATGCACCTTCATTTGTTCTTCTTTTGACCTAAAAGGGCCTCTCCTTTCTCATCACTCTTTCGAGAAAGTATATGTTCTTCAGGTGACAGCTCAAGTCCCAATATCTCCAGGAATCCTTCCCAAACTCTCTAAGTGTTTCTTTGAGGCAGGGCCCATGTCTTCTCCTCATATCACTTCATGATGCACAACACAGAGTTGGGCCCTCAAGAAATTCTAAGGGCTTATTCATTTAGTCTCCCATAAGCACCTTGGCCAAATCTCAGAACATCCCTGGGGGTAGAATGTTGGGGGGCAGGGGAGAAGAGTACCATCTGCAAGAGATAATTTATTTCAACATGAACACGCTAAATGCCTCCTACAGGAGACTCAGAAGTGAAGGAGAAGAGGGAAGGAGAAGGGAGAGAGGGTTAAGAAATAGAAGATAGAAAGAAGAGAAATGAGAGAGAAGTACTCAAAGTAAAGTTGGGGAGATAAGACTCACAAACATAGTCAAATGATAAACTAAGTACCACAGGCTCTAAGAGCTCTAACAACTCAGATAATTTTGAGTTTCCTGAGGGTTGTGGTGTTCTAGAAAGTCTTTCAGGAGGATGAGAGACTCAAGCTGAGCTTCAAAAGATGTGTGAGCTCGATGACAGACAGAAAAATTACAGGACTGAGGCAGGGTTAATAAGTACAAAGGTAAAGGAGAGGAATGAATGACCCTGAAGTATGTGTATATGTGTTGGGAAACTGACCCCACTGGAATAGAAAGAGTGGAATATAATGAGGATCATCAGAGAGATCTGGAGATGAGTGAAATAGGCAACTGTGGCAAGGTCCAGAAAACAAAGATCTTTTGTTCTGGCTTTAGGCTCCAGTTCCTAAGTGCTTTTCACTAGCCTCCAGGAGTGCTGGGATGGACAAAGGACCCCTGGACTATGACAATGAAGGTCAAGCTCAAAAACACCCAAGAGCCTTTGGGAAGAATATAACGTCTCCACAGTCAATATGTCTTAACAATTTTTCAGAGACTTCTTCCCTTTGAGAATCAATGAGATATACTAAAAGAACACAGAATTTAGAATCAAAAAGATCTGGGTCAAGCCGTGACTTTGCCTTATCACTAGTCATATGGCTATGGAAAATTCAGGTTCAATATTAAGGTTCACAGGTTCATCTATTAAATGAGGAGACTGAATTACATGATCACTAAGGTCCCTCCCATTATATTCATGGCATAGATCATAGGATCTAGTGCTGAAAGAGATCTTAGAAGTCATCCAAGCCAATCTCCTCATTTTAAACATGAGGAAACTAAAGTCCACAGAGGTGAAATTAATTGCCCTTGCCCAAAATCACAAAGGTAACCTATGTTGGAAACAGAATTAGAAACAGAGCACAGTAAGTCTTGGCCATGTCCCAGTAGCAGGGCAGAAAACCAAGGGGTCTCTTGACTCCAAGTCTGGTATCTAAAAGAGTACTTCACTTTATTGCTCCTTTTTTAGTTCTGACCATCTGTATTCTATTCAGTTTCAAGATTTTGATTCTATGAATCATTATTTGTCCCATTATTTTAATAGAAGGAATTACCTATAGTTGCATCAGCCCCAAACCAGACTATGTGCTGGTAACCCACAGACTGGGAGAATCAGACAATTTCTTGATCTTTAAATTACAGTGGTAAAGATCCAGAGCCCTATGAGTAGCCTATAATCAGAACAGAGCCCTAATTAATTTAAATTGTGCTTCTCCAATTTACCTTATAGAGGAGAAGATATATCTGCACAGTTGTTCTTTTGGGTCAAATGATATTTCTGCTTTTTTCCCTTCTCTAACCACATCTCCCTCTCCACCAAAAGAATAATAGGCCTTTAAAAATTTAGCAGAGAAATCTGGGGGTGAGGCAAATGCCCTTAATTCCCCTTTCAGCCCTACCCTTTACCTCAAATCTGATGACATAAGCTAGAGAAAGTCACTAATGCAAAGACTTTGTTTATTTCAATACTTCAGTCATCAACAAAGCTACATTAAGAACTTCAATTACAAATGATGGCAGAAAAGGCTTGGGACAGAGAGTACGTTGGAAGGAGCTACAGGGAGGCAGATAGGTTCAATATAATTAAAATATCTTTATTTCTATGGTACCTTATGGTTTGCAATGCATTTTCCTTACAACAATGCCGTAAGATAGGTAGTACAAGTATCATTATTCCCATTCTACAGGTTAGTAAAGTCCAGAGTCACACAGGATGTGTCAGAACTAGAAATTGAACCCAGGTCTCTAAACTACAAATCAAGCATTCTTTGCATTATGTGTTTTTTCTCTTCTTGAAAATCAAAGTTGTCTCAGAACAGCTACCTCATGAAGAAGTGAGCTTTGTATCACTAGAGGTATTCAAGAAAATGTTGTTGGAAGTAATGATCAATAATGTTACCTATCTCCTGCCAGAGGGGTGATGGCCTAATATGTAAAATGAGATACACATTTTTGGATATGGTCAATATGGGGATTTGTTTTGTTGGACTATGGCTATTTGTTACTAGGATTTTGTTTTTTCTTTTTTTTTTCCAGTGGGGGAGGGGGAAGGAGGAGATAGGAGGGAGAAAACAAATTGAAAAAAAAATTTTTAGAGAAGTTATTGTCTAGGGAAACTGTCTAGGAGATTTATCCATCAATCAAGGGGTTGGAGTTCTATGATCTAATACAAGTGACTTAAATCATTCTGGGATTCTGCTTGCTCACCTGAAAAGGGAACTAATGAAAGCTGCAGAGGCCTGTTGTGAGGAGAGCACTCTAGGTTTGGCAGAGCTATGGAAAGAGAAATCATTCTTACTGTTGGACTAGATGATATCTAAGAGGGTTTTCAGCACTAAGATTATAGGATATTCTGGGACAGGATCCTGAGGCCTCCACTGGGGAATGTATAAATGTCTAATAAATAGTGCTTGCTCTTAACAGCTTGTAGTCCAGCTGGGGAGATATGTCCAATCTTTACGAATGTGTTAACATATAAAACTCATGACAGAAGCAAGAGCTCAACTACAATACAGGTTCTAAAGGCCATTGTAGAAACTCAGAAAGAATAGATTGACATAGGTTGAAATTGTCTGGGAATGTTTCCTAGAGGAAACAAGACCAGAATAGGAAAAGTATAAAATCTGGTTAAGTGGGTTGAATGAAAAAATAGAAAAACCTAACAAAAGCTACTTGATCTCTCAGGATCAGAACCCTAACAGTGAGAGTTTGGGAAAAGTTAGGCTCACCCTCTATGACATCCCTGCATATCCATAAATAACTTCCTTGTTCTTCAATCTATTTTTAGCCTGTACCATCCACTGAGGTTAAAAGATTCCTGAAATTTATTTCCTGCAGAGATATTTTACCAGCCCACATATCCCTTTGTCTTCTGAATTCTGCCCAAGCCCAAGTAATAGTTCTTACACTGAACTCTATTTCATAAATAAGCCTGTGCGGAGGGACAAAAGGTGAGGTTATAGACACTTTACCTCTGGTCTCCTCCCAGCTTTCCTTATCTTGGCCAACAAGAAGCCTCAGATATAAGTGGGCATGAGACCTGGCTCTGCAGTCGGGGGTGACCCACAAGAAGGTATTCGGGAAGTGGATGAACTGGCCACAAATTTTGACTGTCCTGGAATAACAACATTGTCAGCACTGAAACCGCCCCTGGGGATTAATAGACACCATGACCCACCTGAGCTCATTACACTGGGGGAATCCTTGTGGACCATAGGCAGCTTTGTGGTGCCATGAGAAGAGAACACATGCCTGAAAGTATGAGTTGACTGGGCTGGCTGTGAGCCACAGGCAAACAACAGAAACTACTAAGGAACTCTTGACTACAAGAGGTTTTAAAGAACAAAAGTGTCTGGCTGACTATAGATCTGAGAGACACAATTCCAAATGATGACAGGTCCTTCAGACAAAGATGCAACAAAAGCTAAAAGTGCCCATCATGGACAGTATTGTTTGTTGAACCCTGCTTTCTCAGATCAAAGTCAGTGCTGGCTTCACAAAATATAATCCTTCTTATAGAGATACACAAATACTTCACTTTTTCTGGAAGAAAGTTATCTGACAACCTGCTTTATCTAGAACACAAATAAGGATCCAGAAGGAAGCCAAGAATCAAAATCAGTATCATAAAGTCAATGATACTTCACCTTCTTCCTAGAGTACTTTAAAATTTATAAAATCCTTTCTTCCATAACAATCCTGTAATTTAGAGTGCAATGATCATGATCCCTATTTTACAGATTAGAAAACTGACGCTCAGAGAAGCAATAATAAACAGAAAACATTCTTTCAGGGCAGCTAGGTGGTGCAGTGGGTAGAGGACCAAGCTGTAATTAACAAGATCTGAGTTCAAATCCGGCCTCAGATTCTTACTAGCTGTGTGATCCTGGGCAAGTCACTTAACTCCTATTTGTTTATTTCCTCAACTGTAAAATGTTCCTCATCTCTCATTGGAGAAGGAAACAGCAAACTACTTCAGTGTTGTTGCCAAGAAAAAATGTCACATAGAGGCAGACACACCTGAACACCTAAACAACAACAACAAACGTTCCTCTAGTGCTTTACGGTTTACAAAACACTTTACAAATATTACAGTACACTTTATTCTCCCAACAACCCTGAGAAGAAGGGTTACTGCCCCCATTATTATCCCTAATTCTCATATAAGGAAACTGAAGCAAAGGGTTAAGTGACTGGCCCAGGGTCATATAGTTAATAAAACAGGATTTGAACTTGGGTCTTCCTGACTCAAAGTCCAGCACTATCCCCCTATTAAAACACCTTGATGCAGTGTCATACAGGTAATAAGCATAGGAGGTTCTCTTATATTCTTTCCACTTCACTAAATTGTTCCAATATTCATATTCTTTAGTCACAGAAGAAAACCTTAAGCCTTCCTTCAATGCTTATTTATTCTTACTTTATAAAGAGTTCTAACAAGAAAAGGGGAAAAAAACATAAGGAAGAAAAGAAGCAAGTATACTGAGCTGTGGAGAAGCAAGAGAGGCATACAGGCCTCAGCTATGACAAGCATGGCTGACAGGCCACTGCCATAAAGACACTATCTCAGGCAGACTACTTAGTTGAGAAGAATCACCATCCCTTTATTTCCAGATATATTCCTCTGCCCTTTTCTACCTGGTAAGTCATCCTTTTTAACAACGTTAAAATAAAAAGGGGAAAATAATTCAGCCAATACAGGAATGAGTCTAACAGTAGATGCAATATTCCAAGAAGTGAGGGAAATGTATTTTTTCATCTCTTCTTTGGGGATATACTTGGTTGTTATGACTGTAGTGTTCCAGTTGATGAACACTTCCATGTACACTGCTCTTGTCAGCGTGAATATTATTTTCCTGGTTTTGCTAAAGTTCCTCCCCCAAATTCTTCAAATTCATCATTTCTTATAACACAGTAATATTCCATTTTACACTGTGAACTAAATTTCTTTCTGAACCCCCAATCGATGGACATCTATTATTTCCATTTCTTTGCTACCACAGAAAGTACTATTGTGAATATTTTAGTTCATATGGGAACATTTTTTTAATTTCCTTAGAGTATTTAGGGTAGATGGCTAGCAGCAGGATCTCTGAGCAAAGAGTTTAATCACTTTTTTATTGTTATTCCAAATAAGCATTAGATTTTTTTTGGGCTATCACATTAAACTCAACATCCATACTGGTCTTTAATTAATTATATTGGCTATTAATACCTCCCCCAACTTTTTCAGCTTAACTGTTATCTAGCCTTGCCTCTTCCATCTTAAATGTAGCATTCTACATTTAATTATGTGAAATTCTATCTTAAATTTGGCTCTGGATTCCAGTCTGTCAAGAAATTTTAAAAAGCTGGAAATATTCTTTTAATATGACATAGTTATAAATGACTATTCTTTGTCATTCAACCAGTTACAAATTCATCAAACTGTATTATAATCTAGTCCACATCTCTCCATCTCATCTACAATACTACATTCCCAACAATGTAGGCTAAATGATGTGTTGTACTATAGTAATTTAAATGCAAATGGACAAATTAAAATTAGAAAAAAGAGAAGAGACAATGAGAAAAGGTATGGTCGATATAAGTAGAGTACAGTATGTTACTGAGAATGATTTACAGTGTGTACAAGGTGAAATGAAAAACATCACTGGGAACTTATATGACAAGAAAGTGAATTGACATCATAGTGAGAAGGAAAGAAAATAGATGGGCAACACCAGTGCTACAGTGTACCCTGACACAAAAGGAACCAGTGGAAAACAGCTGTATTGTGCAATATGAGCAAAAGTGTGGAGGAGCTTCCCCAGGTGAATTTCTACCCAACCTTTAAAATCAAACTCAAATGAAATTTCCAAGAAGTTCTCATGGTGTCTCCATTTCATCGAGCCCCCAGAAGGTAATGGCCTTTCCTCTCAAACTCTACATAACAATTTCATTGCACATAATATCCATATCATGTAATATTGTGTGCTATAGATATCTGTGCTGCTGTCTTAGTCCTCTGTGATACTTCTAGCTCCACCAAGAGCATGAATTATGTCTTATCTAGACTCTGTATCTCCTCCAGTCCATAGAACAATGTTCTATTTACAGTAGGCACTTAACTAAGGCTTGCTGGATGAATGAATGAAAGGTTCTGGTAAAGGAAATACTTACACTGAATAAATCAGATCTAAACAATAAAGGGCATTATTTTGGTGAGAGTTTTTCATTTGGGTCAAATTACAAGGAAAATTACACATATACACACCTCCTCTGCCAAGAGAACAGCTGACCAGAAAAGGTCAGGGTGACATAGAATGTCAAATCATAGTGGGACATGTGGAAAAGAGATTAGTTTTATCCTGTTTGAACTGACAGGGGAAAGTGCAGAAAGACCAGTTTCAGTTCCATTTTAAGAACTTTCTAACATAAAATTACAGCCATCCAACAGGAAAACAGTCTGCCTTGGTTCAATTCAATAAGCATTTATTAAGTACTGTAAATGTTCAGGCAGAGCCTGGATTATCAGAGGCTTGTCAGAATGCAGCAGATGGGATTAATGATTTGGTTA
Organism: Notamacropus eugenii; assembly: GCF_028372415.1. Classification (NCBI taxonomy): domain Eukaryota; kingdom Metazoa; phylum Chordata; class Mammalia; order Diprotodontia; family Macropodidae; genus Notamacropus; species Notamacropus eugenii. The sequence goes on from NC_092876.1 coordinate 96,023,511, forward strand.
GGGGGTAGATTCAACATCTGAGAAATCAGTTCTCCAGTCTACTTCTCTCCATTCACGAAGCTGCCACTCTTAAGTCCTTATCACCTCTCCTCCACTACTGAAATAGTTTCTTAATTGTTCTCCTGGCCTCAAGTTTCTTAATATTCTAATTCATCCTTCCTTTTTGAAGAAGACCATGACATCAGAGAAATGATGACATGACTTGCATTTGACTTTGTTTTGAGTGAGGGAGGGCTGCGTAGGTCTGACCAGGTCACACCTCCTGCTCAACAAACTCCAGTAACTCCCTAATACTTCAGTAGGAACAAATATAATCTCCTCTGTCTGGCATTTAAGACTCTTCCCAAGCTAGTCCCTTCCTTTATTTCCAGTCTTCTTCCATATTACTCCTTCCATCCATTTACTTGCCACTCTTCCTACTCTCTGGGCCTTGCACTGGAATGCTTTTTCTCCTCACCTCAGCCTCTCAGAAATCCTGCCTTTCTTCAAAACTCTGTTCAAATGCCCTCATATACAATTCTGCAATCCAATACACATGCTAAGCCCTGAAGACATAAATTTTCAAAAAGATAGTTCCTGTTCTCAAGGAGCTTACAATTTAATGAAGGAAGACAATACATAAAAAGAAGTAGAAAGGGTGAGGGGGACCCTAAGGAGGTATCTTATACCATGGGATTGAGACCAAGCAGAGCTGCAGAAGGAAAGTAGAGGAGGCCTTTCCCTGTCCCCTCAGATGCCTTTCCCGCTAAGGTTATCCTGAATAGGCCTTAGCCAAGAAAGGCCAACATCTCCCATTGCATCCTGAGCCGTCATCTCCAGTCATCCTGATGAATATATCTGGTCACTGGATCCAGATGGCTGAGGAGGAGAAAGTGAGGCTGGTGACCTTGCACAGCCCTCCCTCACTCAAAACAAAGTCAAATGCAAGTCATGTCATCGTTTCTCTGATGCCATGGTCTTCTTCAAAAATGAAGGATGAACACAACAACCTTCCAACTACTCTGTATCTTTTATGTATCTGTTTATGTACACACTGGTTCCCTCATTAGAATGTAAGCACCTTAGTTTTGTGGGCTTTTGTATACCCAAGGCTTAGCAGCATTTAGTAAAAGCTTACTGATTTCACCCCTAAAATTTATGATACAGACTATTTCTAATGATGTTCAAATCCAGGTCAAAGCATAAAGTCAAAAGAACATAGTATTGAGAACTAGAAAGAACATTTAAAAAAAAAAACATCTACACTCTTGATTTGGGATCAGAAGCCTGTTTTTACATCATGATGCTCAGATGAACAGCTTTGAAGTTGTTTATTTGTTAGCTCTGGCTTTGACCATATTACATCAGACCTGCTTGGTCTGAACCCCATGGTCTATTTCTTTTCTGGACATCTATGTTTTCTGTCATATTCTTCATTCCATTTCATGAGTAAAAATCACCAATAATTGATAACATGCTACACTCTACTTATGTCCACTATGCTTCATTTTACAGATGGCAAAACAGAGTTCTCAAAATAGGAAGGGTCTTACCCAAGATTACATAATTAGGAAATAGAAGAGTCAAGATCTGAATCAAGGTCCTCTAACCTAATTCTCCTTCTACCATACCACACTTGTCCTTCTCTACGAGAAAATCATAGCTTGCCCAAACAGTATTCAATAACTGATTGCCAAAAATAAAAAAAAAATAAAAACCAACAACTTCCTTAAGAGTCTTACCCTACTACTATCAAACTGTACCACACAGCTCCTAAATCCTACTTAACCATTCTGACCCATTAGTCAGGCTTTGTTCAGTCCTAGTTTTCAGAAGGTTGCAGACGCAGACTACTTCTCAAAAACAGAGATTTTTTTACTTAATTTCCACAGAAGCCTGCTTCAGATATATCCTTAGTGCAAAGCAGGCATGGCTACAAATCATGAAGGCTAAAGGCTGCAATTCCAAAACAATTAGAGTCTCTTCCTTTCCTCAGTCCAAGGAATTACTGAATCCTGGAACTGAGAAGGACCTCAAAAGTCACTGAGTTCCACCCCTTGGAGGAATCGCAAAAATAATCTAGTCCAACACACCCCAGAGTAGGAACTCTTTATACAACATTTCTGCCAGCATCTTGGCAAATCATTCACAACCAAGGTAATTCATTTCATTATTCCATTATTGCCAATACACATTTCTGATTGTTAGGGAGTTTTTCTTTAAATGTAGCTAAAACTGGCCCTCTGTACAACTTTCCTCTTTTCTTTTGCCCTCTGAAACCAAGCAGAAAATATCTAATCCTAAATTCACAGCATCAAACACCTTCTCAGTCTCAGCTTATGCTTCATGTTCTGAGGGATTCCGGGAGATGGTGATTTGGATGTGAGATGTGACCTGCACCCTGCTGTCTATGTAAGGAGGAGATAAAGCATCCTGATGAGTCCAGGAGATAGGGATAGGATCATCTCTGCTCTAACTCTTAGAGCAAAGGGGCAGCTGGGGACACTAAGAAATCTAAAAAGGTTCCAAATCAATTTAGCCACAGTACTGTAGGAGTGCTCATAAGCCTAGAAGTGAGGAGGACAGGTTTGGGAACTGTATAGGACTGAAACACATGGCTACAGATAAGACTTATCCACAAGGGTCATGACTATGAACAGCTGGGATGGTGGGATGAACTAGGATAAAAAGCAGATTAACATGTTCTATTTCCATGCAGGTTAGACTGACTATAGCATCCAGGGTGGCATCTGTGCCCTTCACATGTTTATGCCAAATACATGAAGAGAGTCACAAAATCAAAGAACATCAGGGTAGGAGACATCATAGAGATCATCTAGTCCAACTCTCTTATCTTACAGAAGAATAAACTAAGGCACAGAGAAGAGGCACTTGCCTAATAATAAAATCTTCTATTTCTATATCACTTTTAGGTTTACAAAGCACTTTCCTATAATAAGATAATGTAGAAAATAATGTAAGAACAATTACTCACATTTTACAGATGATGAAATTATGGTACAGTATCTTGTTCAATAGACATGACTAGTGTGGGTGCCAAGATTTAAATCCAGGTCTATTGATTCCAAGTCTATTGGAATCCAAGTTCTATTATACTATACTATTACTGTCCTAGCCTACAATACTATATCATAGTATAGGCTGCTTAAGGTCATACAGCTAGTATGTAGAAACCAAATATTTCACAAGTTTTTTTCTCAAGCTAAGAGAGCCCTCCAGAGTTCATCTAACCCATCCCACTGTCTGCACACATCTGATCACCAAATCACCCCAGACATACTCCATTTCCCTTATTCTATAGTCTCACAGGAAGTACCATGAAATGACGCATCTGAAGGATGGATCAAAGAATATGCCAACTCCCCACAACAGAGATCAGAAACGATCATTCCAGGATTCTGTCCCGGAATGGAATCAAGGAGTAGTAGTCCTTGGGAATGGGACACCAAGGGATCTTCTTATGACACCATTGTCTTAGTTGTCTTTCTAATACATGACTTTGATTTTATCTCTCTTTTCTATTTAAAAACTTTAACTAAGTGACTCACTTCAGTAAGCATTATGACTGCCATGTGCCAAGAACTGGGCTTCTTAAAGTAAAAATTGGAACAGCCCTGGCCTTAAAGAAGCTTACAATTCTATTAGGGAAATGTGTATTCATACATCAGTAAATACAGGACATACATAAAATTTGTTGTTGTTGTCCAGTCGTGTCCTACTCTTCATGACCCCATTTGGAGTTTTCTTTGCAGAGATACTAAAGTGACTTGCCACTTCCTTTTCCAGATCATTTTACAGACAGGAAATTGAGGCAAACAGGGTTAAGTGACTTGCCCAGGGTAACACAGCTAGTAACTGAAGCTCAATTTGAATTCAGGAAGATGAGTCTTCCTAAATAAACACACAGGGGCAGGTCATGGACAATGGTGTTTCAGGGAAGACTGAGAAGGAATAGTCAAAACAGTAAGAGAAAACAGGAGGAATAAAGTGTTACTATGCATATGTGTAATGGTGTAAAACAAAATCCAGAGAGGAGAGAATATTGAGAAGAGGGATATCCTTAAAACTTCCAGACACTTCAGAGAGGTCAGAAAGGGAAAGGAGTTAACACCACTGGGTTTAGCAATGAAAAAATCATTAATGACCTCTGAGAAGGCAGCTTCTTTCAAGTGTGGAGAGAGAAGGGGCTTACAAGTGAGTGAAAGAAGGTAGAGACAGTAAGTACAGATAGTTTCTCCCAGAGTTTGGCCACAAAAGGGAGGCTAGATCTAGGATAACAGCTTGAGGGCTCTAAGGTTAAATGAAGGATGTTTTTGTTTTTTGTTTTTGTTTTTGAAGGATGAAAGAGATCTGAGCACCTAATCAGCAGGAAAGGAGCCAAAGAGTAAGGATTATTAGGGAGAGAAAGGACACGACTAGGAACAAGTTTCTAGAAGAGATAAGAGGAATGGCCTTGACAAACAGATAAACCACCCCACTGCAATGGTTAATAAAGTAGAACCTCTTGATTCTAGCAATCAAGGCCTTCTATCAACTGTCTCTAGTCTCTTTTTCCAGCCTTACGCAACTCTACTTCACAGATCCCACGTTTCCCACTTTACCTGTGCTTCTTCAATGCACTTATCTCATGTATGACTTTTCCTGAAATTAGATTGTAAGCTTTTTGAGAACAGGATCTGTGCCATATCTCTCTCTATGTATGCTCAGCACTCAGCCCAGGGTTCTCTCCAAAGCAAACTCTGAATAAATGTTCATTGAGTTGAATGGAAGTTTTTGTACACCTTCTGAGACAAATTTTCCCTCTATTTCTGGAAGAAAAGCCTGGAGAGTGCCAAACAGAACAATTTGGAAACACTACTGTGACTTTCACTGGGTTGCACTGGGATCTGGCCTATATCCACCACAACTTTGCCTGGCATCTGAAAGGATTTCCAACCTTTCCCTACAGCTCAGGCCTCAATGGAGGAGAGGCAAAAAGGGGATTAGAGGAAATCCTTCACTTTACTGTGCACATCCCACTTAGACCCCCGCCCAAGGTAGGAGACTGGTGTCACTTTCAGAGATCAATGACGTACAATCCTGTTGCCTCCTTGGAAAAGCCCTGACTTCCCTAGCCTTTTCCAGCAATGGAGAGGTTAGAAAGATACTGAGGAAGAAATTAAGAAGTCAATGAATCATTTTCCTTCTAGCCTTTCCCCTCAAAAGCCTTGGATCTACCATTTGCAAGAACATGGAAGAAGAATCTGTCTTCTGAATCTGAGGATCAGTCACTGAGCCAAAACTGATCCTTTTTACCCATTCTCCTAAGGAGGGAAAATAGTACCTAAGTCCTGACCAAACAGCAAAGGTGACCTATGGGATCAGAGCCCATGAGGCAGGAGGAGTTGAACTACAGAACTCATAACTATCTGAGATGAACTAGTGGGATTCATTACATAGGTCCTTCAAGGATGAATGGGCAGAGGTACCTATGTTGCCACCAAGATGGAATTCACATTCTCTCACAGTGAATGCCAGGTGACCTTTCCCCTCACTCATGCTGAGAAGAGGTAAGGGGAAAGTAATAGTGTCAGAAAAGTGTGTCAAAGTAGGAAGAAGAATTTCTGCAGCTATACCTGACTCCTCCTCCCCCTTCTGCCCTAAGCAAAGAAAGCCCAATCAGATCTCAAGCACTGACTCTTATTCCAAGATACCCTGGGATACCTACACATTTCATCTTTTCTAATCCTAGGTACCACTTAATCTCTATAACCTTGAAATGTTATTTCCTCTTGCTTGTGGGTCACTGAATATTATAAGCAGTATTAGAATGATCTCCATAACTGTTATGAAAGCATCACTTTGGAAACCACAGAGTAGGAGATAAGAGTTATTATAATGGAGTGGTGGAAATAATGATAGAACTGGAATCAGGTTCCCTAGGTCCTGGGAGGGATGTGAGAGGCCATCTAGTTTATATTTCCCCACCCCACATCTCACAGACAAAGAAACTGAGATTCAGGAGTAAGTGCTACATCAATGTTAGTTATTATTATGTGACTTATCCAAGGTCACACAGGTAATAAGCATTATAGATGGAAAGCTTACCACCATCGCACAGTTCCTTTCTCCTCCTAAACTGTGTGAATTTGAGTAAGTCACTTAACTGTTGTGAATTTCTGTTTCCTCACTGACAAAACGGTCCTGCATAACCCCCTTAAATGCTCCACAAGAGGAACTCCTAATATTACAGGATTGCTCTAGGAAACAACAAGGTCCTGCACTGGTCCTCTCTAGTTTTAGGATTCCAGGAGTCTGATTCTAAGGGCTTTATTGCTGGAATGTTATTTAAATGGAGAGTTCTAAAACTGAAACTAATTTTCAAAGTGAAGCTCAAAAGAATCTCTTGGGCAATTTCTCTTGTAATGAGAGTAATTCCTACTACCCTGATTAATCTTGAATGCAAATACAAATGTTCTCAGAATTGGTCTCATCAAAGTAAAGATGTGCTCCCTAAAATACACACTATGGGAAAAATACACACTTTGTACTAGGGACAGAGGAACAACATATAAAATGCTGACTTCAAACCATGGAGAAGCATTAACTGAGAGAGAACTCAGGTACTGAGGCCGCTGGGACACTTCTGGGGAATGCTACAGAAAATGAAATTTTAATCCTGGAAGAAAAGTCATCCTACCAATCAACAATCTTGTCTAAAGAGAAGGAATAGCAGCTGTGCCTATGGTCAATATATTGTTAGCACTATGAGAGTTAAAGTAAGATACCAGTTGGTCTGCAATAATGAGATCATCTGGTGGGAAGAGCTTTAAGGATTATACTTCATCCATTTCTGCATGTGCCTGGACAAGAAAAGCATCAGGAGGTCACTTCATTTATATTCTTCCCTCTCTCTAGGAGGAGGGGAAATGGTGTCACATATTCCTTATGTCTGGGCAAGAAGAGTTATGGGAGACTATTTCATCTGTCCCCTTGTCTCTGGCAGGAAGGGCTTCAGAAGGCATTCATTCATTTCCCTTTCTCTGAGCAGGACTGAACCAAAATGACTTCATGCACACAGAGTTATCCTAATTTAAAGAACTCCAGATTGCCAAAATACTCCAATCCCATTCTACTATTAAACCAACTATAGTGTGAGAAAATTCTATTAGAGATGCCCTCTACTTAGGTCAAGCTGCAACTCAAGCCCACTTCCTCCTTGGCTGCTCTTGGTAAAAGCAGAACCTGGCCATCTCTTATCTGATGTGACAGCAACTACCACTATACCTAGCTGCCAGATGAAATGCTATTTCAGAGGATGATAAAATAAACAAAGTGGAGAGTCTTAGCAAGGAAAGCTCCACTTGGGTGTTTCACTTCAAATGTAATAGATCTAAGACAGAGTTCATCATGTTTTCTTTCCTCAGAAATTCGATTTCTATCACTGGGGTAACCATTCTTCCTGTTTCTTAGATTATAAGCTTTGAATTCATCTTCAAACGAACACCTCTTTTCTACATGCCCTATAACTATACTGTGACTAAATCCTGTCACTTTTCTCCTTCAACATGTTTTAAACTCGTCACTTCCTCTACATTCCCAAGTGGTCATTCAACCTCTTGCTTAAAAACCATAGTGGTGGGAAACCCACTAAAACAGTTTGCCGTGATGGAGAGCTTAAGTTGGCTTCCTTGTATCTCTCTACCCACTGGTTTTAATTCTGCCCCATGACTCCAGACAAAACTAACATGATGCCTTTTCCATATGAAAGCCATAGTGATTGTTCCTCTAAGATGCCTCTTCTCCAAATTAAAAAAAAAAAAAAGCAGGACTAGATGATTTTTAAAGTCCTTTTTGGTTTCAATGGTCTGATTCTAAGGTCAGGAAAAAGTCAAACTGCTCAGAGAGCTTCCTCACTGACAGTCCCCTATACAATAAAATCATATGTACAGTTCCTCTCCTCTCTCACCCCCTGAAAATGAACCTGCCTTGCCTAAGCCTGACCTTGTCCCCTTCAAACAACTTGTTAGCTCATCTCCTTGCCTACAGTCAACCTTTCTCATGTCCCAGGGCCTCCAGCAGGCAGCTGCCTGGGGACCCTCTAGTGAAGGCAGCAGGAGACAGTGCCCTCTCTAGGCTTTAAGCAGAACTAATCATAGAATCTCTAAATTATAAAGGACCTCAAAGGCCCCTATACAGTAATAGAAGAATGGTATCCAGAAGGTTCCAAGTGCCCTCTTCCCTGATCAAATAATATCAGTTTTCAGCACCACATTATAGGAAGGACACACTTATGTATCCAGATAATCTGGAATATGTCTGGGAGAGGACAACTAGGATGGTGACAGGGTTAGAAATCATATTATACAAGGACTAGCTGAAGCAACCAAAACCAATAGACCCCACAGGATAACCATGTCTTCAAGTTGAAAGAGCGACATACAGAAGAGGGATTAGATTTATCTGGCATGGCCCTACAAAGCAGAAACAAAGAATAATGGGTAGAAGTTGCAAAGAGGTAAATTTTGGTATCTGGAAAGATGGTTTGCTTTGGGAAGAAATGAAGTTCCCTTCCATAGACGTTTTTTAGTGGCAACTGGATAATCTTATGTCAGATTGATGGAGAAAGGAGTCCTATGCAGGTACAACCTGGACTAGGTGGCCCTGAGGGCCTTTCCCACCCAGGGATTCTGTAATTCCATGGAAGAGGAAGTAGATGTGTTCTACTTGATTCCAGAGGGCAGAACCAGAACTAGTGGATGGAAATTACAGAGAAGGATTTGGGTTAATAAAAGGAAGAACTTCTTAATAAGCAGAGCTACCTAAAAGGGGAAAATGTACCTCAAGAAGTTTTCTATTTCAGTAAAGGTTGGAACAGATTCCCTCTAAGGTCTTTTCTAGCCCTCAGATTCTAATATCTAATCAGGAATCCCCTCTTACAACAGCCCTGATAAGTACCATCCAGTTTGTGGCTACCTGAATAACTTCATTAACAGCAAAGCACATCGTTGAGCAGATGAAACCTCCCCATTCTCTTGCCCCTTTACGTTCTAAGAAGGATATAAGAGTCCACAGGTCTCCCTCTAGGAACCTCTTGCTAGAACCATGCCCTCTGGTAGTTCTGGGACTGACTTGGGCTTTTTCCAGATTGTCTTGACTTCTCAAGGGCACTTTATTCTCCTTCATTCTCAAGTCTGCTCAGGGTACATAGGACTTCCGAATGACTACCATGCCACCCTTTCCCCATCATCACCATCACCATCACCACCACCATCACCATCACCACCCTGATTGCAAGGGAAGTGAAGGTTTCAGTACAGGAAACCTACAACTGCATTACATCCATCTCAGCCTAGCAAGGTACTGCCTCAACTCTTTGGCCCAAAAGGTTAATAACACAGCCAGTGAGCCACAATAGACAAGCCTGATAATTGCAGTTAATCTGAAGAGTCTTGTTTAGAAAACAATAATAACTTCAATTTTTATTGCACTTCCAAGTTTCAAAAATGCTTTTCTCAAAACAACCTCATCATATAGTATTGTTCTCATTTTATAGATAAAAGATCTAAGGCTCAGAGATGGGACACGACTTGCTTATGGTTACTCAGCTAGAAAATGTCAGAGCAGGAATCAAACCCAGATCTCCTGATTTCAAGTCCAACACTCTTTTCACTAAAGTACTTATCCTTTCTGTCTGGGAGGCAGCCTGGTATACAGGACAGAGATATGATGCTCATGTTAAAGTCTCAGCTTGGCCTCTGACTCAGAGTGTGACAGTACTTTGTATCTTTCTTATGTGCTTATCTTCTATTTTATACAATGGGAATTTTTGTATAGGCCTTTTATCTAGACTGTGAGCTTTTGTGAGCAGGGACCAGTTACTATTTATTTATATATTTCTTCCAGCACCTCGCAAAGTACCTCACACATGGCAGGAGCTTAAGAAGTGTTTAGCTGAATTGTATGACAATTCACGTAAGTTCTTCAGCCTTTCTGAGCCTCAGTTTCTTCTGCCTACCCAATCTCACTGAGCTGCTAGAAGGCTCAAATAAGATCATGTATATAAAAGTATTTGGAAAGCAGATCTCACATAAATGGAAAAACTATTACCTGCATTTCAGATTCTCCTTCCCCATCTCCCTTGATACCCATGTCTGTTACCAGGAATTTTAACTACTAGCTGGATGCCTGCATTTTAAGTCACAGAACAAAGTTCAGCACATAATGTTCTCCTTAATCACATCTATAAATCCCTTACTCAGTTATACAAAATTAGCAAATGCAATGACTCTGAATTCAAGCCTCCTGAATTTTCTGATGGGTACACAATGGATTGGTCAAGTGTGTAAAGTGTAGAATAGTTGGCTGCAGAGAGGTGACCCTGATGCTCAGGACAGTGTTTTCCAGTATAAGAAGTTCACACAGTTAGAGTCAGGATTAAGGCATGGAAGGATGTGATCTAAATCTTGATGTCAGGCACTTCAAATCTAGCACAGAAACAGCTCAAACAGCCTCAATGCCACATGTGGCCTTCTACGTCCTTGAGTGCAGCCTTTTTATTGAGTCCAAGTTTTACAGAACAAATCCTTTAATTAAGGGGATTTAATCTCTGAAGCTTGGATTCAGTCAAAGGGCCATACTTGAGGACCCAGAGGGCCACATGTGGCCTCAAGGCCGCAGGTTCCCCATCCCTGGTCTGTACCTTGAATCAATAATCAGTCAATGATCATTTGTTATGTACCTATTATGTTCTGGCACAATCAAACAATCAATATTTATTGTCTATATGTGCCAGGCACTATGCTAAGTGCTGGAGACTGCAAAAAAACAGTCTCTATCCTCAAGCACTTTAGAATCTACTGGGGGGAAAAACATGCAAACAAACATATCAAATCAAGCTATTTACAGAGTAAATAAGAAATAATCAACAGAGGGAAGGATTAGAATTAAGAGGTTGAAAAAGGATTCCAGTAAAACATGGGATTTTGGTCAGGACTGTGAGAAACAATAGGAGTTCTGTTTCCACAGGATTAACACTACAATCCCAGCTTTGCAAGAAAGATAACAGGATGCAAATTAGAAGTAACTGGTTCCAACCAGATTTAGCAGAATCAGGCTTCTGATCAAGTAAAAGGTCAGAAACTTGCACACATGTTAAATGACTTTAATATTAACCTATGTTAAATGAGCTTAATATTAACCCACAAACCCCCAGGACAAAGAAAGCTAATTTAAATTCACATACAATGCATGACAAGAGAAGGGGAAGACATCTAGGAGAAGAACACGGAATGGAAGGGAGGTTCAGGAAGTTGTATCCAGCCAATGGGGAGGGAGGGGATTCCAATCATGAACAAGGCATAAATAGTTATGTATTTGTCTGAGCAAGCGTACTCCTTTAGGGAGTTACCAATTAGCAAGAATGTAAAATAAAATAAGAGCATTTCTGGCTTCAGCAATGAGTATTGTGTTTTCTTTTCTTTTTTTTTTTATTTCACTTTTAACATTTATTTTCACACAATTTTGGGTTACAAATTTTCTCCCCTTTTATCCCCTCCCCCCCCCCAAACCCGAGCTTTCTAATTGGCCCTGTGACCTATCTGCTCTCTCCTCTATCCTCCCTCCCTGCCCTTGTCTCCGTCTTCTCTTTTGTCCTGTAGGGCCAGACAGCTTTCTGGATCCCTTAACCTGTATTTCTTGTTTCCCAGTGGTAAGAACATTACATTTGTTCCTAACACTTTGAGTTCCAACTTTTTAGCTCCCTCCCTCTCCACCCCTTCCCCTTGGAAGACAGGCAATTCAATATAGGCCATATCTGTTTAGTTTTGCAAATGATTTCCATACTAGTTGTGTTGTATAGGACTAACTATATTTCCCTCCATCCTATCCTGTCCCCCTTTACTTCTATTTTCTTATGGTCCTTTCCCTCCCCATGAGTGTCGACCTCGGATTGCATTCTCCTCCCCATGCCCTCCCCTCCATCCTCCCCCCCACCCTGCTTGTGCCCCTGTCCCCCACTCTCCTGTATTATGAGATAGGTTTTCCTATCAAAATGAGTGTGCATTATATTCTTTCCTTTAGTGGAATGTGATGAGAGTAGACCTCATGTTTTTCTCTTGCCTCCCATCTTTATCCCACCACTACTAAGTCTTTTGCTTGCCTCTTTTATGAGAGATAATTTGCCCCATATAACTTCTCCCTTTCTCCTCCCAATATTTCTCTCTCACTGCTTGATTTCATTTTTTTTTTTAAGATATGATCCCATCCTCTTCAATTCACTCTGTGCACTCTGTCTCTATGTATGTGTGCGTGTGTGCATGTGTGTGTGTGTGTGTGTACTCCCACCCAGTACCCAGATACTGAAATGTTTCAAGAGTTACAAATATTGTCTTTCCATGTAGGAATGTAAACAGTTCAACTTTAGTAAATCCCTTATGACTTCTCTTTGCTGTTCACCTTTTCATGGTTCTCTTCATTCTTGTGTTAGAAAGTCAAATTTTCTTTCCAGCTCTGGTCTTTTCATCAGGAAAATTTGAAAGTCCTCTATTTCATTGAAAGACCATTTTTTCTCCTGAAGTATTATACTCAGTTTTGCTGGGTAGGTGATTCTTGGCTTCAGTCCTAGTTCCTTTGACTTCTGGAATATCCTATTCCATTCCCTTCTATCCCTCAATGTAGAGGGTGCCAGATCTTGTGCTATCCTGATTGTATTTCCACAATACTTGAATTGTTTCTTTCTAGCTGCTTGCAATATTTTCTCTTTCACCTGGGAATTCTGGAATTTGGCCACAATGCCCCTAGGAGTTTCTCTTTTTGGATCTCTTTCATGCGGTGTTCTGTGGATTCCTTGAATATTTATTTTGCCTTCTGGTTCTAGAATCTCAGGGCAGTTTTCCTTGATAATTTCATGGAAGATGATGTCTAGGCTCTTCTTTTGATCATGGTTTTCAGGTAGTCCCAGAATTTTTACATTGTCTCTCCTGATTCTATTTTCCAGGTCAGTTGTTTTTCCAATAAGATATTTCACATTATCTTCCATTTTTCGAATCTGCGCGGTATGTTCTGAGATATCTGTCTTTCTCATAAAGTCCTTAGCGTCCATCTGTACCATTCCAGTTTTGAAAGATCTATTTTCTTCAGTGAGCTTTTGAATCTCCTTTTCCATTTGGTTGATTCTGCTTTTGAAAGCATTCTTCTCCTCATCGGCCCCTTGCACCTCCCTTGCCAACTGAGTTAGGCTAGTTCTCAAGGTGCCAATTTCTTCAAGATTTTTTTGGTTCTCCTTTAGCAGGGAGCTGATCTGCTTTTCATGCTTCTCCCTCATCCCTCTCATTTCCCTTCCCAGTCTTTCCTCCACCTCTCTAACTTGATTTTCAAAATTCCTCTTGAGCTCTTCCATGGCCCGAGCCCATTGGGTGGGTTGGGACACAGAATCCTCGATTTCTGTGTCTTTCCCTGATGGCAAGCATTGTTCCTCCCCATCAGAAAGGAAGGGAGGAAGTGTTTTTTCTCCGAGAAAATACCCTTCAATAGTTTTACTTCTTTTCCCTTTTCTTGGCATTCTCGTCAACCAGTGACCTGACCTCTGAATGTTCTCCTCACACCCACCTCGCCTCCTGGTCCTCCCAGCCAGCGTTTGGGGACTGAGATTCAAATGCTGCTTCCCACCTTAGGGTTTTTGGCGGGGGCAGGGCTGCTATTCAGTGTGAGAATTAAGATCAGGTGGTCAGGGGCAGGGCTGCCTCTCTGGCTCAGTTCCCTCCGGGGGTTTATGCATAAACCTTCCACAATGGATCCAGGCTCCCGCCCGTTTGGGGAGCCCCTGTCTGTAGCCGCCTCTCAGCTTCTATCTCCTGGGGGGGCCCGAGCCACAGGGGCACCCCACTCCCCTCTCAACCCGCCAAAGGGACTCTCTCACCTACCCCCGTCAGTCCCCTGTTGGTGGGGGGGCTTGTGCCGCCGCTGAAGATCCCGTCTCTGGAGCCCTCCCAGATCCGTGTCTCTCGGAGCCGCGGCTGCCGCGGCCGCAGGTCCAGGCTGGGCACCACGTCTGCAGCGCGACGGACCTTTTGCGAGAGGTTTTCAGGTCCCTCTGTGGGTGGGGGGACCCGCGTGGCCGCTGGAGATCCCGTTCCCGTAGCCCTCTCGGATCTTTTCCTCACGGTGTCGCTGCCGGGGTAGGGCTGGTCTCTGCTCCCCGTCTCGGCGCCCAGTCCACGGCGCGAAGGACCCCCCGCGAGAGGTTTGCAGGTCTCTCTGGAGCAGAAATCTCCCTCACTCCAATATTCCGTGGTCTCTGGGTGCAGAATTCGTCCTGGCTTGGTCCCCTCTAGCCGTTCTGTGGTTTGTGGGTTCGGAGCTATGTGTATGTGCGTCTTTCTACTTCGCCATCTTTGCTCCGCCTCCGAGTATTGTGTTTTCTAGTGTAAATACATTTCTCACAGGACTTAAAGAAAACCAAGGTACTTGGTATGTAGAACTGAGAATGCCAGTCCACCTACTAAAGAAGTTTTTATAACACATTCACAGATAAATATATATAGAACATATTAAAAATAAATACACACTTATGGTTGGGAAGGAAGGCATCAAGAACTGGGGAAATCATAAAAAGCCTACTGAACGTGGTACTTGAGTAGGGCCTTGAAGAAATCTTTTTTTTTTTAATTTATTTAACTTTTAACATTCATTTTCACAAAATTTTGGGTTACAAATTTTCTCCCCATTTGTCCCCTCCCCCCACCCCAAAACACCAAGCATTCTAATTGCCCCTATCACCAATCTGCCCTCTCTTCTATCATCCCTCCCTTCCCTTGTCCCCATCTTTTGTTTTGTCCTGTAGGGCCAGATAACTTTCTATACCCCATTACCTGTATTTCTTATTTCCTAGTAGGAAGAACAGTACTCAACAGTTGTTCCTAAGACTTTGAGTTCCAACTTCTCTTCATCCCTCCCTCCCCATCCATTCACTTTGGGAAGGCAAGCAATTCAATATAGGCCATATCTGTGTAGTTTTGCAAATGAGTAAGACTAACTATATTTCCCTCCATCCTATCCTGCCCCCCATTGCTTCTATTCTCTCTTTTGATGCTGACCCTCCCCAAGAGTGTGGACTTCAATTTGCTGCCTCCTCCCCATGCCCTCCCTTCCATCCTCCCCCCCACCCTGCTTATCCCCTTCTCCCCCACTTTCCTGTATTGTGAGATAGGTTTTCATACCAAAATGAGTGTGCATTTTATTCTTTCCTTTAGTCGAATGTGATGAATAAACTTCATATATTTCTCTCACCTCCCTTCTTTTTCCCTCCACTGAAAAGTCTTTTGCTTGCCTCTTTTATGAGAGATAATTTGCCCCATCCCATTTCTCCCTTTCTCCTCCCAATATATTTCTCTCTCACCACTTAATTTCATTTTTTAAGATATGATCCCATCCTGTTCAATTCACTCTGTGCTCTCTGTCTCTGTGTGTGTGTGCATGTGTGTGTCTCTGTGTGTGTGTGTGTGTGTGTGTGTGTGTGTGTAATCCCACCAACTATCCAGATACTGAAAAGTTTCAAGAGTTACAAATATTGTCTTTCCATGTAGGAATGTAAACAGTTCAACTTTAATAAGTCCCTTATGACTTCTCTTTGCTGTTTACCTTTTCATGCTTCTCTTCATTCTTGTGTTTGAAAGTCAAATTTTCTTTTCAGCTCTGGTCTTTTCATCAAGAATGCTTGAAAGTTTTCGATTTCATTGAAATACCA
This sequence comes from Notamacropus eugenii, assembly GCF_028372415.1. NCBI lineage: Eukaryota > Metazoa > Chordata > Mammalia > Diprotodontia > Macropodidae > Notamacropus > Notamacropus eugenii. Next base: position 96,039,235 of record NC_092876.1, read on the forward strand.
TTTTTTCCCCTGAAGTATTATACTCAGTTTTGCTGGGTAGGTGATTCTTGGTTTTAGTCCTAGTTCCTTTGACTTCTGGAATATCCTATTCCATGCCCTTCAATCCCTTAATGTAGCAGCTGCTAGATCTTGTGTTATCTCGACTGTATTTCCACAATACTTGAATTGTTTCTTTCTACCTGCTTGCAATATTTTCTCCTTGACCAGGGAACTCTGGAATTTGGCCACAATGTTCCTAGGAGTTTCTCTTTTGGGATCTCTTTCAGGAGGTGATTGGTGGATTCCTTGAATATTTATTTTGCCCTCTGGTTCTAGAATCTCAGGGCAGTTTTCCTTGATAATTTCATGAAAGATGATGTCTAGGCTCTTTTTTTGGTCATGGCTTTCAGGTAGTCCCATAATTTTTAAATTGTCTCTCCTGGATCTATTTTCCAGGTCAGTTGTTTTTCCAATGAGATATTTCACATTATCTTCCATTTTTTCATTCTTTTGGTTTTGTTTTGTGATTTCTTGATTTCTCACAAAGTCATTAGCCTCCATCTGTGCCATTCTAATTTTGAAAGAACTATTTTCTTCAGTGAGCTTTTGAAGCTCCTTTTCCATTTGGCTAATTGTGCTTTTGAAAGCATTCTTCTCCACATTGGCTTTTTGAATCTCTTTTGCCAATTGAGTTAGCCTATTTTTCAAGGTGTTATTTTCTTCAGCATTTTTTTGGGTCTCCTTTAGCAAGGTGTTGACCTGCTTTTCATGCTTTTCTTGCATCTCTCTCATTTCTCTTCCTAGGTTTTCCTCCACCTCTCTAACTTGATTTTCAAAATCCTTTTTGAGCTCTTCCATGGCCTGAGCCCATTGAATATTTATTTTGGATGTTTGGGATACAGAAGCCTTGACTTTTATGTCTTTCCCTGATGGCAAGCATTGTTCTTCTTCATCAGAGAGGAAGGGAGGAGATATCTGTTCACCAAGAAAGTAACCTTCTATGGTCTTATTTTTTTTCCCTTTTCTGGGCATTTTCCCAGCCAGTTACTTGACCTCTGAGTTTCCTCTCCACACCCACCTGGCTTCCAGATCTGCTCAGCTAGTGCTTGGGGGCTGAGATTCAAATGCTGCTTCCCAGCCTCAGGGCTTTGGGCAGGGGCGGGGCTGCTATTCAGTGTGAAATTAAGTTCAGCTGCTCAAATGGGGGCAGGGCCACCACGCGGGGCTCAGTTCCCTCAGGGGGTTTATGCTGAGACAGAGACCTCCAACAATGGATCCAAGCTCCTGCCTGCTTTGGGAGCCCCTGTCTGCTGCTGCCTCCACTGCTGCCTCCCGATGGGGGCCTGAGTTATGGGGACACCTTGCTCTCCTCTCGGGGAGTCAAAAACATTCTCTCACTGACCTTTGGCGCCTGTGGGTGGAGGGACCTGCGCTGCTGCTGGAGATTGCGCTGCTGCTGGAGATTCCGTCCCTGAAGCCTGCTCAGATCTGCTCCTCTTGGTGTTGCGCGGCCAAGGCAGGGCTGGGCTTTGCAGTGCGCGACGGACCTTTTGGTCAGTTTTTCAGGTCTCTCTGGAACAGAAATCTCCTCCACTCCATTGTTCTGTGGCTTCCGCTGCTCCAGAATTTGTTGGGAGTTCTTCTTTACAGGTATTTTATGGGCTGTGGGTTCGGAGCTAATATATGTGTATCTTTCTACTCCGCTATCTTGGCTCCTCCAAGAAATCTTGCTATTCCAAAAGAGGACCACTGAAGTTTGAAGGACAGCCTGTGCAAGGCACGGGGACAGGAGATAGAAATGTGCAGTGTGGGGAAAAATAAGTAGGTCAACTGAGCTACAATGAAGAGTGTATGAGGGGGAGTGAGACGGAACTGGCCTGGGAAGATAGGCTGGAGATAAAAAACATATAAAAACATTCTTTTTGTTAGTGGCCTTTCTCTAGATACAGCTGAAGAGAAAATAAGTTATTCTGGTGAAGTAGAAACTAGAGAACTCCTCATGACCAAGAAGACACAAGAAGAAGTGTGAATTCTGCTTTATTACCTCTAAATAATAGAAAAGAAAAATCATAACGTTGACCTTTGTAAATATGACATGAAAGCAGCTCTGTCAAATGAACAATAGTAGCAGCAACAGCAGTGGGAATCTAGAGGAGGATTTACCTGAAAAGCTCAAGGAAAAGATAATAACGAGTAAAGTGGAGATGGGAAAGTATCCTGGACAGGCGGTCATCAAAATAGGTACAAATCATACTACATTATTACATTTGCAGCTTCTTATGAAAATGCAGTTGAGGATGACTTCTGCCACTTACTAATACATCTTTGCTGATTAGTCATTTTGATGGGGTACAGGCTCTGGGAACCCCCTTGAACTCTCCTTGAATCTTCCCAATTGATCTGGCATTTGCTTGAGGCCATAAGCCTTTCATTATCACTATGCCCAAATCTCAGTTACCTCCTGATTATTCAAGGGATGGCACCTTTAATGAAAGCAAACAAAATCAAATTGGGAGGGGAAGACCCTCAGAGTTCCCGGCCAAAACAGAAACAGTTACAATTTAGTATTTATATTCACTCTGTGTTAGGAGGGTAGAAACCTACTGTCCACTCTACCAGCTCCAGAGTGAATTGGGCTTAAGGCATGTTCTCTGAGAAAGAAATCTAGCCAGTAAACCCAAAGGAAAAAGGTATCTTTTGGCCATTGAAATGTACCTTCCCCTGGGCAGAGCACCCCCAGGTAAGGAGTAGAGAGGAGGGGAGGAGAGAAGCTGCTACTCACTCACAGGTTCACTGAATGGGCTTTATCTCACTCAAAGTGAGAACCTGAAAAGGCCTTAATCTAAAATGACCAGGGTCTCCCACTGCATTCTGGGCCATCTCCAGCCATCCTGATAAATATCTGGCCACTGGACCCACATGGCTCTGGAGGAGAAAGTGAGGCTGGTGATCTTGCATAGCCCTCCCTCACTCAAATCAGAGTCAATTGCAAGTCATGTCATCATCCCCCTAATGTCATGGCCCTCTACAAGCAAGAAGGATGAACAACAACCACCTCCCGATTTCCTCCAGCTACTTCTCACCTTTGATCCTATCCCAGCCTACAGACCACTTCCATCAAGATCCTCCCTAGACTCTTCCTCAAGATCCTTTCTGGACCCCTCCTCCAGTCATCCCAGACTACTTGGCCACCCCTAGATCCCTCCCACAGTGTTTCTGTACATAAGATCCCTCTTGTCTCCATGAAGGTACTCAGATTCACTCTGGCCTGCTTGTCTATACAAGTGTCACAAAGGCTCAGATTCAATCTGGCCCACTGGTATTGGCAATACAAATGCTCAAAATTCCTTAAGTCTACCCAATATGATGGATTTTTAATAAAATTTATTTTTCTTTGGATGAAAGAAGGCTTGGGTCAAATTCATTCAGGCAGGACCCACGTGTCACTATTTTGGGGTCCCAGCACCCCTAAATCTCCACAATTTCAGTCATGTACAACACCTCATGACTTAACTTGGGGTTTTTCTGGTAGAGATACTGGAGTGATTTGCCATTTCCTTCTCCAGCTCATTTTATAGATGAGGAAACTGAGATAAAAAAGGTGAAGTGACTTGCCCAGGGTCACAGAGTTAGGAAGTGTCCAATTTGAACTCAGGAAGCTGAGTCTTCCTGATTCCAGTCTCAACATTCTATCCACTATGCAACCTAGCTGCCACTTACTAACAACAGTTCAGACTAAATGTTTTATATAGAGTCCTGAATGGAAGTATGATATTGGGTCACTGAAGTTTAATTCTGAGTTCTTCTTTAAAATTTTTCTAAATTTGTTTTATTTCTTAATTGCTACACTTAAGAATGAATTCATTTTATTTCCCTTCTCTAGTATTGTAAAGCAAATCTATTATTAAAAGCCCAGTGTGACTATGTCAGGACTGAATAATATCTTAGTAGTAGTGATAACAAGAACTATAAAACAACAATAATAACAGCTACTGCCTTCGATGTGCCAGGCACTGTGCCAAACCCTAACAAATATTATCTCATTTGAACTTCACAACGACTTGGGGAAGGAAGTATCATTATTATCCTCACTTTATAGTTGAGGAAACTGAGGCAAACAGTAAAGTGTTACAAAGCTACTAAATATCTGAGGCCAAATTTGAACTCGCTAGATGTTTCTGCCTCCAGGCCCGGAGCTCTACACTCTGTACCACCTAGCTACTTAATTATTACACATATCCTTTGTATTGAGAGAGAGAGAGAGCAAGAGAAAGCGAGAGAGAGCAACAGAGAGAACGAAAGTGAAAGACAGAAAGAAGCTGAAGAAGGTAGAGGACCTAGCAGCACAAAATTTAATGCACATTAACAATCACCCAAATTATCTGGTACTAATTTAAAAAATAAAGAAAATCAACGGAACAGATTAAGTACACAAGAACGAGAGGCAATAAAACAAAGTAGCAAAATTGAAAAGTTTTTGCACACATACACACAGAAACCAGTGCAGTGAGAATTAGTAAAGAAAAAGTTAACTAAAGACCAGAAAAAATCTTTACAGTAAATTTATTGATAAGTCTGATATCTAAAATATATAGGAAATTGTTTCAAATATGCAAAAAAGAGCCACTTCCCAATTGATAGTCAAAGGATAACAAACGGTTTATATAAACTATCAATTTCTATTTAGCTTTTAAAGTTTGGCCCCAATCTATCTTTCTAGTCTCACTTCCTCCCAAACTCTACAATACAGCTAAGCTAGCCTTCTCTCTATTCCTTTCACAGAAAATTCCATGTCCTGTTGCATTGGTTGGTTTTCTCCCATGCCCAGAATGTACTTTTCCCTTACTTCACACCTCAAAGAGTCCTCTTCCTTTAAGAAGCAGTTCAAACACTATTTTCTTTTTTTTTTTTTAAATTAAATTTATTTATTTAACTTTTAACATTCATTTTCACAAAATTTTGGGTTACAAATTTTCTCCCCTTTTCTCCCCTCCCCCCCCACAAACACCAAGCATTCTAATTGCCCCTATGACCAATCTGCTCTCTCTTCTATCATCCCTCTCTGCCCTTGTCTCCGTCTTCTCTTTTGTCCTGTAGGGCCAGATAGCTTTCTATACCCCTTTACCTGTATTCCTTATTTCCTAGTGGCAAGAACATTACTCGACAGTTGATCCTAACACTTTGAGTTCCAACTTCTTTACCTCCCTCCCTCTCCACCCCTTCCCTTTGGAAGGCAAGCAATTCAATATAGGCCAAATCTGTGTAGTTTTGCAAATGACTTCCATAATAGTTGTGTTGCATAGGACTAATTATATTTCCCTCCATCCTATCCTGTCCCCCATTACTTCTATTCTTTTTTGATCCTATCCCTCCCCATGAGTGTCGACCTCAAATTGCACTCTCCTCCCTATGCCCTCCCTTCTATCATCCCCCCCACCCTGCTTGTCCCCTTATCCCCCACTTTCCTGTATTGTGAGATAGGTTTTCATACCAAAATGAGTGTGCATTTTATTCTTTCTTTTAGTGGAATGTGATGAGAGTAGACTTCATGTTTTTCTCTCACCTCCCCTCTTTATCCCTCCACTAATGAGTCTTTTGCTTGCCTCTTTTATGAGAGATAATTTGCCCCATTCCATTTCTCCCTTTCTCCTCCCAATATATTTCTCTCTCACTGCTTGATTTCATTTTTTTTTAAGACATGATCCCATCCTCTTCAATTCACTCTGTGCACTCTGTCTCTATGTATGTGTGCGTGTGCGTAATCCCACCCAGTACCCAGATACTGAAATGTTTCAAGAGTTACAAATATTTTCTTTCCATGTAGGAATGTAAACAGTTCAACTTTAGTAAGTCCCTTATGACTTCTCTTTGCTGTTCACCTTTTCATGCTTCTCTTCATTCTTGTGTTTGAAAGTCAAATTTTCTTTTCAGCTCTGGTCTTTTCATCAAGAATGCTTGAAAGTTTTCGATTTCATTGAAATACCGTTTTTTTCCCCTGAAGTATTATACTCAGTTTTGCTGGGTAGGTGATTCTTGGTTTTAGTCCTAGTTCCTTTGACTTCTGGAATATCCTATTCCATGCCCTTCAATCCCTTAATGTAGAAGCTGCTAGATCTTGTGTTATCCTGATTGTATTTCCACAATACTTGAATTGTTTCTTTGTAGCTGCTTGCAATATTTTCTCCTTGACCAGGGAACTCTGGAATTTGGCCACAATGTTCCTAGGAGTTTCTCTTTTTGGATCTCTTTCAGGCGGTGTTCTGTGGATTCCTTGAATATTTATTTTGCCCTCTGGTTCTAGAATCTCAGGGCAGTTTTCCTTGATAATTTCATGAAAGATGATGTCTAGGCTCTTCTTTTGATCATGGCTTTCAGGTAGTCCCATAATTTTTAAATTGTCTCTCCTGGATCTATTTTCCAGGTCAGTTGTTTTTCCAATGAGATATTTCACATTATCTTCCATTTTTCCATTCTTCTTGCTTTGTTCTGTGATTTCTTGCTTTCTCATAAAGTCCTTAGCCTCCATCTGTGCCATTCTAATTTTGAAAGAACTATTTTCTTCAGTGAGCTTTTGAAGCTCCTTTTCCATTTGGCTAATTGTGCTTTTGAAAGCATTCTTCTCCTCATTGGCTTTTTGAACCTCTTTTGCCAATTGAGTTAGCCTATTTTTCAAGGTGTTATTTTCTTCAGCATTTTTTTGGGTCTCCTTTAGCAGGGAGCTGATCTGCTGTTCATGCTTTGACTGCATGTCTCTCATTTCTCTTCCCAGCTTTTCTTCCACCTCTCTAACTTGATTTTCTATGAGCCCTTCTATGGCCTGAGCCCATTGAGTGGGCTGGGATATAGAGGCCTTGACTTCTGTGTCTTTGCCTGATGGTAAGCATTGTTCTTCCTCATCAGAAAGGAAGGGAGGAAATGCCTGTTCACCAAGAAAGTAACCTTCTATAGTCTTATTTTTTTTCCCTTTTCTGGGCATTTTCCCAGCCAGTGACTTGACCTCTGAATATTCTCCTCACACCCACCTCACCTCCTGATCCTCCCAGCCAGCGTTTGGGGTCTGAGATTCAAATGCTGCTTCCAGCCTTAGGGCTTTTGGCGGGGGCAGGGCTGCTATTCAGTGTGAGATTAAGTTCAGGTGCTGAGGTAGGGGCAGGGCCACCTCTCAGGCTCAGTTCCCTCAGGGGGTTTATGCAGAGACCTTCCACAATGGATCCAGGCTCCTGCCCCCTTGGGGAGCCCTGGTCTGCAGCCGCCTCTCAGCTTCTACCTCCCGGGGGGGCCTGAGTTATGGGGGCACCCCACTCCCCTCTCGACCCACCAAAGAGACTCTCTCACTGACCCCCGTCACCTGTGGGTGGAGGGACTTGTGCGGCCGCTGGAGATCCCGTCCCTGAAGCCTGCTCGGATCTGTACCTCTCGGTGCCGTGGCCGCGGCAGGTCTAGGCTGGGCTCCGCGTCTGCAGCGCGACGGACCTTTTGCGAGAGGTTTGCAGGTCCCCCTGTGGGTGGAGGGATCCGCGTGGCCATTGGAGATCCCGTCCCTGAAGCCCACTCGGATCTTTTCCTCTCGGTGCCGCGACCGCAGCAGGACTGCACTCAGCTCCCAGTCCTGGCGCCCAGTCCGCAGTGCTAAGGACCCCCCGCGAGAGGTTTGCAGGTCTCTCCTGAACAGAAATCTCCCTCGCTCCAATGTTCCGTGGCCTCTGGGTGCAGAATTCGCCGTGAGTTACTTCCCTGTAGCCGTTCTATAGGTTGTGGGTTCGGAGCTATGTGTATGTGCGTCTTTCTACTCCGCCATCTTGGCTCCGCCCCCCAGTAAACTCCAAACACTATTTTCTACAAGAAGTTTTTTCCTGATTTCCCCAGCTACTACTGTTTTCCCTTGCAGACTACCTTTCATTTAACTACTTTGTATATGTTATTTGCATTTATTCAGTTTATATTTCTGCTCTATATCTGTACACATGTCTTTTTCGTTACAATTCCAAATTGCTTTCCAGAATGATTAGAACAGTATTCTACCAATCATATATTACTGTGCCTGTTCTCCCAGAGCCCCTCCAACAACTGTCATTTTCTTTCTTCTTTAGTAATTACTTGATTGTTCTTAAAAGAAGAAAAGCAACCTCTCAACAACCCATATGAAAAAATGCACCAAATTGGTAATAATAAGAAAAATTAAAACAACCCTAAGATTTCACCTCACACCCATCAAACTGACAAAGATGAAAAAAGCAGACTCAATGTGTACAAAAATATTTATAATAGCACTTCCTGTGGTAGCAAAGAATTGGTTATTAATTGGGGGATGTCTAAACAAGTTGTGGTATATACATGTAATGGAATATTAGTGTATCATAAGAAACAATGAAAGATAAATTCACAGAAACCTTGGAGGACTTGTATGAACTCACGGAGAATCAAGTAACCAGGACCAGGAAAACAAATTATACAAAGACTACAGTATTACAAAGGAAAAATTGAAGAACTATGATCAACAAAATGACAATCACAACTCCAGAAGACTGATGTTCATTCATGCCCCCTAACTCTTGGTGGAGAGATAAGGGACTAAAGGGGCAGAACAAACAATTCATTTTCAGAGAAGGCCAGTGTAGCTCTATTTTCCTTGAGTATACTTAGTGGTTATAAAAGAGAACTTTTATTTGTTGTGGGAAGGAAGATTAGGAAATAATTTTAGTAATATGTATTTTTAAAAGACTATCAAAAGGAGAAGAGAGCAAAAGGAGGTTCAAAGGGGGACACAGACAAGCAGAACAGTGTTGGAAATGCGTTGTAAAATTTAATGTATGCTTTTAAAAAGCTGTATATAATACAAAATTCCTATGTATAAATCTCTTTTCTGGTCTTTTTATGTGGAAATGTTCATATTTGTTGAGGTTTATCAAATTCATCATAAAAATAAAAGAAACTTTGGCAAGAAAGAAAGGCTAGAGCTCAAGTTTTAAGTGCTACAAAGAAATTTATGTTTTATCCCTAAAGGTAATGGGGAACAACTGAAACCAGTTTGGCAGCTGTATAGAAGGTACATTGAAGACTGAAGAATGGATTCAATGAAACCAATCAGGAAACCATTGAAATATTCTAGGTTAAGAGGTGATGAGGATCAGTTTGCATGCCATCTTGGAGAGGGAGGGGGAGAAAATTTAAAACTTATGGAAGTGAATGTTCAAAACTAAAAATAAATAAATTTGGGAAAAAAAGAGGTGATGACCTAAACTAGGGTGATATGTATGAGTAGAGAAATGGAAACAGAAGGTAGTGGGAGAGACAAGACTTGGCAACTGATTGAATATAGAGAGTGAAAAAGAATGAAGCGTTCTGCGTAACTCCTAGGTTTTAAAGCTTCCTTGGGGGAAAAGGATAGTTAGAAGGAGAGATGGGTTTACATGGAAAGACGAATTTTTTTCATCAAAGTTGATATATTTATCTTCAAGAGACAGACATGTGGGACTAGAGCTCAGGAAAGAAATAAGGACTGAATACGTTAATTTGGGGGTCATCTGCACAGAGATGATAGTTTCCTCCAATAAACTTTATGAAATCATGGAGAGAGGACAAAGAAGAAAGCCCAGGACAGAGTCCTAGGATACAATGTTTCCTCTCATGAGAACTAAAACGGATGTGGGAGTGGGAAACAGTAATGGTGGAGGACAGGCCAAGCAGAATCACCAACTTATCAGTACTTCCTGAGAACAGGGAGTGTTATATACAGTGTGACCTTAAGTTCTGATGTGCCCACCAGTAGAGTGGATAATTGCTTCTCACACTTTGAAAGCAGCTCCACTTATTTGTAGGTCTTGGCTGCAGCATTTATTAGTAGGGAATGTCTTGCCATCTGAGGCTTGGAGTCCATGGGTTATACTACCCTGAGAGTTCTCCAAATCTGGGAGCTACAGAGCCCAACATCCCGGTGGACCTCAAGAAGGTGTAAAGTCAGGTGGACACATGGGAACTAAGAATCACAAGATCTTGGAATTGGAAGGGATCTTCTAAGACATCTATTCCAATCAAGAACTGAACGATAATTCCTTACACCATCCATGAATAAGAAGTCACCTACCTCTACTTGACAATCTCCTGAGGGAGCCCATGTCATCTCTTGACATCTCTTTTGTTAGGCAACTTTTCTTTTTAAAGAGCTAAAATCTCTCTGATCATAGGAACTGAAACTGAGGGGATTCCTATCAATCAGGGAATGGCTGAACAAGTTATGGTATATGATTGTGAAGGAATACTATTGTGCTATAAGAAATGATGAGCAGGATCCTCTCAGAGTGACTCAGAAAGACTTACATGAACTGATGCAAAGTGAAGTGAACAGAATCAGGAGAACAATGTACACAGTAAAAGCAATACTATAAAATGATCAGCTGTGAACGACTTAGCTATTCTCAGCAATACAATGATCCAGATAATTCTGAAGGTTTTATGACCAAAAATGGTGATAAGAGTCTGAATATAGATCAAAGCATGCTTTTTTCTTTAAACTTTATTTTTCGTGTGATGGGGGTTTTTTTGGTGGTCTGTGTCTTCTTTCACAACATGACATATCAAAATATGTTTTACACGACTGCACATATATAATCTATATCAAACTGATTACCTTCTCAATGAGGGGGGAGGGGAGAGAGAGATAATTTGGGACTCAAAAATGTTCAAAACTAATATTTAAAATTGTTTTTACATGTAACCAAAGAAAAAAACTACCGCCGAGAACCAAATACTAATGGAGATCTGTTCGTTAGAAAATTGTACCCTTAAATCTCACCTCCTGTTAACACAACTGGAGTGAACAGATTGTTGAATAATGAGTAGGAAGGTAGCTGCTATTATCAACAGTTTTCAGAACATAACCTCTCTTCCCACTCCAAGGCTGCCTGCAAGTGGTAGAGAAAAGCAGGACAGGTTAGACCCTCTGGTCTCACTTATAGTTTCGTGTTACGGACTGGCCCATGACATTTGGGGTACAGAGCTTATTTCACAGGAAGGGGGAGAGAGAGAGCAAATGTACACCATATGAGACTTGTGTTACAAGTCAGCATAGTTCTGGGAATCTATTATTCTTGAGTAGCTAGACCAAGAACCCAAACTACTCACTCTCTACTGTGTTCATGCCAGCAGTGCTTCCCCACTAAGCAGTGTGAATTCTCCAGCTCAAGTCTTCCCTCCTTTAGAAAACCTTCCCTGATCACCCTGGCCCCCAATGCTCTGTCTCTCCTCTGATTATCATATTCATTTGTTTAGTAGAAAGTTATGCACAGCCCTGTGATATCTCTGATATGGATAACTTTGTGTGGAAGCTCTCCAAATAGACCTCAAACTTCTTGAGGGCAAGGATCATATAGAATCATTGAATCTTTGGTGTATATCACAGAGACAAAAGGTACCTGCAAGATTTTCTTGTCTAACATCTCATTACATAGATCTAAATCTTACTCAGATTCTTCAAGGTTCAGGTATGCTGACACTCTTCCGGGAACTCTTCCAGCAACAAGTGCTTTCTCCCACAACTGAATCCACAGGATTTTTGCTTTCTCCCACAACTGAATCCACAGGATTTGTACTTCCCCCATCTAGTTATCATTCCATTATTTATATTAATATATGAATCTTTGCATGCAACATATCTCTTATGAAACTGGGATCCTTGAGAATAGGAGTAGGGACTCTTTTAATCTTTGTGCTAAAACACCTAGCATGATGCTTTAGGATTGGATAACTGTAGAATGCAACAGACTCAGAAAGGAGAAGTGACTTGCCCAAAGTTCCAGAGAATCACTCTGGCCAACCTGCAGTTAGACCCTAGGTCTTCTGTCTCCCAATCTAACACTTTTTTCTACTATAACACATAAACTCTTTATCCATCTCACATGTGCCTTTTTCCACTACAAACAGAAGACTTCAAGTGACATAAGGCTGGCTGGGTACTGAAGAAGGCCTCAATAGAAACTCACAATCACTTTCACAAAAGGAGGCAAAATTAGAGACAAGAGACTAAGACAAAGTTATAGGAAATAAAGCTTGAGTGAGACAATATAGTAACTGTTGGGGGTGGAGAGAAGAGAAACTAGTGGGATGCAGAAAGAAAATTAAGAGCACCTGTGTCAAGAAACAGTCAACTTAAGTCTGTCATGAGAAGAGGAACCTCCTCAAATTCACAGACTATGGTAGTTCCTCAAACAGGAATTTCAGACAATAAGGTAACGACAGGTCCACTTGCTCAGAGAGACTGACTCAGGGAGATGGGACAAAGCTGGAGGCTGAGTCAGACTGAGGAGGCTGATATCCTGGAGGGCAGGTGGAAACAACAGGCTCCTAGACAATTGAGGAGAAGGGCAATGTAGGTGAAAAAAAGCCTAGTGACTAGAAGGAACATTCAACAATACTGTATCCCACCCTGGTCATACCACATGTAGCACTGTTGGAGCTAGAAGGAAACTTAGATATTTGGAGTATTCTGTCTACTTCTGACTCACATTTTAAGGGGAAAAAATGATAAATAAGAGTGTATCAAAGAGGGACAAACAAGATGGGAAATGAACCATGTTCTGTTATGGATAGCTGTCATAATTAGAAATATTTAACCTGAAGAGAAGACTAATAGGGAGAGAGGTATTAATGTCTTTAAAGATCCAAAGGGCTCTCATATAGCAGTAGGATCTTCTTTTTTTTTTGACCCCAGGAGGCAGAAGTAAGCGCAATGAGAGAAGTTATAGGGAAGCAGATTTCAGGTACCATAGCAGTGTCAGAAAATGACAACTTTGTCAGCAGCAGCATTCTTGCTAATACCTTCTGAAAGGAAAATTTCTGATCATCAAAGCTAATGCGCAATGTTGATTTGGCCACACTCACTGAATGGCTCCTTCTGCTCTTAGCTTCTATGGTTGTATAATTCCTTATACTGTTGTTTTAAATTACGACATATATACATATACATACATCCACAAGGATCAGACTACTGCTAGGCTGTAGCTGACAGAACTCATGCCATGACTGACCACTGATCAACTCACCTACGTACCTAATAAATGGTTGAGTCAGCTTCATTTAGGCAAGGAAAATAAAGACCTCCTTGATGGTAAACAGCTTAGCAAACTTCATCAAACCCAGGTATATAAAGCTAGCAAATTTTCCTAATGCCCCTATGATCAATAAGGGAGAAAGAGGAGTGTCACAATCAGGGCCACCCACTGATAGACTGTACCTAAGATCCTCTTCCCACTTAAGTCCTTGTCAACCTGCCCAGCAATGACAATCAGACATAAGGGCAGAGACTCAGAGTTCTGGGCTCTCAACCATAGTATGAATCTAACCATATTCCTATACACTTGTTTACCTATAGGACTGAAGAGCTGGGGAGTCTAGGTTTGTATGTTTATGAGTAATAAACTGCCTAACTTATGATCTCTGAGTGCTTGTGTTCTTTCTTGATTCCTCACCCACCATCTCCTCACAATCTTGTATTATTATTGATTTTTTTGTGTATTTATGCCTCATTTTCCAACTAGATTTAAGCTCCTTCAAATAAACAAATGCTAATTAAGAGTTTACTTAATCACAGTGCAAAACTGATCAGTACAAGGGAAGGTAAATTATATATAAGCTCTACCATGACAAAGCCCATAATCTAGTAGGAGTGATAACACATACATACGTAATTAATATAAAATGGAATATGAAACTACATAGGAGTTATGCCCAGTGCTATAAAATAAGAAAGTCTCAGAACTGTAAGAGATTTCAGATGGTATCTAGTACATAACTGAGTAAGAATTCCTTCTATAACATCTGATCAATGGTTACCCATCCTCTAAAGACCTCTAAGGACAAGTTGCGGGAGCCAAGATGGCGAAGTAGAAAGACGCACATACACATAGCTCCGAACCCACAAACCACAGAACGGCTAGAGGGGACTAACCCAGGGCGAATTCTGCACCCAGAGACCACAGAATATTGGAGCGAGGGAGATTTCTGTTCAGGAGAGACCTGCAAACCTCTCGCGGGGGGTCCTTCGCGCCATGGACTGGGCGCCGAGACGGGGAGCAGAGACCAGCCCTACCGCGGCAGCGACACCGTGAGGAAAAGATCCGAGAGGGCTACGGGAACGGGATCTCCAGCGGCCACGCGGGTCCCCCCACCCACAGAGGGACCTGAAAACCTCTCGCAAAAGGTCCGTCGCGCTGCAGACGTGGTGCCCAGCCCGGACCTGCGGCCGCGGCAGCCGCGGCTCCGAGAGACACGGATCTGGGAGGGCTCCAGAGACGGGATCTTCAGCGGCGGCACAAGCCCCCCCACCAACAGGGGACTGACGGGGGTAGGTGAGAGAGTCCCTTTGGCGGGTTGAGAGGGGAGTGGGGTGCCCCTGTGGCTCGGGCCCCCCCAGGAGATAGAAGCTGAGAGGCGGCTACAGACAGGGGCTCCCCAAACGGGCGGGAGCCTGGATCCATTGTGGAAGGTTTATGCATAAACCCCCGGAGGGAACTGAGCCAGAGAGGCAGCCCTGCCCCTGACCACCTGATCTTAATTCTCACACTGAATAGCAGCCCTGCCCCCGCCAAAAACCCTAAGGTGGGAAGCAGCATTTGAATCTCAGTCCCCAAACGCTGGCTGGGAGGACCAGGAGGCGAGGTGGGTGTGAGGAGAACATTCAGAGGTCAGGTCACTGGTTGACGAGAATGCCAAGAAAAGGGAAAAGAAGTAAAACTATTGAAGGGTATTTTCTCGGAGAAAAAACACTTCCTCCCTTCCTTTCTGATGGGGAGGAACAATGCTTGCCATCAGGGAAAGACACAGAAATCGAGGATTCTGTGTCCCAACCCACCCAATGGGCTCGGGCCATGGAAGAGCTCAAGAGGAATTTTGAAAATCAAGTTAGAGAGGTGGAGGAAAGACTGGGAAGGGAAATGAGAGGGATGAGGGAGAAGCATGAAAAGCAGATCAGCTCCCTGCTAAAGGAGAACCAAAAAAATCTTGAAGAAATTGGCACCTTGAGAACTAGCCTAACTCAGTTGGCAAGGGAGGTGCAAGGGGCCGATGAGGAGAAGAATGCTTTCAAAAGCAGAATCAACCAAATGGAAAAGGAGATTCAAAAGCTCACTGAAGAAAATAGATCTTTCAAAACTGGAATGGTACAGATGGACGCTAAGGACTTTATGAGAAAGACAGATATCTCAGAACATACCGCGCAGATTCGAAAAATGGAAGATAATGTGAAATATCTTATTGGAAAAACAACTGACCTGGAAAATAGAATCAGGAGAGACAATGTAAAAATTCTGGGACTACCTGAAAACCATGATCAAAAGAAGAGCCTAGACATCATCTTCCATGAAATTATCAAGGAAAACTGCCCTGAGATTCTAGAACCAGAAGGCAAAATAAATATTCAAGGACAAGTTGCCCCCACCACATTTTAGGGCAGGCCTTCCTACTTTCAGATAGCTAATTACTATAAATTTTCCCTTACTTGCTATCAAACCTAACCTGCCTCTTTGCTTCTTCCATCTGTTGTTCTTAGCTCTGCCCTATGGACCCAAGTAAAATAAATAGAATCCCTCTTCAATGAGATAAATCTCCAAATATTTTAAAATGGTTATCTCACTCCATCTGTGTCTTCTCTTTTCCAGGCCAAACACCTTCATTTCTTTCTTTTCATTCTCACATGGCATGAAATTGAAGCCTTCCACATCTTAGTTGAGGTCCTCTAGAGGTTCTCTGACTAGCTTATCAGAATATTAGCTCCAATGTGGCTGCCTAAAATGGGCAGCTAGGTGGCATAGTGGATAGAGCACCAGTGCTAGAGGCAGGAAGACTCATCTTCCTGAGCTCAAATTCGAACTGAGAAACTTTCCAACTGTGTGAACATAGGCAAGTCATTTAACCCTGTCTGATCCAGAGAAGGAAATGGCAAGCTAATCACTCCAGCATCTTTGTCAAGAAAACCCCAAACTGGGTAACGAAGAGTCAGACACAACTGAAATGACTGAAAGGAATAGCTTTAAGTAGATGAGACAACAGATGAAGAGAGGGAAGACAAAGATATTAAATTCTTCTTTTGTTTCTGTTTTCTCTGTCAAGAACAATAATCTTTCACCTGGAAAAGACAGAATGGATATGGTTTGGAGTTCATAAGAAAAATAAATAAGGAGATAGTCACAAAATACCTAGCTGTGTATGACAGGTTCAAGTCACCTAGTTTAAATGAACCACATCCTCAGGCATTTAGACAACTGGCAGATGGGACTTCTAATCCCAGCTAAGTGGCACAGTGACCAATAGAACGCCAGGTGTGGAGTCAGGAAGCCACGACTCCAAATCTAGCCTCGGATATTTAGTAGTTGTGTGACCTGGGCAAGTCACTTTAACATCTGCCTCATTTTCCTCATCTGTAAGATGGGGATGGTAGTACCTACCTTTCAGGATTGTGAGGATTAAATGAGATAACAACTGTAAAGTGCTTGGCACATACTAAGTGCTATATAAAGTAAACTATCATTCTTATTATCTGGTGTCTATCATCTTTGAAAGATCATGAAATAATAATGGTACTATAATATTAAAGAACAGCAAATACCCCAATTTTCAGAAAAGGGGGAGGGAATGGAGCTGGAACATTATAGGCTAGTGGCAAAATTCTAGAAAGCATTATTAAAGGGACGGTTAATAAACATTTCAGATATACAGGTGATACACCTCTGATGGCAGGAAGTGAAGAAGACTTGATGAGGGTGAAAGAAGAGAGCATAAAAGCTGGCTTGAAGCTTAATATCAAAAAAAACTAAAGACCTATCAACTGGTCCCATCACTTCCTGGCAAATGGAGAAAAAAAATGGAAGCAATAGCAGATTTTATATTCTTGGGCTCAAAGATCATTGTAGACAGCAACTGGAGCCATGAAATTAAAACACATTTGTTCCTTGGAAGGAAAGCTATGGCAAATCTGGACAACAAACTAAAAAGCAGAGACATCACCTTGCTGACAAAAGTCCATATAGTCAAAGCTATGGTTTTTTATGGTTATGGCTATCTTGAGAATGATAAGTATGGATGTGAGAGTTGGACTATTAAAGCTGAGCACCACAGAACTGATGCTTTTAAATTGTGGTGCTGGAGAAGACTTTTGAGAGTACTTCTAGGAATGATGATGACATAAAAATATATGGCATTAATAAAACTTTTTTTCTCCACACTGAGCATGTCATACCAAGCTAGCTCTATTTATTGTTGGATTTTCAGCAGCTAATAGGAAGAAGTATCACCACTGTCACTGTTGTCTGCTGTTCGAGCCACGTTAGAACTGATCTGCCCTCCCCATGAAAAAAGTCTTCCTTTATCATACTCCATTCTTTCCCATCCACTCCATCCCACTGTTTTGGTTCAAAGGCTGGAGAGTGGGTACAAACAAATGATTATAGGATTTAGAGCCCGAAGGAACCTTAAAGATAATTATTCCAAGTCCTTTAGTTTATAAGTAAGGAAATTGAGGCCCAGAGAAGAGAAAGGACTTGCTGAATGTCAGTCACACAGGGAAAATTCAAAATGAAATTCAACAATTTACTGTGAGTTTATTGTATGCGGAGCCCTGAAATCAGCCTTGGGTGACCTTCAAGGTGTAGACACACACACACACACACACACACACACACACACACACACACACACACACACAGATAACAATAAAACACAGACAAAATAATACAAGATAAATACATTAGATAGTGTTAAGTAGTTTCAAGGGAACAATACAGGATCAGAGAAGGCTTTCTGGAAAAGGTGGTACCTGAACTGGGTCTTAAGAAGAGAATTTGAGCTGGAAGGGACCTCAGTAGTAACAGCTGAATAATGGTTTAAATCCAGATCCTCTGATGACAAAGCCAGTTAGGACATCTTTCCATCAGATCACAGATGTGGTTTTTCCCCCTTTACTGTGATGACTGATTTTCACTGGGTTATCAAGGTTTTAATCCCAACCATTCTTTACATTCTCCCTCTTACTGCTACTATTGCAACTATTTACAACTGTGAATTCAGTTAAAGAGTATCTGAGAAAAAAGACTTCCAATTATCATAAGCCCCATACACAATCGTCAAAAAAAGACAAAATCAGCCTCCTTCTCCACTATCTGTGTTTACATCTACATTGGTTTTGTCTTAAGAGTGGAAACTCTTTTGGAGGTAAGGACAGGAGATGGGACAAACCCAAGTATACTGGAAAGAATACTGAATTTGAATCCCAGCTCTGCACTTTATTCCCTGACTGACCTTGGGTAAATCATTTCAACCTCGCTCAGCTTCCATTTCCTCCACTATGAAATGAAGTTGTTTGACTAAGTAATCCCAAAGGTCCTTATTGGTTCTGATTCTATGATCTCTTGAGATGGATTCTATACTTCATTGACTAGCTAGGGAGGATATGCAAATAAGTTTTGTACCTCAGGCTGCAAAAATACTAAGCTCTGACTCCCAAAGGGAAAAGAAGAAACAGGAAGAGGTGAGAAGTAGATTGTCTGCCATCTAGAGCCAGGGACAACAGGAGAGAAGGCAAAGAGACACAAAGGAGAAAGAAAAGGTAGAATTTAATGGAGCAGTCTGTCCCACCTACTGAACAGCAGGCCCACCAGCTGCTCTCTAGCTCTTCATATTCAAAGCAATGGTATGGCTGTGTTTGGGCTGGAACAGGGAAAGTTGATAGTACATTCTGACAGCAAGGAACACAGTACACAGGGGCATCTTGAGAATGATACTTTATCAGTACCCCAAGATAGTGAGGCAGCAGGTCTTTGTGTTCGTCCTTTGTTGCCACAGAAGTCCATGCCATCAAAGAAATGATGACATGACTTGCACTTGACTTTGTTTTCAGTGAGGGAGGGCTGTGCAGGTCACCAGCCTCACTTCTCCTCCAGAGCCATCTGAATCCAGTGACCAGATATTCATCAGGATGACTGGAGATAACCCAGGATGCACAGGGAGACCTTGGGCCCTTTAGGCCAAGGTCTATGCAGGTACTCACTTAGGATGAGGTAACACCTATTCACTGAATAGGCCTGTTTAAGAAGCAGCAGGGCATGGCCCCTTCAATGAGGCCAAAAATAAAAAGAGACATCAGGCTGGGAGGAAAACAGCAACAGTTATTATTGATAATCACTCTAAAGCTGGGAGGGTCCAGAAGAGCTCTTAGATAGGGGCCCACTGGCGTCCCAGCTTTCAGAGTGCAGTATAAAAGGATAGGACAGGACAGGCCTAAAGCCAAAAGCCATAAGGTCTGAGCACTGAGTGTTCCTTCTCAGGCATCATAACGAGCAAGCCCTGAAAATGTCTGAGGACATTTAATAATCATCCTGGATTTTTTCCCCCTTAAATGCTAACTGTAGCTTTCAAGACTCACATTTAACAAGAGTCAGTAGAAAAATACAAAAACATTTACCACTGGACTGGTTGCCAGATTTGAAAACACCCAGCTATACAAGAATGAAAAGACCATAAAATGTTAGGGCTCTTCGAGATCGCTTATCCAACAGAAGAGGAAATAGGTCCTGAGAGAAAAAAAAAAACTTGCCCAAAAGCATATAGCAAGTCTGAGATAGTGCCTCCTTTTATACAACCATCTTAATATTTAAAGATCATAATCAAGTCTTCTAGGATTTGACCCTTGCTGGCCTAAGGTACATAAAGTACAATAAGTTTTCCATGGTATCATGATTGAACAGTGCTTCCCAATAAAGCTCAACTCAGCGTTGGAGAAAAGATATGCACATACTATTACCAACAGCATACTAGATCAATTAGTATGTCAAATAAGCCCAAATTAAAGGTCATTCTGGATCAGTCCAGTGTAATGATGTTGTGAGGGAAGACAGAAGACACACAAATACATCTGAAAGAGCCTGGAGGGGATGTCATCCATTACCACAGAACTTGGCACTTAAAATATGGGAATAATAATCTGTTGCTCCAAGGATGGGTTTATCTGCTTCCTGAAGTAGAATTAGGTATATAATATGTCTTCTGGAATTAGGTTTCCGGTAGTACCAAAAGCAGTGTGGAGGATGTTTGTCTTTGGGGGAATATTTCAGGCAATAGATACCTCATGGGAAGAACACATGGGAAGAGTTTCTGGGAACAGGATTTAACAGATATCTGTCCTTAGGAACTTGAGTTTAGGGTTGTATGAAGCTTTCATGTGTTCCCCAGGTAGCATTCTTTGACCTTCAGATGATGAAAAATGACTTCCTGATACAGATGCTTAAGACTATGGACTTTGCTGACTTTGTGTCAGAGGCAAGGGACCTTTACCGCCCCAATAATCTGCTGGATGTCTATTGCTTCCAAGGATTTTACAGTCTATCTCTGAGATAAGACTCACACCTGAAACTCTTGCAGATCCAATATGAAATTATGTCCTATATGTGTAATTATGATTCCAAGAAGAAAGAACAGTGTAGGCCAGGATGGGGAACCTGGGGCCTTAAGGACACATGTGGCCCTGTAGGTCCTCAAGTGTTGCCCTTTGACTGAATTCACAAAGGACAGTTCTTTGTGGGCAAAATAAAAAGCATACTATAATAGAAAGAGTCCTACGTTTGAAGTCAAAGACCTGGATCTGAGTTATAGTTGTAGATCTCTTGGCTTTGAGAACTTCGTCATACTAGATAATCTCCTAGTTCCTTTCCAGTGCTAAAAGTCTATAAATCTACAAGTCAATAAAGGTGGCAATCAAAGTAGACCTCAAAGAGAACCAACCCTCTATATTGGCAATGCAACAGAATGAGAAAGCACAGTGTTCAGAAACAGAGGAGTCAGGTTCCTAAAGCCAAGTTCTGAGAGTCAGGAAGGAGGCAGTGATTTGATCTTGAACAACATCCAGTCAAGCAGGATAAAGTCAGGAGACTAGGACAGGCCCAAATACACAGTAATTTCTTTACTCATCACCTTCTTGGCAGGTAGCTGCTGGAGGCCTAGACTGTGACAGACAAGGAGCTATTGGAAAGGGGACCGACCCACTCACAGGTGTGGGGGAGGAGGGAGGAGAGCTTGACACAGAACCAAACTCCAGTAAGCACAGACAGAGAAACTCCTTGGACAGATGGTTTGTGCTTAGATGCTATAGGAAGCAGTTATTAGGGAGATGACTTGCATGCCAAAGCCATCCCACTCCTGCCCAACAGTTAGTTTCCCTACTTCTAGGTTTAGTGAAATAAGGCAAGGGAGGAAGGTACATGAAAAGAAAAGGCACCTGGCAGGTAGGAGATGGGCTTTCACAACTAAAACCAACACCTTTTCCTTTCTTTCTTCTGGCTTCTACTTCAGAGATGTTAGGTTTGGAGGCTGGATAGAAACCTCCGACAAGTAGCTCTTTCTGGTTCTGTCTTGATGCTACTGGCCAATTTCTGGCTTCTGGATACAGAGGCTAGTTAGCTTTGATTCTATCTAATGTGTCTCTGGATGAGGATCTACCACAAAGTAGAGTTTTCCCTGACAGGTATATGTGCCTCCACTATGATGTCAGGAAGAAGCTATTCGGTCTCTTCTTGAACACCTTCCATGACACAGAACTTTCTCTCCCAGGGCAGCATATCCCGTAGAAGACAATGATTTAGAAAGCTCTCCCTTACACCACAATTCACTTTCTGAGACTTCTATCCATTGTTCTTAGTTATGCCTTGTGAAATACATACGCAAGCATGTATTCAGATTCACATATCCCTATAAAAACACTTTAAGTTGCAAGAGAGCACAGAGGTCATTGAGAATAATCCATATCTGATTAGGAATCCCAGCTACCCATCCCTAACAATTATAGAATTAACAATTATAAAAGTTGTTCAAATACCTGAAAATAGCTATAATGAGCCTCCAAGTCTTCCCTTATCAAGATTCAGTCTCTACTGTTCCTTCAATCAATCCCCACTGACAATGGTTTCCACTCCTCATCTCGTCCCCTGGAAGAACTCCAGTTTGTCCCCAAATGCACCCCAAAGTGACCACAATATTTCATATACAATGAAGGAATTGTATTTTTCTTGAATGTGAACAATTTGTTCCAACAAGCCATGAAGACGGAGAAGCAGGTGCTGCGGAAAACTTAGTGCTTGATTAGACATCAAAGATGCCAAGGTCATCCACTGCATCCTGATGCATAACCAGTCATCATAACTTTCATCTTACCACTGAACCCTCATGACTCTGGGAGAGAAAGTGAGGCCAATGACTTCATGCAACTCTGCTACACTAAAATCCAATTTACACGCAAGTTAAAAGACATCACCCACATCATTTTACCATTTTTACCTACTTCAAAGTCCTATGTTGACAGACAAGTGACAAAGCAGCAGGTATGGATACACAGTCACAACTCTGCACGCAGGTGGTCCAGGGCATAAGGTCATCTTTTCACTGGACTAAAGCAGTAGTGGGATGCAGCAGCCCCTTAGGTGTCTGAGTAGCCTTTTTTAAGACCTGCACTGCTTACCTCCTGGTGTGAGGGTCTAGAAGAAGTGCCCTAAAGATTGTCTGCTTCACCTAACCTAACTCTGACCTGCTTACTGCAGCAGATGGGGATCCTAACCTGTGATGAAAACATACAAAAAAAAAATACAAAAACTTTTGCAAACATGATTCCACTCACCACTGGTACATGAAATGGGCACACACTTATGGACAACACAAAAATCCAGCAGACCAAGAAAACAAATAGCTCTTTTTGTGAAAGAACTCAGCAGGTATCACATCTGAATAGAAACCCTGAGTAGAAACAAGGCTGGCAAATGAAGGCTAGATTACCAAAGTCAGAGCTGGATACATGTTTCTTCTAAAGTCACTGCAGTGATACAGAACACTGTGAAGCTGGCACAGGTTTTACAATCAAAACTAATCTAGTCAACAAGCTTATATGCTTCCCAAAAGGAGTCAACAATAGGACTGTGACAATGCAATTGCCACTTGCAGGAAAGCACCACCACTATCATCAGTGCATATATTCCCACCATGATGAACCCCATTAAGGTTAAAGAAAAACGTTATGGAGACCTACAGATACTCATCATCAATGTGCCAAAAGCTTGTAATTATGGTTGACTTTAACACCAGAATGGGCACAAAATATCAGAAATGGCAGGGAGTCCTTGGGAGGAATGGAGTCGGAAACAACAACAGTCACTACAAAACATCTGTGCATTTCGTGACCTTTTCATTACCAACACTGTCTTCCATTTAAGGTGACTACCAAAAGACTTAATGTCAACAGATTAGAGCATTGCTCCAAGTATGAACAGTTTGTTGCTAACTCGAAGAGGAAGTTGAGCCAACACATGGTTGGCATCAGTGGAGCAGAAAAGCAGCAGGTAGCTTTCAGATATCTGGTGTACAGCATTGGCTCATCTGGGCCCTGCAAATGTCAAGACTGTTCTGATAAAAATTATAGAGAAATTAAGAAGCTGCTAAACAAAAGATGAGAAATCCACAGGGTTTACCAGCAACATAGTTCATCCATTTCTAGCAGCAAGTATTTAACTCCATCAAAAGTAGAGTGTCTATAGAGCTTAGAAAGATATTAGGATTTCTGGTCCAGTAAGAAGGCAGGTGAAATTCAGTTTTACACTGATAATAACAATCCAAAGGACTTTCATGATGCCCTGAAGGCTATTTATGGGCCAAAGACCTCTGAGGCATCTCAACAACTCAGCACTGAAGGAGCTGCATTGATTAGTGATAAGGACATAATCCTGGAGAGATGGGCTGAACACTTTCATAATGTTCTCAACAGAATATCACCAACCAATGCTGAAACCACTGACCATATACCTCAGGTTGAAGGCAATCCCTCTCCAGCTGAGTTTCCAGCTGAAGAAGAGGTTTTGAATGCCATTAGGTTCCTCTCCTGTAGCAAAGCACTTGGTGTTGATATCATTGCAGCAGAGATTTACAAAGCAGAGGGCCCACTGCTCATACGAAAGGTGAAATCTTTCAAGTTACATGGCAAAAGGAGGCTATTCCCTAGGAGTTCAAGAATGTCTCCATTGCCCATTTCTATAAAGGAAATAGGTTGTGCTATGTCAATCACAGTGGGAAAAAGGGATGTGTGGTCATGCAGTCTCTCTCTTAGTCACTGCCAGCAATATTCTTGCCAGAGTCCTACTTAATCTGCTGATCCTTCACCTGAAAGATGGTCATTTACCAATGAGACAGTGTGGCTTCAGAAAGGGATGAGGAATTATTGATACGGTGTTTGCTACCCAACAACTCCATGAGAAATGCCAGGAGCAGAACAGAAGTCTATATAAAGTGTTCGTTAATATAACCAAGGACTTTAATACTATCAATTGTAAGAACTTGTGGAAGATCATGGCAAAATTTGGTTGCCCAGAGAAGTTCATCAGTGTTGTGTGCCAGTTTTATGACAGCATGCTTGCATGGATTCCGGATGATGGACAATGCTCTCAAACTTTCCCAGTCACCAATAGAGTGAAGCAGGGTTGTGTGCTTGCTCCCATGCTTTTTAGCACGATGTGTTCAGCAATGTTGTCAGATGCCTTCAATAAGAACAAAAAATGGCATTAAGGTCAGCTACCACACTGATGGCAAAATATTGAACTTGAAAAGGCTACATGCCAGACTAAAGTGGAGGAGAGCTGGTGTGTGAGTTTTTGTTCACAGATGACTGTGCACTCAATGTAGTGTCTGAGTCTAAGATGCAACAGACTATGGATCAATTCTCTGTTGCTTGTGCTAATTTTGGCCCCACAACAACAGGAAAACAGAGGTTCTCCAGCAGCCAGCACCACACCATCCATACATGGAATCACTGTTTACAGCAAATGGAGAAATTCTGAATGCCATGGATAAGTTCACTTACCTTGGCAGTATAACTTTCCAGAGCTGTACACACAGATGATTAGATTGATACACACACTGCCAGAGATGGCTCAGTATTTGGAAGGCTCCAAAGGAAAAGTATGGGAGAAACAAATAAGTATTAGGGCTGCCTACAAAACTGAAGGTCTACAAGGCTGTTGTATTGACTTCACTTTTGTATGCCTATGAGACATGGACAGTATACCCCAACGTCATGCTGGGAAACCGAATCACTTCCATCTGAACTGTCTTAGGAAGATTTTGAAGATTACCTGGCAAGATAAGGCACTGGACATTGAGGTCCTTCCTCAACCTGAACACATTCCAAGTGCAACTCCAGTGGGGTTGAGGGGTCCATGTTGTTCAAATGCCAAACACACACTTGCCTAAAAGACTATTTTACAGAGAACTTAACACAAGGAAAGCACTCACATGGAAGTCTGAAGATGTGATACAAAGACACTCTCACAGTCTCTCTGAAGAACTTTGGTATCAATTGTGAGACATGGTGGACACTGGCACAGGACCATCCAGCATGGCATGGTCATATCAAAGAAGGTGCTGTGCTCTATGAGCAAAGCAGAATGGCAGTAGCTCAAAAGAAATACAAGATGGGCAAATCTAGAAACAACTCCATTCCAAATGTTCATATGGACCATTTGTGCCCAACCTGTGGTAGAACCTTCTGAGTTTGTAGTGGTCTGATCGGCCACAGATAGACCATTGTACTTTGACCCTGAAGCAGTGATGTCATTTTGGTCCTCCACAAGCACAAAGAACAACAACCATTGTATTTTTCTTTTGATTATCCTTCAGATATTTGAAAACAGTGGTCATGTTTCCAGGTAACCAAACCCTACTCTGGACAAGTTCTATCCTGTTAATGACTCTTCCAAAATGTATTGTTTAGACCTGAACACAATAATCTCAACATGGTCTGACTAGGGCAGCAAACAGTGGGGCTACTACTTCCCTTGATCTTGGATTCTCTACTCCTATAGAAGTCTCAGACTTCATCAGACCAAGAAAGCTCTCCTCTGATACCACATTTCAGCATGTGGATGACCTTGGTTTCTTAAAGGCCAACTAAGTTCTGGGCAAATCCTAACAAATTTGAAAAGTTTCAAGTACTGGCCCAGTGATTAACTGTGTTTGTCATTCAAGGATCAGCCAAGCTAAGTCTGAGTGAGTTTCATAGCTAAAAGGTTGGCTACCAGAAGATTGATATTTTTTGGCTATAGGAACTCATGAAGACTTCTAGACACTAAGAACTGATCTATGTTAGTGGAGAGCATTCACAAATATCCTTGTAGCACTGACATAGAAGACTGCATCTGTTATCTTGGCTGCCATGTCATACAACTGGCTCATTTTATTACAAGGCGAGTGACTCATACTGGGATTGTTTTATAATGAGGCACCTCAGGTTCTAACCTCTGCAGATGTATATTCTTTCCCACCACCATGCTAGCCCCACCTCTGTTCTCAACAAACTAGGTTTACTACACTCTTTTATCTATAGCTCAGAATTCACCTCCTCCAAGCTTTCTGTGATTAATCCAACCCAACTCCAATTACTCCTTACTATATGTCATATCATCAAAACACAGATGTATTTGGTCTTAATTGATCATCCCAGAATCTGGCAACATTTTAACTAGCCAATCTCATGTCCTGGTACATTTTATCTATCCCTCTCCTATAGCAGTGCTACACTGCATAATCCAGTCTGGTCTCTGCATAACCCCTGCACAGGCCAGGGTCCCTAGTGCTGCCTGTTTGTACTCAGGTTCTTCAGTTCTATTTCACAAACATATATGAAGTCCCTGGTATGTTTGGAGCCCAAAAGGGCTCCAGGGAGAAAAAAATAAATAGGAGGTAGCCCAAGTTCTCAAGGTACTTAAAGTGTAACAACCAGATATAACATGTACTTGGTACTGGAAGGTAGAATGTTATAATGTAAAGTATACTGGTTTCTCAGGAAGAGGACTTGAGTTCAAACACCACCTTAAAGTTACCACTTGTGTATCACTGGGTAAGTCACTTATCCTCTGAGGTTTATTCCAGCTCTAGTTCTAAATCCAACTAACAATTCATATATACATATATGTACATATATACATGTATACACATACATATATGTACATGTATGCATGTGTACACACATATACGTGTATCTGTGCATATATACACACATGTGTATATGTATATGCTATCTCTTTTAATGATAAATACCTTATTTCCCCAACTGACCTGGTAGATCCCCTAAAGTTGTCACTTCCCTATACTACACCTCCACTGTGTGTTAAGGAGTTAACGCTGGTTTCAGTTGTTACAGCTAGCTTGCTAGAATAAGTTAACTCATGTCCTGCCTCCAACACCCCACTATATTTTTGGATCATGGAGTTTAAGATCATCTAGTCCAATCCCTTCATTTTACAGAGAAGGAAACTGGGACACGAGAAAGAAAGTGACTCATAGGACACTAGAAGGGCAGAGGCGGATGGTGGATGGGTGGGTAACTGACAATACTTATGTTGCTCATAAACACTCAAAAACTTAAAAAAACAATCTAGCAAACAAAACCAAAGCCAGGTGGATAATGTGACTATTAGAAAGAGAAGTTTTTCCCTTTCATTCTGGTGCCAGCTGCTTCTCTGGGCACAGTTCCTGGTAATATTTTTTGTCCCTTCATTCAACAAGGACCACACTCAAGGTCTTTCAATCAACCACACTAAATTCACCAAAAGTACAAATACCAATATTCTTGGCCCCCACATGAGTTTATGGCACAAGGTGACCTCTCAAGGAAAGACAGCATTTCACTTCCCTAGGGCCTGCCCTGGAAGTCACTTGGCAGGGAAATAAAACTCTGAGAGGAACAAAGGTGCAAAAGTAGAAAAAATGGGGGGGATCCCTTGTTCTAGGCCAATGAAACCCTGTGCAGTACAAGTTGATTTGATCTGATATAAGAAAAACCACAGTTTTACTTTCTGTGGTAGTAAAGAACTAGGAACAAAGTGAGCACTCATCAAGTGAGGAATGGCTGCAATAGCTGTGGTTATAAGAATGTAATTGAATTTTATTGTGCAATAAGAATGAATATGAAGAATTCAGAGAAACATGGAAAGAGCTATATGAAATGATACACAGTCAGATAAGGAAATCCTATGTGGTAGTAGATAAAATTATTAAAACAATATAAATAAGAGATCAGCAAGAGGAAGCCAAACTCTGAGCAACTGAAAAATAATGGTCCCAGGAAGAATAGATAATGAAATATAACTCCTTCTTAGTAAAGTTAGGGGACTACCTGAGGAGAATGTTATATACATTGCCAGGTACAGTTGCCATAGTAAGTATTTTTGCTTAGCTCTTTTTCTTTGTTACTAGAGAGAGTTAGATTTGGATGGGGTAAGGGAGGAAGGAAATAACTATGGTGTAAACAAAAAATATGCATAAAACTTATTTTTAAAAAACAAATACCAGTGGCTGTGCCTCTTCTTTTCCCAGGGACAGTCTCATGAGTCAAACTCAGTTAGCTGGTCCAGGTCTAACTCCTCAGATAGTTAACAAGTTCCTTCTTACATCTACAATCTCAGTTGTTTTATAAGCCCATTTCCCTTTGCCTGATTTTCCATGGACATAAAGAGCAAATGTCCAGCCTACACCTAATACAAATCTTTCATATCTACGAAAACTTTAGTACATCTATAGAAACTGTTGTCGAATAGATTGTTATGGGAAAGAAGGAATAAGTCTGTCTGACCATAGTATTCTGCTTAGACCCAAACAGCAGAACCAGGAACAACTGTCATTCCAAAAGGGGAGAAGAGGAGGGTGGGAGTTAGCAGTATACAGGGTTGAGCGGCTCCAATAGAGGTTGTAGTAGCTCTTGTAGAAAGCTTCACTGAAAGGAATCATTAAGCCTCTGATCCTAGTCAAAGTGGGATGAACATTCATCAGTCTGTTGGTCCATACACTCTCAAACTACGTCACAAAGTAAGAGTCGTTCAATTCCAATTACTCACCAAAGCCTATCAGCCTCACCTAGAATGTCCCTTTCTTTCCCCCCATGCCCTCTTACCCCTCTAAGATGGCAGCAGCTTCTTCCCCAGCCTCCTTCCTTCCAATCACTCCACCTTCATCCATCATGCACAGAAACCCCGAGGCTTCTTCCTAGAGCACAACAATATCTTCCTCTAGTGCATAGGAACCTCCGAAAGAGTCCAGATCCCTTAGTCTTGCCTCTGGGTCTTTCCATGGTTTGTAAACAATTTAGATTTCTAGTCTTATTTTCTGCTACTCTCCTACAAGTAGCCTTTATTCAAACTGGATTATTCTCTGAAAACATCACGTCAAGACGTACCCCCCAAGTATCACTGATCTTACCATTCACCTTACTTAAAATGTCTTCAGTTATCCTCACCATGCACCTAAGTTTTCTCTTTCAAAGTCTAGTTTCACTTCCTTCTCTAAGTCTTACCTGACTGTCCCAACATTTGCTAATGAAAAGGAATGCCTAGAACTAGCTAGTGTGTTCCAGGCTAAAACTGAAAGGATGGAACAGGCCTCCTGTAGGACTTGTTTGGCACTAGGTCTCTTCACTCTCCATCGGACCTGTAATAGGATGGTAATACTAAAGTACTCGAATAGATTTCTAATCTCATTTTTTGGGTACTCCCTCCAATGATACAGACTGCAAGCTATCTATACCCATCCTCTGAAATTTCATCGCCTTCCATAAACTCTTCTCTGAGGGATCTACCCAATGTGCTGAGGTTTTCATTTGATTTCTCTTGACATTGTAATGCACTAATTGAACAAGCAGTGTGTTACTATGACTCATAGCCATGTATCACCAACAGAAGAATATCAATATAAAAAAGATGGGCCTTTGTTTTAGTAAGAAGCCCAAAGGCAATAAAAGAAATTTCCAATTTCCCAAAGTTAATTCAGTCTGCTCCCCTCTCCCTGTTCAATTCTGCACCCATCTCATTGTCCAATTATAGTGTTTCATATCTATAAATCTATATCTATCTACCAATCTTTGAAGACACACATACATATACATATATGCACAAAGATGGACAAGCTCTACAGACTGTTCATCTTACTACATATCATAATTGAATGACAAACATTCTTTATCCATTTGGCTTTTCATATATGCATAGTTAAGCCAAACTCTTCAGAGTAATTATGAATCGCTACAATATTCTAAGGGTTGAAAAGTTAGTACTATGTCACCCACAAACAAGAGCAATTTGTAGAACCTCACTATCCCTGGGAAATCCTTTCTCAGGCCAGACTTTGTTGAATTTCCTCTAAGACAGTAGCAAACACCTTTAGTGAGTGTACATCTCTTTTATGCATCTCTTGACATTAATGATCAGTTTGTCAATATCCTTTCTAAAATGCACAGGAACTGAACAAAGAAAGTTTGCTCCAGGAAGGAACTAGCAAAGACTAGAAGCTAGCAAGAAGAACAAATATTATTACCTCTCCCACTCTTTGGATGCTAGGTCTCTGTTATTAATACAGCTAAGACTGAAATGTTGTGTCCAACAATCTAAAACAACCCAAGGTACTGAATTGCTGACCCTTTCAGGATACAGGATAATTCCCTTGCCTCCCCAAGTGTCCTATGTTCAGATGATTGAGGAAATAGCTACTCTCCTTCTCCCCAGCAATGATGCCCTTAGATTTCAGCCCACCCAAAGGAGTACTCACAGAGAGGGGGTCCAAACAGCACTGTGTCTAGGGCTTTCAGCTGTAGCTTTTGCCTGTGACTCCGGTCAGTCATCTTAAGAACAGTACCTGTCATTGTTGCATTGGTAATCGCTAACCTATGGAGAAAAGAGCAAATTCAAATCAATAAATTTCAGTTCAACAAACAGTACGTGGTGCCAGGCCCCAGAAGGACAATGGAGAAGAGGCAAATCTATTTATCATGATGAAGAAGCTACTACCTTTGAAAACAGTTCATTTTATACTTGAACAGCTCTAATGGCTAAGATATGTTTTCTTACAAAAATTTTACAATTTTACCCTTTTGCAATTTCTACTCATCTGTCCCTGCAACTTCCCTCTGTGACCAAATAAAGTAAGTCCAATACTTTCTTCAACACAAGAACCCTTTCTTTGATTGCTTGAAGATAGTTATTCATTTTAGGTCTGCTCCTTCTTCACAACCACCCCACAGTCTTCTGTTCTCAAAACTGAATATTCCAAACAACTTCAAACTATCTTCATAAATCAAGAACTCAAGGCCCTTTACCATCTTAGTTTACTCTGCTATAGACATTCTACAGATTATCAATGGCCTTCCAAAAGTGTAATGTCTAGAACCAAACACAATACTTATGGTATTATATAACCAGGGCAGAATACAACATTATCACCTCATTATTTCTTCACATCATATGGATTTCCTAACTCCTAAATTCTAGTGCCTTCTCTCTTTTAATTATTTCCTATTTATCCAACATATAGCTAGTCTGTAAAACTGGTTCACTTGTTGTGTACTTCATCAGACTGTGAGCTACTTGAAGGTGTAGCCTATTTTTTGCCTCTTTTTGTATCTTTAGTGCTTAACACAGTGCCTGGAACACAGTAGTTATTTAATAAATGCTGACTGACTTGTGCCAGAAAAAATTCTCTCGGCTGTCAATTCATTTACGACATTTCTCTCATAGATTTTTATGTAAGTATACTTTAGTAGAAAAAGAAAAAGATATGGAGTCCAGAGAGAGATGCGTTAGACTCCCACACCTCTGCTGCTTGCTAAGAGTAAGACTATGAACAAGTGATACTTTTCTAAACTTCAGTTTCTTCTTCTCTAAAATGCAAACAATAATACTGGTATTACCCCTCCCTCAAGGGATTGTAGTTATCAAAAAGTGCTTTGTGAAACCTAAAATGCCACATCCCACTGTCCTATGTTGAAGCCATTTCTGTTTTATTTTAGATAGTATTTTCATGTTCTGATTTAGGAAAGATGGGAGAGGAGAAATTACAGAATATTTCCCTTTCTATTTTGCTTAAACAACATTATTAGTTTGCATAATAAGCTAACAAAAGAAAGGAGTCTGAAAAATTAAAGGTCACACACAAATTTCTAAGTTTCATTGTTATCCTCCACTTCTCACTTTCCTTAACTCTGCATATTCAGTTAGCAGCAAAATCTTATTTTTATCTTAAACATCTCTCAAATGTATCCACTTCTCTCTATTCATATAGCTAGAAGTCTATTTAGAATCTCTTTACCTCTTGCCTGGACTGCTGAAAAAGTCTTATACTTGGTCTCAATGCCTCAAAAATCATCTCTTCTCCAGTCTATTATCTACATAGCTACCAAAATAACTTTCCCAAAGTGAAGGCCTAACCATGACATTACCCTAATCAAACTCTCCCTACAATAACACTGTGACATAAACAGTGCAAATATTCTCCCTATTTTTCAAACCAGGAAAGTGAGGATCAGAAAGTTAACTGACTTGCCCACAGTCACACAACCAGGAAATATTAAGACCAGGAATAAAGTCAGAGAATTCTAACTTCAAGTACAATAGTTCTTCCATTCTATCAAGGTGCATCTGAGAAGGGGTATTAAAAATAACAACTTGCAAAATCTATATTATGTACATAATTCACATAATTAAAAATAAGTTTCTTATGGTTTCTTTGGTTTCAACCCTGAGATTACAAGCAACCGTTACTATCATCAAGAGAACTCCCAAGCCTGTTCCTGTGAGGGGAACAGGCTCCCAGTCAAGATGTGAATAGGTAAAACCCAGGAGCCAATTGATCAGAGACTGACTGATCAGGTAACATGGTATAGAAAGGAAGTGACTCTGGGGAAGATTAGATCTAAACTCAAACCCACATCCAGAGAAATGTCTCAAGTTAGCTGAAATACCATCACAGCAGTTTGTGACAATGACTGTGCTCTCCCTCTCATTGCCCTTCCCTCCCTTTACCCCATGCAGACCTTGGCATTGCGTGGCCACTGAGCTGAAGTTTCCGGAAGGTTTCCTCATATTGTGGTAACTCCACGTATGTGATCAGCCACTGTACCACTTCATCCACGGTCCAGTTATATACTGTGGGAGAAAACAGGCAGGTGCCATTAGGGAGAATAAACCAAGCAAAGCATCTCTTCCTCAGCCCCTCAAAAGATAGACAGAGGAGTATCTTCCACATAGCTAATTATATCTTTTTTCACCTGCAGCTAAAGGTGATTCCCCCAATCTTTTTTCAGCTTCCTATCCCTAAGCCCTTCCTCAGGATGGTCCAAGTGAGCTTGAAGGCCAGCATTTGCCCAGTGCAAAGATCTATGACTATAGGATTTCCTAATTACCTGCTGCTACTTTTCTACGATCTTTCCTCTGAGATGTCACAATATTCTCCACCTCTTCTAGGTCAGGAATCATATTCTGCCTGGTATTTAACTTATGTGATTATGTGTCTTCCTACACTAAAGCTCTCCTCAGATACTTCTCAGTGGCAAGGACGTGATCCTGTGTTCTTAAAGGGTTATGGAAGTAGGGCAGGTTTTACCAAGCCTGAGAGTTTAGGCCCAAAGATGGACCAGATGTCTGAGCTCTGAAGGCTTGACTAGAGAGAAAAGGTTTATTATCAGAATGTTAGCCACCAGGGGAGGATACCTTTCTAGATCAATACAACTCATGAAGACCATCTACAAAGGCATACAAGGACTGAAAATTGTGTGAGTTAAGGGAAACTTTGAATGGTTTTCAAAGTGTATTCTGAAGACCCCCAGTGCTCCTGGAGACCTTTTACGAAACCTTGAGGTCAGAACTATTTTCATAATAACAGTAAAATGTTTCCATTTTTAAAATGGTAAATATTAATAGGTTTAATTCACATAAACAAGAGGGATTCTCAATAATTTTTAAGAGCATAAAGGAGTCCAAAAACCAAAAAGTTTGAGAATCCCTGATCTACACCAACAAAAACATGAATCTTGTGAACTAAATTTAAAATGTATATATGTCTCATATCTCCTCTACCAGACTAAGTTCTAGGAAGCAACTACCACACTTCACTCATTTTTGTATCTCACATAGTGCTGAAGGTTGGACTGATAGGGACCCAGGTGGGCTTACTACAGACTTGCTGGATTGCACTGAAAATAAACACAATTCTTTCTCATAATCAGCCTGGGAACCTATTGGTGTTGAAAGTGTAAGTTCTGAATCTAAAGCAAGGGACCAGGAAATGAGTTTCAAGAAGGAGGCTGTACAGAACACCCAAAGGGCAAAGATGATGTAAACAAATGAAGACAAAGGCAATAGTTACCAGGCACGCCTGGACAAAGACAGAGGGATGAGCAGGGGAGGAAGAAACTCTGGGAACTTGCAGAAGGACTGGGGCTGAATTCCAAAGGGAAAGGAAGAGAGATAGATACAAATCCAGTTCCCAGAGATGGATTCAGAACCCGGGATTAAAAGAAGCGTCATAATGATGCTTCAAAACTTCAAGGATGCATAATTTCATCAGTATGAATCCTGACTTCACCAACTCAGGTTCCAACATCCTCCATACCTTAGTAGATTATTTCTTCAGTTACCACAGTCATAAAAATTCATCAGTTGGTGAGGAACCTCTCCACATACAGCCAAGCTTGTCCTTGAGACTCATAATCCACCACTGGGCCTGAAACCTTTCTAGTACTGCAGACTTGCCAGAGCTTGTATACCACTAAAATGACCTCTCAGAACCCAGAGTCACCAATGAACCAATAGAAAAATATTTCAATCAAGGAATGATTAATAATAATGACAACAGCTCCCATTTATATGGAGCCTTGTGGTTTACCAAATGCTCTCATTCTTATGTTCGGCAAAGATTTATTAAGCACCTATTTGTCAATGAATTATGGCAGACACCGGGAAAGATAAAACAATAACTAAGAAAGGATGCTTTCCAATCCTTCATTTCATCTGGGCTCTATAATAATTCTGTGTACCAGATAGTTCAAATATTATTACCTTGTTACAAATGTGGAAACAGAGATTCAGAGAGGTTAGTGCTTTCCTCACAACAACCTTATGAGGCAGAAAGAATGTCATTATGCCCATTTTCACAAAATCATAGCATTACAGATGAAATCTATCTTAAAATCATCTATTCTACCACTATCATTTGACAGATGAAGAACCCGAGGCATATAGGAGTTAAGAGACTTACTCAAAATTATGCTCCAAGCACACAGCAAAGTTAGAATCCAGTTCTTTTGGTTTTATGTCTAAAGCTCTTTTGTAGCTGAAGAAGCCGAGGCTCACAGAGATAACATGAACTACCCATAAACAAGATGGAAACTGAACTAAGACCTCTTCCTTCTACATCTTGCACTTTGTCCTCTCTACAATCCTGCTTCTCCAAGAAGTCACAATTAGGAAATGACGGAGCCAGATATTAGAAGAGATGAAAAGGCCAGAGATAGGTGCCTAGCAAAACCCAAAAATGGAACGTCGGATTTTGTTTCCAGAGAAGAATAAACTCAGAATGATCTCGATGGATGATAATTTCCATTCCCTGGAACAATCGCGGGAGAGCCTGATGCTAGAGGCTGAAGAGATAGGAAGACATGACTCAAAAAGGCAAGTGGTGACCTGTGGAGCCCCCTCCACTGCCAAGGAAGCAACCTTCCTCCTCCACAAAGGGAACTTTCAATTCTGCCATCAGAAGACAGAGGGTAGGAGATAATTTTCTGTTACAGGGAAAGGCCTGGGGCGATCAACTATTCAAAGTTGAACTCTAGACAGGCCCAGGCAGACAGCCCTAATATCCAAAACCCATTCATCGGTTTAGGCAGCAGATCTGAAACCATGTGAACAGGAAAGTGCTAGTCATTTCTCCTGCTATCACCTAGGGCAGGTGATCACCTAGCACTAGAAAGGAGGTTTCTTTCTTTTTCTAGCACTACGTTCATGGAAGGGGCTGACATCTGGCAACAGCAAGCTCTCTGGCATCTAAATTCCTGACCTTCGGTTTCCTCATTTGTAAAATGATGTGGTTAGACTAGATTGTCTCTGAGGTCTCCTCCAGTTCTACATCTATGATCAAATGATCTAGATAAGAGGTGTCAAACACATGGCCCACAACACTCCCAAGTGCAATCAAACTGACTAAAATGTAATTGGGAAATATTTAACAAAACAAATAAAAACACAATAAAACATAGATAATACCCCATTTCAAAACTAAGTCATTTTGAAGCCCACTGGAATCCTTCTGTAGAGATTACTGGCTCCCATTTGAGTTTGACACCACTGATTTAAATAATAAACACAATAACAATAATAGTCATTTTTTCCCCAGGCATCATGACTTAGTGAATAGAGTGCTGGACTTTGAGAAAGCCCAGATGCAAATCCTACTTCTGACACTAGCAGTGGGACCTTTCAGAGCCTGAAACACCTAACAATTATTTGGATTTACTTAAGTCACCCATTAGGTATTCCCCAGGTTGATGACATTAATATTTCTTATATCTGCATAATTTTCCTAGTGAATATTCTCAGGATTTCTCCTTTGCTATCACATTTTGCCATGTAACCCACCTGTACATTTGCCTCAAATATTAAATAAAAACCACTTATTAAGAGTCTGTGATGATAAATACATTAAAAAAAGGCAACTGTCTCAGGAAGATAGGGAACATAAATACTGATAAACTAAGATAGGTGCAAATAAACTACTATGTGAAGTTCAACCAATCAATCAATAACCATTTATTAAATACTCACTACGTTCCAGGCACTGGCTAAGCACTGAGGGTAAAAAAGACAAAAATAGTCCCTTCTCTCAAGGAGCTCACAACCTGGTGGGGGAGACAGCATGGAAATAACTATGTACAAACAAACTATAGGATAAATAGGAAATAATGAACTGAGAGAAGACATTATTAGAATGAAAGGGAATGGGAAAGACTTCCTATAGAAGGTAGGATTTTAGCTGTGACTTGAAGGAATCCTGGGAAACCAGGAGGCACATAAGGAGGGTAAGAATTCCAGATGTGGGGGATGCCAATGAAAATGCCTAGGGTCTATAGATAGTGTCTCTCGTGTGAGGAACAGTAAGGAGGACAGTATAATTGGATTGCTGAATACCTTGGGGATGTAGGGCATACAAAGACTAGGAAAGATAGAGGAGAAGAAGTTATGAAGGACTCTGAACACCCGAGGATTTTGTATTTGATCCTCCAGATGTCAAGAAACCATTAGAGTTTATTGAGTATTAGCATGACATGGTCAGACCTAACATTCCTTTAGCAGCTGAGTAGAGTTGGACTGAAGTGGGGGGAGACTTGTGGCAGACAGAAGGCCGGCACCAAACTGATGCTAATGTTAGAGGAGAAAATGGGGCATACGCAAGAGATGTTTTGATGATAGAATCAACAGGACTTGGCAACTGATTGGATATGGATGGTCAGAGAGTAAGAAGTCATGTATGACAAATAGGTTACAAGCCTGGGTGGCTGAGAAAATGGTAGTGCCCTTAACAATAATACAGAAGTTAGGAAGAGAGGATGGTTTAGGGTAAAAGATAATTCAATTTCAAACATGTTAAGTTCAAGACTCATCATGGCTGTCCATAAAACTCCCAAGTGTAGCCTGAACCAGATTAAAATGTAATTGAGAAGTACTTAATAAAACAAATCAGAATACAGTACAACATAAGTAATGTTAATTTGTGGTTTCCAAGTCATTTTCCAATGCCTGGTTTCCACAGGCATCCATTTCTATTTGATTTTTATACCCCTGGAACAGCTAGGTCAAGACGTCCAATAGGTAGTTGTATGAGACTGGGTGTCAGCAGAAGAGGTTAAGGTTGGATAAGAAGACTTAGAAAACATCTGCATAAAGATGATCACTGAATCCATGTGAGATCATCAGATGACTAAGTTAAAGAGCATGGAGAGAGAAAAGGGCTCAGAACAGAGCCCCATGGAAAGTCAATGTCCATGTCCAGCAGGTGTTACCTGAATGTAGAATCCAAGAAAGGAGACTGAGAAGGGGACAGACAGATGGAAGAACTATGAGAAAGAAGTATCACAAAAACTTAAAAGAGAGAAAAGATTCAAGAGAGAAAAGAGTGATTAAAAATGTCAAAGGTTACAAAAAGGTCAAGAATGCTGAAGATTGAGATTTGGTGATTAAGAGGTCATTAAAAATTTTGGAGAGAGCAATTTCTGTTGAATGATGACATGAATGATGATGTCAGAATCTAGACTGTGGACAGTCAAAAAAGAGAGAGCAAAGGAAGTGGAGGCACCCATTATAGATGGCCTTCTCAAAGAGTTTAGCCACAAAAGAGAGAAGAAATAAGGGATAACAGCAGAGATGAGAAGGATGAAATGAGTTTTGGTGGGGTTAGGGGAAAGATGGTCATGTGTTAGATAGTAAGGAAGCAGCCAGCAGACAAGGAGAGACTGAAGATAAGTCAGAGAGTGGGGATGACAGAGGAGGCAATCTGTTGAAGGAGACAGGATGGAATGGGATCACTTGCACATGAAGAGGGGCTTGCCCTGGCAAGGAGAAGGGCTACCTCATTGTGTAAGTCAGGGGCGAAGGAGAAGATAGGAGTAAAAGGCATCTAGAAGACTTGAGCTAAGGTAGAAGGAAGAAAAAGCAGCTCTCAGTGAATGCCTCAATTTTTTTTACTGAACATTTATTAAGCACCCACAGAGTGCTGAGCATTGTACAAAATATATAAAAGATTTAGTCCATGCTCTTTTGGAGCAAAACTGTCTCATCCTTTGCATCCGTTTTGCACAGTGTAATGACACTGTTGACATACTGTCACAAAGTGACCAGTTCTTTAGAATTGTACTTGCTTTTAAAAAAGCCAATCTTCAGATCCACAGCAGATATAATTTCTTAATTCTGAAGAATGATTCAAAAAGCCAACTGGTGAAGTTTACTTGCCAAAAATTCCACTTAATGTCCTCCACCTCTGAAGCCACCACCTCCTCATCTTCCTCTGAAGCCTCCCTCACCTCTCCCACCTTTAAAGCCATCACCTCTGCCTCCTCCACCTTTACCTCCTCTTCTTCCTCCTCTGCCACCATCTCTTGGAGATGCTTTTTCAGGTTGCAGAGGCAGCAATTTATATGGGTCAATACAAAACTTATATAATTTT
The DNA here is from genome assembly GCF_028372415.1 of Notamacropus eugenii. Taxonomy (NCBI): domain Eukaryota; kingdom Metazoa; phylum Chordata; class Mammalia; order Diprotodontia; family Macropodidae; genus Notamacropus; species Notamacropus eugenii. Next base: position 96,078,259 of record NC_092876.1, read on the forward strand.
TTAAAAGAAGAGGCCTTCATATTTTCTGACAGTTTAACTGAAAAATAAAAATCTCTAAGCTGTCCAAATATCTCATTTACTTTACCAATCTGATCTTTGTTTTCTAAATAAACTGGAGGATTGAAATAAGACACTTTATTTTCATGTGTTATGCACTTGCAAACAGTGTCATCTTCACAGGGATACAAGAACTCTCCTAACACAACCATGTTTTCCAGGGGGCCCCTAGTTGTTGCCTCCCTTCTCAAAGCCCCTGCGGTTGTAGTCACCGCTCCCCACCCCCCAGGGGCCTCCGCCTTGAAAGGACATTCTCTCCTCCTACCTCCGTTCCATCTCCCTCATGCATCTGGAATCCCTGGCTCCTGGAGCACTCTCTCACTTCACCCACAGGTGCCTCGTGCTCCCTGCTCCCGAGGAACACACGCACATGCACCTGCCCTCAATTTTTTCAATGAAAAATGAACAAGTTTTTGAGCTGAGAGAATGAGCTACGTAAGTTTGAGAAGGAATAAAAAGATGCTGTGGTGAATGAGAACGTGAGAATTTAGGAAGCATAAAAGAATTGCTTTGCTGCAGTGAGGGCCCACTTGAGATTATTTAACATATATTTATAGTGAATTCAATCAGCATGATTGCATATTTTTCTCCAGTTTTGTTTAGCAGCATGTATGTAGGAGTGAAGGCAATAGATAATGGGAATAATCCAGGGCTAAAATTTAGCAGTGCAAGATGGGTGATACAAGAAGCCAAGTGACTTAAGAAAGGAAGCCAGTGTAGAGTTATACTGGTTCACTGGTTCAAGAGGAGGAAGGGAAGAGAGTGTAGCCAGTTTAGGGGTAATGGCCACAGAAAGAACTAAGAGGCCATGTTACTGGAGGTCACAGTAAAGATGAAGATCAGAATTTGAAGTTACAAGAAAGAGAGATGACAGATTGTGATCCAGATAAGAGAATTTCAGAGTTCATCAACATGGAAGTGGAGCATTTGTGGGTGACAGCAGGATCAAGAAAGAGTATGACTGTGTAGGTGAGATGGGGTGAAGAAATAGGTCTTGAGAAATGAGCAAGCTGAAGAACTAAGAGGTAAGGGTGTTTGAAGAATATCGGTATGTACGTGGAATTCCCCTAGTATGAGGGCAAGCATTAGATAAGAAAGAGTGACTGTGAGCTAGGCACTGAACTCAGTGAAGAAAGAAGGAAAATATCTTGAAGGTTACTAGACAACAGTCACCAGAATTTTGATTGGGTAATAGATGTGAATTGAATGAGATGGGAGTACTGAGTGATGGAGGTTGAGAGAAAGTTTAGAAGTAGTCATGGGAAGCAAGCACTATGCCTACTCCTCCACCTCAACTAGTGAGTTGAGGGAAATGAGCAAAAAGGCAGCTGGTGCTGGAAAGGGTGGCCAAGGAAGCTGTGTCACCAGGACAGATCCAGCCTCAGTGAGACCCAGAAGATAAAAGCAGTAGAGAATTAAAAAAATTTAAGATAAAAGCAAGTCTGTTATATATGGAGCACATATTCCAAAGAGCACAGTGAAAGGGTGGATAGGTTTAGAGTGCAACACTGGGAAGGCTGGGTTGAGGGTGATGGGAATAATGGAGTAGGCAGTGGCAATGTAGAATAGAATTTATATAATGATACCTGAGGATTCAAGATTACTGGGATGGGAAGTGTATGATGAGATGATAATTTATTATTTGCTGGACGAATTCAGGAAGGTTATTAACATCACTAGAGGTTTGGCCTCTGGGTAATATCCTTGCAGAGAGTTAGGCAATTCAAGAACAGGGACCAAGGCAAAGAGCTGATAGAATAGTATTTCTCTCCTATTCCCAGAAGTAGAGTAGGTCAAGCCAAGAGATAGGTAGAGGGACCAAGAAGGAGTGGTCTTTTTCTGCCCCACCCCCTCCCAGACCAGAAAGGTACCTTGCAATGAGGAAGAGTCAGACTACAGGACTAACAGAAGATGGAACAGAATTTAATTCGCATGCAACGGCCTAAGCAAAGCTTCTCTGGTGTGAGAACCAGTGACCACTCTTCCTTTATCCCTTTCTCTACCTTCAAAGCACCAACTCAGAAGCCCATGACTCAAAGTTCAAGTCTGGAGATAGCCCAAGTGAGGATAGGATGAGGGTATGTGGATAGGCTCCTGAGATAAGAGGAACCCTTCCTAAAAACAGACTGAAGTCAGAAGCAAGCTACAAATCCTACTAGTCGCCTCCCTCAGGAGCAAAGTGTAGAAGGTTAAAAAACCTCTGATCTATTTGTGCCTTAAGGCTCTCTAACGATAGACCTCATAGAAGAATATCCTTGAGCCCTTCCTATATTACTGGAAAATAAGAAGAGAAAATGATACCAGTTGTATAAAAAAACATGCTATCCCAAGCAATGGTTCCCAAGTGATTACTACTCTGAATGGCCATACCTGTTCCCCGCTCACAATGTCCACTTCAGCTCTTGAGAGCTCTATGTGATGGTTGTAGTCCTTGCCAACTACCTATCCCTGTGACATCTCAGGAAGGCTAAGTCTGGTGTCTGGCCATCACATACTATCTGCTCTGGGATATTTCCTTTTGGCTTGCTACCAATATTCTTGAGCCATTTTCAATTCAGGCCCTATAGGGCCCTTTGTCTTCTTGGAGGATGCCTGAGGCCTGATTGTAGGTCTGCCTCCATCCAGGGTTGGGTCACCTGCAAGCCACCAGCCCCATTGGGGCCTCTTGGTAGAAACAGGGACTACAACTGGCCTGGATTGCTGATTGTGGTCGCAGCCATCTCCCTTCCTATTTCTGAAGAATCACCTCTGGGGCTTGATAAATGGAGTACCAAAGGGCAAGAATCCAAGAGTTATTGATTCCTCTTGAGCAGAAGGAAAAGTAGAAAACTGAGTAGTTAAAATGCCATGTCAGAGAGCGCTTAAGGGAAAGAAAAACATTTTTGTATCTTTCCACTGGTATTATGTCAGCACATAATGGTTGTGAAGTCTAACTAATTGGCTTTAATACACACTTAGCAAAGACATTTCTAAACAGCCAATACAACAGAATAAACATCTCTCTTGGTTTTGTTTATCTGAAAGCACAAGAGGCCAGCCAACTCTTTCTTGCTCTGAGCTTTGAAGGGGTTTGGATATGAGTCTGATGACACCTGCCCACCCATGAGTTTTCAACAAGCAGATTCCAGTGGCTCATGAATGCCTTTCTTCAACAAAAACCCTTATTTGATACCAATACAGATGCCTTTCACTGGGCTGAAGCTCCCTAGGGTAATAAAGAGACAGGACCTCAGGCACGAATAGAACTGGCTTTCACAATCATGTCTCAACCTCAAGTCTCATCTGGAACTTCTTTCTACTTTCTAATGGGTTGAAGCCCAAAGCTGTTGGTATGATAATCTCTTCTGTCCCTCCTGCTGTAACTAACTTATGGCTGACCCAAAAAGGATGGCACTATCCCCAAATCCTTTCTTTTCAGCAAGGCTACTTGAGCAACTAGTTTGGAGCTATGGAGAAAGAAATCAGAGGTAGCCTGGGAAGCTAAAATCTTTGGTACTGATTTATAAAGTCATACATGTCCTAAAGAAATCTAGAGCTTGATCATTGATTATCTCATCTTAGCCAGCCCAAAGGTTTCCCATTTCTTGACAGGGATGGGGAGAGAAGTGGAGTTTAACTTATCACAGAAGGTTAGAACTAGAAAGGGACACACACACACACACACACACACACACACACACACACACACACTCTTCATATTACAAAAAAGGAAACTAAGGCCCAAGGTAGGGGAAGGGGGGGGAAGAAAACTGCCTATGATCATAAAGTTAAAAAGTAACAGAGTTGGGATTCAAATTAAGGGGTACTAATGCCCCTTTTAGTGCCTTGGAAGAAATCAGGCATGAGTGTGCAATACAACTCTCACTATGAAGTATAGCAACCCTGTGACAGAAACGGAAAATAAGTTATTGTGGGGGGGAGGGGAAGAAAGGGAGGGAGTCTAAATAAAAGCAAAAGAAGCTTCTCTACTTCCCCAATAGATCAGCCCATTCTATTCCCCTTCCCACTACTGACAGTACCTTAGTTGCCAGTTCCAAAAGCCTGACACCCCTCCCCTGCTACCTCTCCATTTAACACAGGAGTAATACACCTTTTCCGCTGACACCTGACAAACTCTCTCCCTCAGTTGGTTTCCAACAGGTAAAGGCAGGGGATATAGGCCTTAAAAAGCCATAGATCATGAGAAAAGGAACAGACATTTATTAAATACCTACTATGTGCCAGACTATGCTAAGTACTTTAAAAACACTGTCTCCTTTATCTTCACAACAACCCTGCAAGATAGGTGTTACATTATCACCACTTGAAAGCTGAGAAAACTGAAGAAGACAGAGAGGTCAAGTGACTTGCCTAGGGTCGCACAACCACTAAATGTCTGAGACAGATTTGAACTCCAGTCTCCCTAACTCTAGGCACAGCAAGATATTCACTGGGCAACCAAGATGCCCCCAAAATGTTGTACTGAGACCCGGGGTTCTGAGTATCATTAAGGCAGCATCTGGAAGAGATGGAAAAGTTTATCGAAGAGAAAAAAGGCAGGCCTACTCCTTGCCTTAGTGCCAGTTTATGGACTGACTGGATGTGTATACATGAGTCTCAGCTGTTAACACTAGTGACAGAAGTTATTTCTTCCCCCATATTCAGTCTTGCCAAGTTCACTGAGGAACTCCAGGGGCCCAAGTTCCTATTAAAACACGGGAAGTCATTGAAAGTGTGTGGCTATGGCTTTCCTCAAGACAGACAACTCAGAAAATCTATCTTTTTCTATACACTTTACCCTCTTCACCCTGACTCCAGAGGCTTTGTCTGGAAGGTTATAGGACTGTTAACCTGGAAAGCTATTTCCTTAGACAAAGAAGCCTAAGGTCTAAGCAATAAGGAGAGAGTTGTTAGACCCCCCTCTCCTCCCCCCCCCCCCCCCGCCCCCTGCACCTAATAACAATAATAGTAACTCACATTTCTTTAACACTTTAAACCTTACAAAGTACTTTTTTCATTACTACCTTTGTAAGTAGTACAAGGTTTATTGTCTCCATTTTCCATATGGGAAAGCAAAGGCTTAGAGAGGGATTAAATCACTGGTACAATTTCAAGGTTGCAAATGCCACAGAAATGACTGCCTCAGGAGCCATGGACCAAGAGAGATACACTCAGCAAACATTTATTGCATACTAGATGCAAAGTATTGTTCTCACCTTTAAGAGAGACAAATTTATATAAGACAGACTCAATGCCCTCATGAAGCAAAAGATAAGTTTAGTAACATAAACTCTTGTCAACTAGGTATATGACCTTGGCTAAATTCCTTACCATCTCTATGCTTTGATTGTCTTACTTATCAAAGAAGTAGATACTCTGCTTCCTTCAAATGACAGTTGTAATGATCTACTGAAAGGCTAAATATGGATCACAGAATCTCAGAACTGGAAAGGATCTGAGAGGCCAGCTGGTCCAACCCATGAATCTCTCTCAAATATACTTGACAGGTGGTTCTCAAAGAGTATTCACTCTAAGACCCTAAGTGAAGATGAATTCACTATCTCCTCTGGTAGACACTTCCACTTTTCAATAGCCCTACTTATAAGGAAGTTAATACCTCACAAGTCACTTTATCCCTAATTAACCTCATTTTACAAATGAGAATACTAAAGTCCAGAGAAGGGAAAGCACTAATCCTAATCCATGGTAGTCATTTCCACTTCTCAATAACCCTAAGTGTTAGAAAAGTTAAGATCTTAGAGACAATTTAGTCTTTAATTAATCCTCCCATTTTACAAAGAAGAAAGCAAAACTCCAGAGAAGGGAAATGATGAATCAAGGCAGAACCAAGATTAAAGTGCATCTTTTAATTCCAAGATCAGAGCTCTTTCAAAGGCAGTTTCACCTCTCCCCATCCACTTGCCACTTCCCAAACTCTGATTTAAAGACAATAGAGACTATGTACTTAAGATAATATAAAGTGCTTAAACAGGATGAGAAAATTTTGTTCGACTTATTCTTTCTAGAGGCTAATCCTGGCTTGGGGAATATGGGAAGGGGCTTGGCACAATCAATCTATGGCAGTTTAGATATCACAAAAGTAAGGGGTCTCTTTTGCCCCCAAGAAGTCTTAAGGAAATAGGGAAAAGAAAAGTCTACTTCAACTAAGCCACAAAGAATTCTTACTTTAAGATGATTTTCGCCCAGAAAATGGGGCAAGGGGAGGAGAGGTATGGACACAACAAATATTAGTTAGACACTGGTTTTTTCCACTTTCAAATTATGAGCACCTAAGCAGATTAAAAGCTCCTTCCTGTCTGGTAAACTTCCCCAATCACCAAACTATAACACTTGCTGAGACAGATGGGTGGATAAGTGGGCAGGAATGACCTGCCCACAGTGGTTTCCTGATCTTCTAGTTCCCTAAGAAGGGAACTAGAGAATAGGCCCCTTGTGGATACCCTCCTTGCAGGGCAAGACCAATAAAACCTGTGATATGGCCAGCCAAAGCTTTGCAAAAGCTATACCAGTCCCAAGGTGAGGAATAGCTTTCTCCACATCCCAGCAACCCCAAGAGTGCAGTGTTCCCACAAACACACTTCATCAGCCCTTTGTAATAATAAGTTTATAAAGCATGTTCTCCACAAAAGTTGTGTGATGTAGTACATATATTCACATAACTACACATGTTCTAAGATAGTCACCAACGATCTTGTTCAAAAGAATAGTGTAAGAGGCTATTATGATTTGTTCTATCTACGTAATGTTACATCTACAGCATTTCTCTAGTCTATCAGTCTAATAACTCTGTTTTTAAAAAAGGAAATGCTTTTGTTTTGTTGTTAATGAGGCTATGATGGCTCTTAATAATAACTGCTTTTTTCTAGATATTAAAAAACCATCCCTTTAATAGTAAGTTCCAGAACTCTGACAAGAAGTGAAGCCAGACTCACTAGACTCTACTTCTTCCCATTTTTTGAAAATTGGGACATTATATTCCAATCTTCACCAGAGGTTTACCCTTTTCATCTCTAGACAATGGTAAGAAAATTAAAGGAGAAGTCAAGGATATATAAATATTAAAGAAATGTAAACTCCATAAGAATACTTAACTACATATTCTCTTTCTGAAACACTAGAAGAAAGGTTCTGTCACCTTGAGTCAGTCACTTTCCTTCTCTGGGCCTTAATATAATTATCAGCAAATGAGAAAATTGGAACTGATGATCTTTGTGGCCCCTTCTACTTTTGAAGCTCTATGACTATAACATTGGGATCCTGTCCTCAATACTGAACCACAATAGTCTGGGCATTATTTCTTTCTGGGTTTCTCAAGCCCAAACCTTGTGGCTATCTTCATTCTTCCCTGCCTTCCTTAGTTACAGGAAGTGGTCATACTGCCATTAGTAAAGTACCTCATATAAAACAGGAAGAAGCTTGGGAAATAAAAGCTAGAACCAGGCAGAACTAATAGAATTCATCCTCTCATTCTCTTCAAGAACTCTCTCAGGAAAGGTGAACCTCTGCCAAGGGTCCAACAATCAGGTAAGCAGGGAAAAGAAGTTTACAAGTACAACCCCTAAATTCATCCACCAGAAACTTTCAATGATTCTTCAAGATCCGAAAACAAATTTCTCCTGGTAATGAAGAATTCAAGTTTCTCCACCATTAAATTCCAATTTATCTCTCCATTCATATTGTAGCTTATATCCTCTTTAAGTGTCCTGCACTGCTTCTAAGCTGGTCCCTTCACTAGGTGCTGTACACGTCTAGCATTTCATTTCTTCATGCCATTCCTTACCAATGAAACGTCCCTTTCCCCAATCTCTATCAAAACCCTGCCTGTACTTCATGGCCCCATTCAAATGTCGCGTCCTACAGGGTGCTTTTCCTGAACTACCTGCTCAGAAATGATATTCCTTCCCTGGTTTGCAACACTCACACAACCATCATGATTCATTACATTATAGTTATTTATGTGTCATACCCTCCTACAAGACTATGAGTGCCATGAGGGCAAAAACTATCTTATAACTTCTGCAGCAATACATTCTTTAAGCACAATTGTCTGCATGCATTCAAAGTACAATAAAAAGTGCCTTAGACTAGGAATCAGGAAACCTAAGTTCAAATCCTGACTGCGATCTTTACTATTTCATCTTGGATAAGTCAATTTACTTATCTTAGCCTCTATTTTCTCACTTGTAAAATGAGGATGATAATTTTTTTTTACTATTTCTTTCATGAATGTATTATAAGGAAATTATTTCGTAAATTTTAAAGTATTTTACAAATATGAGCTATAATAGTTGCATTCATTTGGGAACATTAATAATACCTTCAAAGATGTTTTCTCCTTCCTTTTTGCACTTAGTTTCTGAGTTCTTTTCACGAGTTCACCTTTTCTAAGCTTTCACTTTGGGACAAAAAGTCAGGTCCCTCTTCCCCCACACTGTTTTGATAAGGTCAATGATTTACCTTCTGAGGCCTTCCATGCCTTCCATAGGTCCTCCACACTGATGAGTTTATCCTCCCCATGGAACGTGCTGTGCTTCACTGTTGGGTCATGGTAGTTGAGATCTTCCCGCAAAAACTGGGAAAGAGATACACAAAAGTCACACAAACGTGTAGGACAAATGAAGTAAAACATATCCTTTGTAGGAATCCTTTCCTACATACCAGCCTCATCCCAACCATCACTGATGTCACCTTCCTCTGAAATCCCTTGGCCCTTAGATTTTGTATCCTTTCTTTTGGTACTTAATAAACATGCCCTAATAAGGCTTGCCATTTATGTGTCTTGTCTTCTTCCTTGAGGGCAATGACGAGATAGTCTATGTCTCTGGACAAGTAGTAAAAAATAACTATTTTGTGAGTAACTTTCACTGGGGTATTTTAGGATAATTCTCCAACTCCAAATGCTTAAACCGGCCTCTGACATTAAGACAAGACTATCAGATCCACTGCTATTCTTGTCAACACCATGGCTGGGGGGGAGGGGGGGGTCCTGACAGAGTACATGGAAGCAAGATGAAAACCATGATGGCTAAAGAGAGTAGTGAAACAGATGCAATTAGGAGCATGTGAAAGCGATGAAAAATGATGAGATTTAAAAAAGAAAAAGTAGTGCCTATTAATGGTAGTTTTAAGACTGGTCACTATCAATCAACCTGTATTTATTAAGCCTACTATGTGCTAGACACTGTGCAAGGCTCCAGGACGTTTTAACAGATTTGTTTGTAGAAAGTAATTCAGGGTGAAGTCAAGTTGGCAAAGTTAGAGGAAGCATTAGAGTCTAGCTCTCCCCAACACCTCTTCAATAAAGATCTAGAGAATACTCAAAATGGAATTCCGATCAGGAAAGGCAAGAAGTCATGAGTCATTTTCCCAGCCCTAAGCAACTCAAAGAAACAGAGAGATCTGTAGACACTGGGGAAGAGAGCTGGCAGGAGTGTGCAGCCTCTGTGGTGGGAAGCATTGTAGCTCCCAGGGACTAAGAGATACCTGAGACAGGGCACCAGAAAGACATCCCAAGGAATCCTTATGCAAAGGCTAAGTGAGGAATGGGTGATGCCATCTGAAATCTCTGTTGCCCACCATTCAGTGTTGTGTCACAGATTCAGGGCGGAGAAAAGTGGTACCTCTAATTATGTACTGAGCATTTAACAAGTGCTAGGAAGCAAATGATAGCTATGAGATACTGATGTCAGGAACAGTGTCCCACACCAAAGAGGAGATGGCAATTTAGTTGCCTTGAACCTCAAGAGTCTTCCAGAGGGCCACTAGCAGCTGAATCAAATAGCTGTCTTCTGACACAAACCAGAAAGAAGTTGATAGGACCTAAGTCTGGGTTAGGAACTTGCAGATTTCAGACTAAGATGGCATTAAACAAACTTCCCCTTCCATCACACCTCTCTGAGAGCACTGAAAGCTTGCAGGTCCTGAGCCAGTTATGAAAGATCAAAAGGACATTAAGAGGACAGAAGCTCAGACCAGACAGTTCTATCCCCCAAAACATGCAGAGTCCAGCATTAGCATAAATTTCAAAGTCAAAGAGCAGCCTGGAAGAATGAGCAAACCATAAAGGAACACAGAGGTTGAAAAATGACTCTCTAGAAGGCAAGGATCTAGGCCTATAACCAAGAATAACCTATGTAGCAAAACTGAGTATAATTTTACAAGGGAAAAAAAGTAGACCTTTAATGAAATAAAAGACTTCCAAGTATTCCTGACCAGAAGTGAGTAGAAAATGTGACAAACACACACAGTAGTCAAGAGAAGCATAAAAAGGTAAACATGAGTGAGAAATCATGAGAGATTAAACAAGGTTAAATTGCTTATATTCTTATGTAGAAATATGATAAACATGGCGCTCATCACCAGAAGTTATAGAAGGAGTCTAATGAGACTGAGGACTTGGGTGTAATTCTGTTGTGTTTCGATGATCTCACAAAAAGAATGGAATAGGTGAGAAAGAGGAATGCACTGAGGGAGGGAGAAAAGAAAAGGAAGAATAGGGAAAATTATCTTACATAAAGGGGGTGTGCAAAAAAGTAGTTTAAACAATGGTGGGAGAGAAAAGGGAAGGAAGAGACAATACTTAAACCTCACTTTCATCTAAATTGCTCAAAGGAGGTAAGGCTGGGTACAAAAATGTATCTTACTCAAAGTATAAATAGAAAAAAAAAGTGGTTAAGGGAAAAGGAGAACAAAAAGGAGGGCAGATAAAGAGAAGGATTAGTCAAAAGCAAAATTGATTCAAAGAGGAGTCAGTGAAAAAAAGAAAAGGATAAGTACATGAGAACAGGATGGAGGGAAATACATAGTTAAAAATCATAACTATGAATGTGAATGGGATGAATTCACCCATAAAGGAGAAGAGGAGAGAAGAATGGCTTAGAAACCAGAATTCAAGAATATGCTGCTTACAATAAACTCACTTAAAATAGAAAAAAAATAAAGAGTTAAAATAAAGGATTACAGCAGAATCTATTATAATTCAACTAAAGTAAAAAAAAAAAGCTTCAAATAACAACCATAATCTTAGACAAAGCAAAAGTAAAAATATACCTAATTAAAACAGATAAGCAGGGAAATGACATTTTGCTAAAAGGTACCACGGACAATATCAATATTAATAATAATAATATTGGTAGTAAACATATATGCACCAAATGGCATAATATATGAATTCTTAAATGAAAAGTTAAATGAGCTATAGAAAGAGACAGTACAACTATAACAGTGATGGACCTCAATGAACCCATCTCAGACCCAGATAAATCCAAGGAAAAAAATAAGAAAAAAAGACAAGGAACTGAATAGAATTTTAGAAAAGTCCAATACCTAGACATCTGGAGAATACTGAATGAAAAGAGAAAGGATTACGCCTACTTTTCTACCATGCATCAAACATTCACAAAAACATACTATATATTAAGTCATAAAAACCCCATAAGCAAATTCAAAAAAGTAGAAATATAATGCAATACATATTACATTTAAGAAAGGTCATTGAAACAAAGAATAAAAATTAATTGTAAGCTAAATAACTTTTCCTAAAGAAGGAATAGGTCAAAGAACAACCATAGAAGCAATTAATAATAAGACAACAAAACAATATACCAAAATTTGTGAGATGCAGTCAAAGCTGTACTTAGGGGAATATTTATAGCTATAAATGCTTATATCAACAGAAGAGAAAAAGAACAGATCAACTTAGTGGCATGGAACTAAAAAAAAACTACAAAGTCAACACATTTTAAAAATAAAAATTAAACATCAAAATAGAAATTCCAAAAATCAAAGGAAAAATTAAAACTAGGAGCTGGTTTTATAAAGAAAAAAAATATAAACCACTGGTTAATATGAGTAAGAGAAAGAGGAAACTTATCAGTATCAAAAATGAAAAAGGGTAATTCATAACAATGAAGAAATAAAAACAATTAAGAGTTATTTTGCCCAAATATTAGCTAATAAAACTGACCATCTAAATACAAGGAAAAAATATTCATAAAAATATAAATTGTCTAGATAAACAGGAAATAGAATACTTAAATCATCCTACCGTAGAAAAAGAAATTGAACAAGCTATAAATGAACTCCCAAAGAAAAACTCTGAAGACCAGATGGATTTATAAGTAAATTCTACAAAACATTTAAAGAACAATTAATTCTACTACTGTATAAACTTTTTTTTAAAAATAGGTAAAGAAGGGATCCTACCAAATTCCTCCTATGATATAAATATGGTTTTGATTCCTAAAACAGAGTTAAAACAGAGGAGGGGAACCTACAGATCAATTTCTCTAACAAATATTGATGCAAAATTTTTAAATAAAATACTATCAAGGAGATTACAGCAATATATAATAAAGATCATACACTATGACAAGACTGGATTTATACCAGGAAGGCAAGATTGGTTCAGTATTAAGAAAACTCTGAGGATAATTGACCATATTAATAACAGAAGAAGACAAAAATCATTTTATTAAATACAGAAAAGGCTTTTGACAAAATACAATGTTCATTCCTATTAAAAAAAAAAAACCACTTGAAAGTATAGGAAAAAGTGAAGTTTTCCTTATAGTGATAAGTAATACCCCTCTAAAAAGAAAAGTAAGCATTAGGTAAAACAGGGATAAGTTAGCAGATTTTACAATAAGATCGGAGGTCAAATAAGAACGTCCATTATCACCATCACTATTTAATATTGTACTACAAATACTAGCCTTAAATAAGAAAACAATAAAAAGAAATTGAATTAATAAACATAGACAAACAAAATTATACCTTTTGCAGATAATGATGGTTTACTTAGAGAACCTTAGTCAACTAAAAAAACTAAATGAACCAATGAACAACTTCAGCAAAATTGCAGGATATAAATAAACTCATATAAATCATCAGCATTTCTGTATATTACCAACAAAATCCAGTAAGAAGAAAACAGAAAAAGAAACTGAATTTAAAATAATTATGGACAGTATAAAATACTTGGAAGTCTATCTGCCAAGACACACACAGGAACTAAATGAGCACAATTATAAAACACTCTTCAAGCAAATACAGATTTAATCAATTAGAGAAACATTAAGTGCTGGTGTGTAGGCTGAGCCAATGTAATAAAAATAAGAATGCTCCTTAAATTAATTTGCTTAGTGCCACACCAATCAAACCAGCAAAGAATTACGTTATAGAGCTAAAAACGATAATAACAAAATTCATCTCAGGTAACAAAAGGTCAAGAATATCAAGGCAGTGAATCAATGAAAAAAAAATGGGAAGGAAGTAGGCCTAGCAATTACCAGATCTCAAACTATACCACAAAGCTGTAATTATCAAAGCAATTTGGTACTAGTTAAGAAATTGAGAGGTTCATCAGTGTGAGATATTAGGCACCTAACATACAGAAGTAAAGAACACAGCAACCTAGAGCTTGATAAACCCACAGATCCCAGCTACCGGGGCAAAAACTCACCATTAAATAAAAACTATTAAGAACAATGGAAAATAGTCTAGCAGGAACTAGATACAGACCAATACCTCAATGTATATCAAGATAAGCTCAAAATGTTTTACAAAATAACATAAGGGAATTAATGGATCATGGAAGAGTCCACAACCAAATAAGAGACATAGAGATTCACAGAAGGTAAAATGAATGATGTTTATCCCATAAAATTAAAAAGTTTTTGCATAACCAAAAGCAGTGCAGCTAAACTTGGAAGAAAAGCAAGAAATTAAAAGAAAAATCTTGGCAGCAAATTTTCTCATAAAAGTTTCTATGATACATAGAAAATGAGTCAAATTTACAAGAATAAAAGATATTTCCTCAATTGATAAATGATCAAAGGAAAAGAATAGGCAGTTTTCAGAGGAATAAATCAAAGCTATCAATAGCCATATGAAAAAACACTCTAAAGTACTAATAGAAAAATGCAAATTGGCTTACTATCTCATATTCATCAGATTGGCAAAGATGACAATAAAAGGAAAAGATGACACATGCTGAAGCAGCTGTGGAAAAATAGGTATGCTAATGTCCTGATGGTGGAGCTATGAACTAGTCTAATCATTCTGGAAAGCAATTTGGAACTACATGCGAAAAACTATTAAACTGTGCATATTGACTTTTAACCCTTTGATCTTACAACACTAGATCTAGGTCCCAAAGGGAGCAAATAAAAGTGAAAATGACCCTTACGTACAAAAATGTTTATGGCAGTTTTTTTATGGTGGAAAAAACTGGAAACTGAGGGTATACGAGGTTCCCACTTATTTGGGGAATGGCTGAGCAAGGTGTGGTATATGAATGCAATATAATACTACTGTGCTTTAAGAAATCAGGAAGATGGTTTCAAAAAACCTGAAAAGATCTGTATAAACTGATGCAAATTGAAGCAAACAAAAACAAGGGAACAATTTGTACAATAACAGCAATATTGTAAAGGTAATCAACTTTGAAAGACTTAGTAATTACTCTGGTCAACAAAATGATCAATCACAATTGCAAAGAATTCCTGATGAAACATGCTATCCACCTCCAGATAGCTGATGGAGTTAGAATGCAAACTGAAGTATATTTTCCTTTCTTTCTTTGGGCATGTCTAATGTAGGAATTTGTCTTGCATTACTATGAATATTTATAATGGGTTTGTTTTTCTTGCCTTCTCAATGAAGTGGGGGAGGTAGAGAATTTGGAACTCAAAACAAAATGAAATAAAATTTTAAAAGAAACAAAATGGGGAGAGAGACAGAGAGAGACAGAGACAAAGACAGAGTGAGAAACTCAGACACAGGTAAATCCCTGGAGCTCTACAGGAAACTTCTCAGGCATGAACATGTTTTCACTTATGTCTCTCCATATGCCAACCTATGTGTGAAGAAGGGCCAGGAGAAAGAAGTACATTATAACTGTATTATCTCCCGCCTACCTCCAGGTGTCTATTTACTGTGGCTACCTTTGTAACCTCCCCATTGACTGAAAGGGTCACCCTTCTGGTTTAGATAATACCTATGATGCTGTTAAGGACTTCCTGAGACAGTCACATCACAAAATCTGCAACACTGAGACAAAAGTTATCTGAGTTATTCAAAAACTATAATATGAGAAGTCTCTATATTGCTACAAGAGACTCATGGGCCCTGTTAATAGCTACACAGAACTTGGTTAGGGCCCCCAATAGTCCATGTAGCAACCATAAGCACACCCTCAACTCAACTGTAAGTCACTGATAAAGGGATAAGGGATTAAGGACTGAACACAAGATATCTTTTTGTACTAGTCACAATGAGTCTATGCTGCTGAGGAATGGCATGGTAGGGAATTTTACATTTGGATCCATTCTATTCAAAACTCTGTAGTTTCCCTTGGCTTAGCCCTTTTGTCCTGGGTTGACTTTCTAACTCCAGCTGTTCTGTCTCTGTGCTTCCTGCACATGTCATCAACATCATTAGCCTACAGGGAAAAGGCCAGACACCTCAGCCTAGAATTCAAATTCAATCCCATGGTCTAGCCTGCCTCTCTCTCTACAACCTCATTTCACACTGAACCCCCTTCAGCCAAACTGGAATACCATATTTCACTGCATAATCATCACACTCTGTTTTTTTCAGTCTAAAAATTTATTTATAATCTGCTATAATTCTGTTCATCACATCTCTTAAAAAGTAAACTGAGCAGCAATATATACACCAGTGGCATGTGAATACACACTCATCTCTTGTGCATTGTGAGTCATCCTAGAATCAGGCATTGTGTACGTGTAAACAAACCAGTTAAAGACCACTTGTACCATTTTTACAACAAAATCAAAAGAATGAAAAAATAGAAGACAATGTGAAATTGACCTGGAAAATAGATCCAGGAAAGATAATTTAAAAATTATTAGACTTCCTGACAGCCATGATAAAAAAAAAGTGCCCAGACATCATTTTTCAAAAAATTATCAAGGAATACTACCCTGGTATTCTAGAACCTGAGGGTAAAACAGAAATTGAAAGAATCCACTGATGACCTCCTGAAAAAGATCCCAATATTATATTTTAGCAAATTCCAGAGCTTCCAGGTCAAGGAGAAAATATTGCAAGCAGTCAGAAACAAACATCTCAAGTACCATGAAGACGTAGTCAGGGTAACACAAGATGAAGCAGCTTCTACATAAAAGGACCAGAAGACTTGGAATATTATATTCTGGAGGACAAAAGAGCTAGGATTAGAATGAAAAATCACCTGCACAGCAAAATTGAATATAATTCTTCAGGGGAAAAAAATGGATACTCAATAAGATAAAGGACTTTCAACCATTCTTGATGAGAAGATCAGAGTTGAATAAAAAATTTGGCTTTCAAATACAAGACTCAAAAGAAGTATAAAAAGGTAAACAGGAAAGAGAAATCATAAGGAACTTAATAAGGTTAAACTGTTTACATTCCTACATGAGAAGGTGATATTTGTAACTCATAGACCTTTCTAATCATTAGGGTAGTTAAAAAGGAACATATGTAGACAGAGGTCACAGGTATGAGCTAAATATGAAGGGATATCTAAAAAATAAAATTAAAAGGTGAGGGAAGAATGTACAGGAGAAGGGGAAAGGAAGAGGTAGAATGGGGTAAATTATATAAAAGAGGCAAGAAAAAGCTTTTGCAGTGGAGGGAAAGGGAGGAGGTGAGGGGAAGTGAACTCTATTCTCAGTAGAATTGGCTCAAAGAGGGAATAATATAAACACTCAACTGGGTATAGAAATCTATCTTACTTACCCAACAGTAAAGCAGGAGGGGAAGAGGATAAGAAAAAGGGAGGGAGGGAAGAAAAGGTTGTTAAGAGGGAGCACAGATTGGGGGAGGGGTAGTCAGAAGTAAAACTTTTGAGGAGGGAAAGGGTGAAAGAAGAAAAAGAATAGAATAAGCAGGTGAGAATAGGATGGAGGGAAATACAGTTAGCAATAGTAACTGTGAAAAAAATTTGCAGTTTCTCTGATAAAAGCCTCATTTCTCAAACATACAGAGAAATGAGTCAAATTTATAAATAACAGCTATTCTCGAATTGATAAATGAAAAGATATGATCAGTTTTCAGATGAAGTAATCAAAGCTATCTAGAGATACATGAAAAATACTTTTAACTCACTATTGATGAGTGAAATGCAAATTAAAACAATTCTGAGGTGCTACCTCATACCTAATAGATTGGCTAATAGGGCAGGAAAGGCAAATGACAAATGTTAGAGGGAACATGGGAAAAATGATATTTTAATGCACTACGTAATGGAGTTGTGAACTGATTCAGCCATTATGTAGAGCAATTTTAAATGACACCCAAAGAGCTACAAAATCATGCATACCCTTTGACCTAGCAACACCACTAACTGTATCCCAAAAGAGATAAAAAGCAAAAAGGAAAAGGATCTAAATGTACAAAAAATATTTACAGCAGCTCTTTTCTGGGGGTAAAGAATTAGACGTTGAAGGGATGTCCATCAATTGGGAAATGACTGCACAACTTGTGAGTGTGTGATTATGATGGAATACCATTGTACTATAAGAAATGATGAGCAGAATGTTCTCATGTAAGCAGGCTTACATGAGCTGATACAAAGTGAAATGCGCTGTATACAAAGTAACTGCAATATAGTAAGATGATCAGCCATAAAATGACTTAGCTATTCTTAGTAATACAATGATCCAAGACTACTCTGAGGGACTCATGATGAAAAATGCTAACCATACCAAGAGAAAGAACTTTTGGAGTCTGAAAACAAATTGAAACATTTTTTTTTACTTTCTTTATTTCTCTTGGGTTTTCTTCTTGTCTGTTTTCTTTCACAACATGACTATTATGGATATGTTTTGCATGATTACTCATGTATAACTTATATAAGAATTGCTTGCCTTCTCAATGGGAGTGGGGAGTAGGGAAGGAGGGAAAGAATTTGAAATCTGAAGTTTTAAAAATGAATGTTAAAAACTGTTTTTACATGTAACTGGGCAAAAATAAAATACTAAATAAAAGCTTAAAAAAATAGCTTTGATGAATGAAAACAATGTATATTCTGAGGTCCTAGCCATGTCTAGTAGTATTGGGAGAACTTAGGGAAAATATAGCACCCTCCCCACAAATGGATTATTATGTTTCATCCCATTTTGAAAGAGATCATAAATCTATGATCTACGTACATCATAGTTTTTAGAGCTACAAGGAACCTTAAAGGCTAGCCCCCTCATTTTACTTTTTTTAAAAAGTAACTAGGACCTGGGGAGTGGAGGGAGGGAACTTTACACAAGGTCACACAGGCAGTAATTAGATCCAGAATTAAAAACCAGGTCCCCTGATTGCACATCTTTTCAGTATATCACAGTGGACATTGACAAGTTGTTGCCCTGAGTATGACCAGGATCTTAAGGTGAGTGGGAATCCACACTATATAAAAGAACTAGTAATGTTTAGCTTGGAAAAGAGTGGACTTAAGGGGACTCAAGTATTTAAGTCAAACTTGTTCTCTTTGCTGTAGAAGCACATATATGAAATTACAGAGTTAATTATTGGTTCACCAAAAAGAAAGCCTTCGTAAGAATCAGAACTATCCCAAAATGGAATGGGATGCCTCAAGAGGCAGCATCTATCACCTAAAAGATCTTCCAGCGGACCACTTCTATGGGATGTTGCATTCATTCTTCAGGTAGAGTTTGGACTAAAATCTAAGGTTTTTTTGTAGTTCTGCAATTCTCTAATAGGAAAAATTCATACCTGGGGCCAACATAAGCCTCAAAATGGGAGCATAAAGGACACTGTATTGATCCCAGGTAACTAAGACTGGCCGAATTTGCTTTCAAGAACGCTAAAAATGATCATTCAGTCACTGTCGCACATAGCAAAGAGACAGGACTAAAAAGGGCAAGTAGCCAAGACTTTCCTTTGGGAATAGTGCAGCAGACGACTAGCATATTGTGAAAATGAATGGTTCCTGACATTCAGTAAAAAACCCAACCTCAAGGTACTTCCAGGTTCAGGGACAATAAGAGGGAGATGCCAAGAGGCTCTAACAAGAAAAGGGCTGCTTGCAAACCCTAGTGTATGTGGGGAAGTTTCCAGAAGTCAGATCTCTTTTGCTTAGGTAACAGTTTGACTATTCTAGACTTGCAGCACTAGCACTAAAATGCCTTGTTTAAGCATACAATGCACATGAATATACTATTTGGATGCACTTGGAGGCAGGTGGGAAGCCCAGTCAGTATATGCCCTTCGCAATGACTAATAGAGGTATAGTATAGAAGTAGAATCACTCCCCTAATCTCAGGGGACTCCAACCTGTCAACCTTCTCTATATTCCAGATCACCTCAAACACCTCCTGGCTATTGGTCTCTTTAGAGCAGCCTCAAAAGCAGCACCAGACTCCTACCATTGCTCTTTTCAAAAATGGAGAATCAGCATGATGAAGTGAAAGGAGCACCAGATTTAGAATCAGAAGATGTAGGCTGGAATCCTGGTTCTGCCATTTACTAGACATGTGGACCTGGGCTAAGCCCTTAACCTTCCTAGACCTAATGAGAGATTGGCCTAGAATCAATTATCTATTATCAGACAGGACCTGAGCAGGTCTCAGGGGGCAATAATCACTGGCACCTGTGGTGGTTTCCAGACTTCACAATCCCAAAATGCTGAAGATAAATTGGAAGGTCGGTGGAAAAAAACCTGCTGGACCTATGTGAGAAAGTACAGTGCTTCGGCCCCAGCCCCAGGGCTGCAGAAAGGGTGGAGGGGCCTGCAGCAGCTGCAGCAAGGAGAGCAGCAGTGGCTATTTCTAGAGCTCTAGGCACACAGATTGTGGGGGGATCTAGCAGCTGATAATATACTCCCCATGCCTACTGGAAGCACAGAACTACCTTGACAATGAATTCAAAAGTGAAGTAGTTGGCTGGGGAAATGACCAAAAACAGGGAAAAAAAAACTCAGACAATAAAATCTTACTTTGGTGACAAGGAAGATCAAAACATACAATCAGAAGGAGTCAAAGCTCCTACATCCAAAGCCTCCAAGAAAAATATGAATTAGTCTCGGGCCATGAGAGAGCTCAAAAAGGATTTTGAAAATCAAGTAAGATAAGTAGAGCAAAAATTGGGAAGAGAAATGAGAGTGATGAAAGAAAATCATAAAAAACAAGCTAACTGCTTGCTAAAGGGGATGCAAAAAAAATAATGAAGATAATACCTTAAAAAAAAAATAGACACTCAAATGGCAAAAGAGATCCAAAAAGCCAATGAGGAAAAGAATGCCCTAAAAAGCAGAATTGGCCAGATGGAAAAGAAGGTCCAAAAGCTCACTGAAGAAAATAATACCTTAAAGATTGGAATAGAGGAGATAGAAGCTAATGACTATATGAAAAATCAAGAAATTACAAAACAAAACCAAAAGAATGGAAAAAACAGCAGACAACATGAAATATCTCACTGAAAAAACAACTGACCTGGAAAATAGATCCAGGAGAGACAATTTAAAAATTATTGACTACCTGAAAGCCATGATCGAAAAAAGAGCCTAGACATCATCTTTCAAGAAATTATCAATGAAAACTGCCCTGATATTCTAGAACAAGAGGGTAAAATACATAATGAAAGAATCCACTGATCACCACCTGAAGGAGAATCCCAAAAGGAAAACTCCTAGGAATGTTGTAGCCAAATTCCAGAGTTCCCAGGTCAAAATATTGCAAGCAGCCAGAAAGAAATAATTTGAGTATAGTGGAAACACAATCAGGAAACACAAGATCTAGCAGCTTCTATATTAAGGGATCAGAGGGCTTGGAATAGGATATTCCAAAGGTCAAAGGAACTAGGATTAAAACCAAGAATCACTTACCCAGCAAAATTGAGTATAATACTTCAGGGGAAAAATGGTCATTCAAGTATTCTTGATGAAAAGATCAGAGTTGAATAGAAAAATCTGACTTTAAAATACAAGAATCTAGAGAAGCATGAAAAGGTAAACAGGAAAGAGAAATCATAAGGTACTTACTAAAGCTGAACTGCTTACATTCCTATATGGAAACATAATATTTGTAACTCTTGAGACTTTTCTCAGTATTAGGGTAGTTGGAGGGATTTTATATATGTGGGGGGGATGATGGATATGGGTGTGGGTGTATTTAGCCAGAGGGCACAGGGTAAGTTGAACATGAAGGGATAATATCTAAAAAATAAAATAAAATTAAGGGGATGAAAGAGGAATATATTTTTGGAGAAGGAGAAAGGGAGAAACAGAATGGGATAAATAAACTCTCACATAAAAGAGACAAGAAAAAGCTTTTTTCAATGTAGAGTAAGAGGAGGGGAGGTGAGAGAAAAAGAATGAACCTTACTCTCATCAGATTTGACTTAAGGAGGGAATAACATGCATACTCAATTTGGTATGAAAATCTATCTTACATTACAGGAAAGTAGGGGGGAAGGGGATAAGTGGGAGAGGTAGGGGAGGGATGATAGAAAGGAGGGCAAATGGATTAGAAGTAAACACTTTTTAGGAGGGATAGGGTCAAAAGAGAGAATAGAATAAATGGGAGGCAAGATAGGATGGAGGGAAATATATTTAGTCTTTTACAACATGATTGTTACGGAAGTGTTTTGCACAACTACGTAAGTATAACCTATACAGAAGTACTTGCCTTCTCAGTGGGGGTGGATGGGGAGAAAGGAAGGGAGAGAAGTTGGAACTCAAAGTTTTAAAAACAAATGTTTAAAAATTGCTTTTACATAGTTTTCTTGGTTGTAATTCTATCATATCCCAGCCCTCCATCCCTTGGTACTATGGTACCTGCTAAATCTTGTGTAATACTGACTGTGGCTGCCCAGTATTCAAAAGGTTTCTTTCTTGATGTTTGAAGTATTTTCTCTTTGACTTGGGAGACCTGGAATTTGGCTATAATATTCCTGGGAGTTTTTATTTTTGGATCTCTTTCAGGAGGTGATTAATTGACTCTTTCAATTTCTATTTTATTCTCTCATTCTAGGATAAGAGGGCAATTTTCCTTTATAATTTCTTGAACTATGATGGTTAAGCTCTTTCTTTGATCATGGCTTTTAGGCAGTCCAATAATTCTTAAATTATCTCTCCTTGATCTATTTTCTAGGTCAGTTGCTTTTCTGCTGGGATAGTTCAAATTTTCTTCTATTTCTCATTCTTCTGACTTTGTTAATTTTTTTCTTGATGTTTCATAGAGTCATTAATATCCACTTGCTTAATCCTAATTTTTAAAGAATTATTTTCTTGAGTGAGCTTTTGCATCTCTTATCTCATTTGGCCAACTCTGCTTTTTAAGAAGTTATTTTCATCAGCAAAGTTTTATACCTATTTTTTCAATTTGGCCAATTCTGTTTTTTAAGGTGTTATTTTCTTCAGAATTTTTTGTGCCTCTTTTACCATGCTGTTAACTGTGTCTTCATAATTTTCTTGTATCACTCTCATTTCTTTTCTCAAGTTTTCCTCCACCACTCTTATTTGATTTTTTAAATTATTTTTTAGTTCTTCTGGGAATTCTTGTTGGACTTACATCCAATTCACATTTTTTTCCTTTGAGTTTTTGCTTGTAGATGTTTTGGCATTGTCTTCTTCTGAGTTTGTGTCTTGATCTTCCTTGTTACCATAGTAGCTGTTTACGATCAGGTTCTTTTTTTTTTTTTTCAGCCTATTTCTTGCCTTGGAACTTTATTGGTAAAGTTGGGCTCTCTTCCCAGCACAGAGGACACTGTCCCAAGATTTAGGCTTTTTTGCACTGCTATGTTCAGAATCAAGTCTAGGAACTGAAAATTTCCAGTACTTTCATGGTACTCTGACCACGGAAGGGGTGTGATCACTGCTCTGCTGTTCTTCATTGTGTTCCTTACCCAGGAAAAGTCCCTGATCCCCTGTGATCACAAGGGATACTGCTCCTCAGAGGCCCTGTTCTCTTGAGACCAAAAATGATACTGCTCTTTAGGGTTCCTGCTCCTCTATATCTGCAAGTGCTCTCTTTCACCCTGGAACTGTGACCTGGAAGTGGGTATGGTTAATGGAGGTGCCAAATAGTGTTGGTCCTGTGCTCAGGGGTCCCCTGCAATCTCCTTCTGATCAGATGCCAGATCTCCTTACTATCTCTGGCTTGACAGCTACTGAAACTGCTGCTGCTGTTATTGTTACTGCCTCCAAGGCCGACAGCTGGTTTTGCCACTATGTGGGCTCTAAGTCAGCCTCTACTCGGTGTCACATACCCCTCCTTCCAACCTCCTAAATTGTCCTGGGCTTGAAAAATGTCTCACTCCAACCTTTTGTTGGCTCTGCCATTCTAGAATTTAATTTGTGACATTATTTTTAAGTTGTTTGGAGGGAAATTTTAGGAAAGCTTGCTCTACTATCTTGTCTCTGCCCCCAGAAGTCACTCTCCCTCTCCCCTCATTCTCTCTCAATCCCTACATCCAATAAATTGCCAAATCTTGTCAATTTTACTTCTATAATATCATCTTCTATCTTCTCTCCACTTACACAGCTACCGTATTAGTTCAGGCCTTTACCATCTCCCACCTAAACTATTACAACAGCCACCTAACTGAGCTACTGAAGAACTGCTATAGCTCAAAATAAATTCTAAATGTTCTATGGACTATCATTCTATGGACTATCTGTGCCAGACCTGTGGTAGAGCCTTCCAAGTTCTTACTGGTTTGATTAGCCATAGTTGGACACATTGTACCTTGACCCTGTCATGGGGATGCCATTTTAGTCCTATTTGAGAACAAAGAAAAACAACCAATCATCTTGGTTCCATCACATGCAAAATGAAAGGACTAGATTTACTGGCCTTTAAAGTCCTTTCAGCTCTAAATCTAGGCTCCTATAAAATAAGGATACATCAAAAGATTTGTATTATACATACCTATATCTGATTGCTAACTGTTGGGGAAGCGAATGGGAAAAGAGAGAGTGATAGAATTTGGAACCCAAAAACTTAAAAAAAATGTTTAAAAGTTGTTTTAACATATAATTGGGGAAAAATAAGATATATTTTTTATAAAGATATGTATTATTTAGAATGAGAGATGTGATATTCCTCTTTTACTCCATCTGTTCAGACCCTACCCAGAGGTCTCAAGACCAATGGGTGGCAGATGTTTAGCTGAAATAAGACAAAACTTTATAATTATAATACTTAAAACTATTCAAAAGTGGAATGGGTCAATATAGGACTTACTAAATTCGCTATCTCTAAGGGTCTTCAGTGAGAAGCTATGTAACTACTTGTCAGAAACGCTATAATAGAAGATGACTACTCAGGTACAATTTTTAATAATACCTTCTAAAGTCCCTTCCAAGTCTAAGATTCAATGAACATAATATGAACACAACTCACTTAAATACTTGTTGAATTAAACTGAATTGTACTATAATTCTCTTAGGGTTATTGTGAGAATAAAATGAGACAAGTGTAAAGTACTCTCAATCTTGAAAGTGAAATAATTAAATATAACACATGAGGTGGGGCTCTACCAGCCACAAAATTTGGGAAAAGGCCTTACCAGAAACACCTTCAGAGATGACAAACCTAGCTAAATGTGCTAAGTCCTAGAGTTGTAAAAACGGTTTATAAAAACGTCCAGTAAAAGGTGGTCTTTTTCACTGTCATCACAAGAGCTTTCTAGTGATTCTAACTTCCAAACAAGCTAAATGTCTCTCCATCCACCCTTCTCATTCTATCCTCTCATATCTCCATGTCTTTGCTCATATTAAGGACTTCCTCCTCATAGCTAGACTCATTTGTTCACATCCTTTTCTTCCTTCAAGGCCCTACTCAGATGTCAACTCCCCTTTCCTAACCCTACCTGCAGATCAAAATGATTTCTCCTTCCTCTAAATTCTCATGGCATTTCATTTGTCTCTCTCCTTTGTACTTCTGTCATTCTCACTTGTATAAGGTTGTAAATACACTTTCATTCCCTATATCATATCGTATGCTCCCTGAAAGGAGTTCCATGCATTGTACTGGCATCACTAGCATTTGGCTTTATATATGCTAGATCTATGGCCTAATGAATATCTAGGCACTTTAACTGAATGGGACTAAAACCACAATTTACATATTCAGAAACTCAGAAGGCTAAAAGTATAAAGGAGACTGTTCTCTATCTGCCTCATTCACCCCTCCCCCCACCTCCTCTCCCAAAGACACTTGTGACCTACAGGGGTAGGTAGCAGTGTCCTCCCACTTGGCTGCTCAGAGCTTCCCAAGGGAGGCAGGAATCAGCTGTTGCTCTGTATATTTAGCTCCCAGTATATGGAAAAGAAAAGTGATCTTTCTCTCAGCTTTCCTTAAGAGAGCCCTATCAAAATAGCTTTCCTTCCCTCTCCTGCCTCCAAACCCCACTCAATCACCACTCAGGGGACCCTGGGAGCTTCACAACTAAACTGCAAGCCAAGTCCCCTTTGTTAGGCAGTTATATTCCAAAGGTTTTCTAAAAAAGCAAAATTGTTCATCTAAAAAATCAAAGATGTAATAAGCATTGAATATGTACATTTTCATAGCACCTAATAATCTAATCAAGAAACTCTCAACATTTTTTGGTCTCAGGACCCCTTTACACACTGAAAAATTATTGAGGATCTCCCTCCAAAAAGATCTTTTGCTTATATGGGTTATATAGATGTTTATTATCATATTAGAAATTAAAATGTATTACTATTATCATGAAACAATTTTGACCTCGTGGACACAATGAAAATATAGGGACACACAGGGTCCCTTTGAGAATTGCTGCTCTAAACAACAGTGTTCAATGTCCTCTAAAACCTCACATTCTTCCCTATTCCTCAGTGTCTCTAACGTTCTGCTACTCAGGTCCACTACTTAGATGAGGCTCATTCTAGCCTTTGCGCATTTGCTTATGCTATTCATTCCACATCAGATGCCATCCCCTCCTACCCATCCAAGCTCTCTGCAACCTTCCGGGGTCCAATTCAATTGCCTCTTCTTCCAGGGAACCTTCCTTGAAAATCCTGTCATATGATGATCTCTCCCTCTTCTGAGAGAGGGACACTGACAAGCAAGAATGAATTTAATGAAGGGTGACAGCAAGAAAAAGTTGTTTGGAGACTATAGCTCAGAAGGGCTGGTTAAAGAAACCAGGAATATTTAGCATGAAGAAAAAAGGATTTAGCAGGGGATTATGATCGCTATCTTTAAATATTTGAAGGGTTGTCATGTGGAAAAAGGATTAGGCACATTCTGTGAGAACTAGTATTATTCACAGAAAGTTAAAGGAAGACAGATTTTATCAAGTCAAGAAATTCAACAGATATTTATAAAGTACCCACTATGTAACTAGGCAGCAGGGAAAAAATGACGAAAAAGTCAATCATCCTCTTCAAGGAACAATCTACTGGAGGGCTACAATATAAGTATAATATAAGGTAGGGAGCGTGAGGACAGTAAAAGAATGGTGTTGACTCAGTGCTTGATTCAAGTAAACAAACATTCATTAAGAATCTACTATGTGCATAACACATAACAAATTTAAGAATAGGGGGATGTGGAATCAAGCAAAGCTTCATGAAAAAAGATGGTCCTGAACTGTGTGCCTTAATGAGGGAATGCATTCCAGACATTCATACAGAGACACCTCTGTATGAAGAGAGGTGAAGGTAAACAGAATTCAGAAAACAATAGTCCAATTGGCAGGGGCCTAAAGTGAAATAAGATTAAAAAGGTAGGCTGAAGATAGACTGCAGAGGGCCTTGAACACAAACATAAAGAATTTGTATTTTATCCTACAGACAAAAGGAAACCATGAAGGCTTCTGAACAGGGGAATGATCTGATCAGACCTGTGTGTTAAAAATATTATTTTGACAGTTATAGATTGACGAGGGAAGAAACTAAGCACAACAAGATGAATCACAAGGCATAAGAGGCAAGGCAAAAGGTGATGAGGACTGAACTGCAGTGGTACTTGTGTGCATATGTGAACAATATGAGACAGATAAGAGAAAGATCATGGAGGCACAGAAACTGATTGATTGGATGTGGAAGATGAGAAAGAAAGAAAAGTCAAAAGTGCCTATAAAGTTTTGAGAATGAATTATGGAGAGGATGATCAGATCAGCAATTGAAAGAAGGAATTTGACTGGAGGAGCAGAATCTCTGAAAGTATGATAAATTCTATTTAATATATAGACAGTTTAGGGTACAGCAAGACATCCAGGTGAAGATGTCCAGATGGCATCTAGAGATGTAAGACTAGTGCTCAGGAAAGAAATTAGGATAGGATAAATAGATTTATTAGTTATATGCACAAAGGTAAAATAATTTCAACTTAACATAAGGAAAAGTGGGCTGAGGGGTCGGGGAACCACCAAACAGAGTCAATGAACTAAAAATAGAGAGACCAGAGAAACCTGTCCCATCTCTTGCTAGGAGATTATGGGCAAACCACTTCTCTGTGGGCCTCTATATCTTCCTCTATCAAATAATAGGTTTACACATGTACTACTCTTATTTGTCACAACTCTGTGAAGTAGGTTTTATTATTATGCCCATTTTACAGATGAGGAAATGGAGATTCAAAGGGTTACTAAATAGATGACCTCTCAGAACCCTTCTAGATTCAAATTCTGTGATGTTATAAACTTTCTAACAATCAAAACTGTTTGAAAAATGGAAGGGACTAATTCATGAGGCAGCTCTCAGTCTCTGAAAGTATTCAATCAAGCAGGCACAGGATGACCATTTTGGTTAAGGGTACAATAAAATAGATTTCTGTATCAAACAGGCCATGGACCTAGATGTCCCTGCACGAGGTCCCTTCTAATTCTGAGATTCTTTGCTTCTCTGAATGCGTACAGCATTTACTGCTTATACAACTTATTTGGTATTTAGGACACAATGTCTTAAACTGTTACATAAACTCTGTATGTGTGCAAGCCCTGTTATCTCAGAATGAAGAGTTAACTACTGTCTCCCAAGGCAGCTTATTCTACTTTTTGATAGCTTACATCATTAGGAAGTTTTTCCATGCCTTGAGACAATATGTATACCTTACAACAACTTTCCTCTGTTATTCCTAATTTTGACCTCTGAGGCCAAGCAAAACAAATATAATTCTTTCAAAAGGCAGTTATGAAAATATTTGGAAAGCGCTAACATGCCATTCCCCTCCCCCACTTCCCTTCCCCCAAGTGTTCTCTTGGCTAAACGCCTACAGTTCTTCCACTGATCCTCCTATTACCACAGTCTTCAGTCAGTCTTCCTACCATTCATGCTACCCTCCCCCTGGATACGTTCTCATTTGCCAATGTGACTTGAGAACAATCCCGAGCCAGAGTGTGACCAAAGTAGAGTACAGTGGGACTACCACCTCTTCAGTGTACACAACTTGTTTGTTAATAATGCAGTTTAAGTAGATGGAAAGGATTTGGAAGGCTGGAGACAAATAGTATCCAAATTTCTCTAAATGCTACTCCCCACACATAGTATGCATTCCAGCAGCAGAGATGTAAAGTCATTCTATAAAGAAAAGTCTGTCGAATGGATGACTAAAGGGAACTTTGTGCCCAAGCCTATCAGTATTCAATATTGTAACTGCTAACAGAAAATGTCTTTTCCCCAGGACCTCAGGTGGTCTGTGGCCAGAGGAGATAATCTTCAAGTCAGCAGGAATGATAATATATTGGGGGTGGGGGTGGGAAAGAGAAGCAATTAGGAAAAAAAACTATGCTCTTTGTGACAGGTTGTGCCTGCTATCAAAGGACCAGCCTCACTAATGACTGAGAGACAAAGTAACAATGAAAAAATTTTAAATGACCATCTGTCCTAACTGATATTCACAATTTCTAGTTCTAAAAATGACAGTCAGAATGACCAAAAACAAAAAATAGTATGGGGTGCTAATAATTACAAGGCTTTTATACTATCTATTAAAAGTTCATTTGAATGAAGTCCATGTTTACAAGGGCAGATCCTTCCTCTATATTCCCTGAGTTCTCCCTAGAATTGTGTACACCAGAGGAATAGAAAGTACTCAGAACTAGAAGTAAATATCATGCGTAACAGTCAATGACTATAGTAATCTACTATTTGATAAATCCAAAGACTCCAGTTTCTGGGATAAGAACTCACTATTCAACAAAAACACCTGGGAAAACTAGAAAATAATACAGCACAAAGCAGGCATAGACCAACTTCTTACACCCTATACCAAGATAAAGTCAAAATGGGTACATGATTTAGATATAAAGGTTGATACTATAAGCAGACTAGAAGGACAAGGAACAGTTAACCTGTCAGATCTATGGAGAAGGAAAGAATTTATGACCTAACAAAAGACAGAGAACATTATGAAATACAAAACAGATGATTTTGATTACATTAAATTAAAAAGGTTTTGCACAAACAAAGCCAATGCAACCAAGATCAGAAGAGAAGCAGAAAGCTGGGAAACAATTTTTAGAGTCAGTGTATCTAATAAAGGCCTCTGCTAAAATATATAAAGAACTGAGTTGAATTTATAAGAATGGAAATCATTGTCAATTGATGAATGGTCAAAGGAAATGAATAGGAAGTGTTCAGAGAAAGAAATTAAAAGCTGTTTATATTCATATGAAAAATGCTCTAAATCACTATTGTTTAGAGAAATGCAAATCAAAACAACTTTGAGGTACCATAACACATCTATCACATTGGCTAACACAACAAAACAGGAAAATGGTCAACGCTGGAGAAGATGTGGGAAAACTGGAACACTAATGCATTGTTGGTGGAGTTGTGAATTAATCCAACCATTCTAGAGAGCAATTTGGAACTATACCCAAAGGGTGTAGGACTGGCTGGAGAAAATGGCCTGGTGGCTAGTTGGATAGGTAAGTTTCAATTGGGACAGCATGACTGAACTGTAAGATTATAGGTCCCAGGTTGCAAGGATTAGAGCAAACTGGTAAGATGATTCCATCTTTTCTTTTTTTTTCTTGAGACACTGCAAATCACAGTAAGTAAAGTTGCAAATTCAAACCATTAATAAGACCAGAAGCGTAGAAAATGCTAAGGAGATGGCTACCTATCTGAGGAGTCAGGAGCCATGTGGGAAAACTCAATACTATGTTGTATTATCTTTTATTTTTTTGTAGTAAAGAGTCAAATTATACTGTGAGTATATTTTCTTCTTTGAGCCCATGAAGCTGAAATACAGATAAAAATCTCAATGTAAAATGAGAAATAAGTTATTTTCCTAGGGATTAGACTTCAGAGTAGATGGGTAATTATAGGTCAAAGTTTTAATGGATTCATGAAATATTATATGTAAGTGATTTTCTGGAAGGTTGAAAAATCCCATACACCAAGGGAAGAATCTAGACCAGGTCAGGGGACAGGTGCTTCTGAATCAATAGAAGGGGAAGCTTTTTGTTCCTGGTAATATAAGCTAAACTCTATAAATGGAGACTACCCAGCTTCAAAGATATAGTATTCTATGCCTTTATATAATTTCATAATTACTGGTATATTCATAAATGTGAGACCTTTGTGTGATAACTAACAAGTTAATTTATTGCTAGAGGAAATGAATCAATATTGACATTCTTAATGAAACTAGAAAACATAAGAAAGTTGCAGCTAAACAGAAGTCTGGTTCAGAAGATCTCTTTGGAAGGCAAATGTTAGAAGAACTGGTTTAATTGTATACCCAACAAGAAACATCATTTATGGACCCTTTTGTCATCTTTCCCTGGAATATCCATGGTGAAAGAAGACCACCATGAAATAAAGATCTGTTGTAGGACATAAAGAGTAAGAAACTCTATAAAGTATGATAAGTGATTCTAAACCAAACTGGCATACACATTGATAATAATTATTTCAACGTGAGAATAGGCACAGGAAAGGAAAGTAAGAACTGTTGGAAAATATGTTCTAATAGTATGGACCACTGAGAAGCTAGGTATGTATATGTGGCTCCCTCAGCACTGAGTAGTTGTGATGCACCATAGGTTTTTGGTCCATAAATAGCTTTCAGGGAATCAGAAAAGTGCTTTGGATTCTTACTATCAGCATAAAACTGAATTTCATCTGTCTCCTTACTGAGCCAGGAATCCTGCATCTCTCTAAGCTTTGCTTGTACTTTACTTCTGATCGAATTAAATGCTGCCTTCTTAGACATGAATGAACTATCCTGCTGGTATATCTTGGGGCGTTCTCGTTTTTCGTTTAGCAGCTTCTAAATTTCCCCATATTTTTCATCAGACCAGTCTTGGTATTTGCAAGTGTTCTCAGTCAGATAAGCAAATGCAGTGAGGTACACCAAATCTCTGCATGCTGCCCACTCCTTTTCTGCTCCACTGTTGAAATTAGAGCTCTTCTCTGAGTGTGAACAGTTTGCTGCTAACTTGGAGGGAAAGTTGAGCCAACACATAGTTGGCAACAGTGGGGCAGATCTATTTACATATGTATGGAAGTAAAAACAGTGCTCAGAAGATGATGTATGTCAAGGACGTTGAACCAGATCAAGTAACACATAAAAGAAATACATGTTAGAAGCAACACAATTTGAAAGCATAGAGGATAAATGCTCAAGGTATTAGAAGAATATAAGAAACTATTTAAAAATTCATTGAAAAAGTATTACCCCCCTACCCCAGAAAAAAGTAATGAAGACATCACCATCACCTCATATGTGTATTTTTTCTTCTCTATAAGTATACTAAATATGTATTGAGGACACCCTGGGTAAAAATACAAGAGAGAAATAGACAGCCTTCTTCTATAAACATTTTATTATATCTTCATTGGTACAAAATAGACTGAAAAGTGTAGAAAGTGAGATATCGACACGGTGTTCTTTGTTGATTATCAAAAAGCATTTGAAACAACTCACAATGTGTATGTGTGTGTGTGTGTGTATCTGTGTCTGTGTAGCAAAAAACTGAAAACCAAAGTAGGTGCCTACTGATTAAGGAATGGCTGAAGAGTGTAACAGAATATTATCATAGCACAACAATAAAATGAGGATTTCTAAAAACATGGGAAGACCTGTATGAAGGAATGCATATGGAAAAAAGCAGAATCAACCAGGAAAACAATATACACAATGACTACAAAAACGTAAACAAAGATAATATAAAGGCGATGAACTCAGATGAAATGCAATGGCCTTGGTCTTGGAAGACAGATGATGCAACATATTCCTCTCCTTAGAGAGGTAAGGAGAGGTATGAGTGTAAAATGTGGTATAAACTTGATAGCTGTAGCCACAAAGAAAATTATCAAAATCAAGTTAAGCTTTAATATGCATGCCTAAAGACATTCAGTACTGCCATGGACTAAGTAATATGGAGTTCATATGGAGAAAAGGCTCCTGATAAAGAGTGAGGGCTTTCAGATGTTCTGTTTGCAAGTGACATCATGCTAACTGCTAACTCTGAGTACCACAGAGTCTCTCAATGAGATCTACTCAAAATAAAATGGCCTGACAATTCATGTAAGAAAAAATAAATGGATAAAAGAATCTCGATTATCAAACAAACAACAACAACAAAAGAATCCCGATAATCTGTGCCATGCAATGGTATAGGCGATTTATTGACTTAAGCCATCAGCACACAGTTCTGAGACAGTGACTGGGGCTGGAAAATAACTGGACTCATAATCACATGTGAGGAAAAAAAGCAGGCTGGGTTATATTTGGGAAATTCTGCAATATTTTCAATAATTCCAAGATGCTCCTAGACATAAAAATTTATCTAATATCAATATTCTACTAATATATGATTACGAATCATGGGCCACAATCTCCTAAGAATCAAAATTATGAGTGACCCAAAGGGCAATGGTAGGCATAAGTAGGTCTGAGCAAGTTACCAATTATTATTGATCTGCAAAGGTGACAAAAAAATATATCAAGGAAATTTATGATGAGAAATGGAGAGGCAATGGTCATGTAGCAGAAATGAGGGATAACAGATCTACTAAAGTGATCACATTAATCGAATTTGCACTGCATTTTCCACTGGGCTGGAACCCATGACCACATTTTACATAATCATAACTTCAAAAAATGAGAAATTGGAATACATGAAACTATTTCATTATTTTGTACTAATTAGGACCTAGCTATATTGTACCCATATTTTAGATGAAGAAACCAAAGCTCAGAGAGGTTAAGTGACTTTCCTGTGGTCACACAGCTTATAAAAGCTAAAGATAGAACTCAAATCATCTGTGTTCATGACCAGTGCTATCTAATAATTCATCACAAGAAGGTGCTTGCCAGGGGCTATAGACAAATAGACAGTATGTGAGGGGCCTATATGAGGGTAGCTGCCTTAACTAAACACTGTCAATTCCAGACAACCTAACAAGTCATCAGAAGGAAGAACCTTATCTTGGGTGGAATTGGTGGCTCACTAACCTTTGACTGAGGATGGAAGATTAGAAATAGAATGCTAATTAGAAGGGCTTCCCCAGGAGAGTTTGGGTTTTCCGCTCTTTAATTGAGGTCACTGCTGCCACTTTTAAATCGTGATGGAGACTAGGACAGGATAGGATAGCATTGTGGGAAAGAATTCTTCCTTCTTATTCTCTCCTGAAGCTTAGAAGCCCTTAAAATCCATATACGTCCCCACTACTCACCCCTCCCCCTCCAAAACCCTTCCTCCTGAAACAGAACAAGCATGTGCATCCTCAGCCAGGTAAGAAACCTGTACCATCTAAACCTCACTCCCTCCCAGACCCACTAAGGCTCTGAATCCTCACTAGAACACACCTGGCAGATCATTATGAAGGTCTGGAGAAATTAAAGTCAGAAGATTCTCTAGTCCAGGGATAAATACTTAATCTGTGAACTTGTTTTGTTTTTTTTTTTTTAAATTTTGATAACTGTATTTCAATATAATTCATTTCCTTTCCAATCCTATTTTATTTTATGAGTTTAAAAACACAATTCTGTGAAGGGGTTCATAAAGTTCAGGCTGTAGCCCCTGCCAACTTCCTTATTTTACACCTGGAATACAGAGGTTGAGTGACTTGCCCAAGATCACATAGGTAAAAGGGTCAAGACTCAAACTCAGTTTTTCTGACTCCAGATCCAAGGCTCTTTCTGCTATAATATATTGGCTCCTCTCCATGACTTGACCTTTCACAAAGCAAAAAGTGACAAATCCTGAGGAACGTAATTGTTTGGCATTTTTAAAATGTATATTTATAAAAAAGTATCCTTTTTGCATTCTCCAACATAGTATGCCATAAATAGATGCCTACCTGCCCTATTACTAGTTTCAGTCAGAGCAACAATAACTAAGGCAAAAGGACCAAGGTTTGGCATCAGGGCAGCAGAATTTAAAGGACATTCACATAATTTGCAACAGTGGTGGAAGTTGCTGTGGCAGAACAAATGATAGTGACAGGTTGGCAAGAGCCTCCCACAAAGGAAACATTCCAAAATAGCTTACAGGGCTCCCTAGATGAGAGTGGAGAAAAGACTGCAAGTATGTCTGGTAGATTTGAGCTTTGGTCTACAGATGGGAAGAAAAGCCTGGTCAAGGCCACCTACATGCCAACAATGGCCAACAACAGGGCCAGAGGAAAGTAGATAGGGGCAGTGGGGTAAAGAGGCTGCTGGGCTGCTCTCCTTGTAAGTTAGCTTAAGATATGAGGACTTCTACAAAAGGATGAGGGCATCCCCTCCCCACTGAGCCATTCATCCCAAGTCAATAGTTCAGAGGTTGATGCCCAGAAAGGAAGGATTGGTTCCCTGGATTGTGCCTTACTCAAATCTCATATCACATTCTAGCAATCTGGCTGAAAGAACTCTGGTACTAGGAGACCAAGGCTGCTCAAGTACCTACTCTGACACTAACTCTGGGCCTATTTCTTCCTCTATAAAATGAGAACCTTTCAGTTCCAATAATCAAGAAGTTTGTGAAATATGAGCTGGATTGTAGGCCAGCTTTGCTTCTACTCCAATAAGAGTTGAAAGGCTTCCTCTGTGATTCTCTGGTGTTTCAGTTTCCTCCTTTATAAACAGAGTTGGACTAGAATCAGGGGTAGAGAACCTACAGTCAGTGATGGATAGACATGTTTAGCCTTAGCCTTATCCCCTGCCCTAGGGATCTGAAAAAATGAAAGGTCCAGGAGAAAAGTCAAGGGTAGGGTGAAGTAAAACAGCTTTGCTAAATATGGTTGTCTGTATATATCCACATGAACGTGACTACCTTATCATGGTCATACAGGATCTATGATTTAATCTATGTGAGTATTCCCTCCACTAAGGCAGAAAGCCTTATTCTGCAGAAGACAACCTTGATTAGTTGTTCTGCCAAAAAATATTCATCATTCCAAAATCAACTGGTGATTGGCCTCCCCAAACCTAACTAGATTCATCCTGTGATGACAAAGACAGCAAGTGGCCATTCCCATACTTGGTACCCCGTTTTATCTAAGATCCATTCTAGCTCTAAATATATACAATCCTGTGGTTTTGCTTTGCCTTTTCCTTGATTTCTTAAACAAAGTTTTTTAACTTTATTTTTCCTGTAGGATTTTATTTTTATTCCAATTTGATTTTATTTTCAGTTCCAAATTCTCTCCCTTCTACTTCCCCCTCCCCCACTAACTGAGAAGACAACTATACAAATATGTATAGTTATGCAAAACAAATTCTCACATTACCTATGTCCAAAAAAATATATGTTTCAATCTGAATATGAGTTCATCAGTACTCTATCTGGAGCATGTTTCGTCATGAGTCCTTTGAAATTGTGATTGGTTCCACTGTACTGATCAGATTTCTAAATTTTTCAAAGTTGATTATTGATTGTTGGTATTGTATAACCTGTTCTCCTGGTTCTGTTCCTTAGTAAAGTTTTAAACAAATGATCTTCAATTTGTCTCAGATAAGAGAAAGGTGTCTAATCTCCCTACCAGAGAAGTCAGAGAGATGGCCACATATAATGGAAGCTCCAGGTTAGGCTGAAGGGAAAGAGAAAGCAAAAGGAAGAGTCCGTCTAGGGTAGCAACTTGGGGGTTCAGAGGCAGAAGTTATTCCTAACCTCCCAAGGGAATTTCTTTATAAAGACTACTTTTCCTTCCTGAAAAAAATGTACAAAGACAGCAAGTGTGACAAGGGAGTATTTTAGCACATTTACCTCTCCTAGCAGTCCATGCTCTACACATCCCTTCAAGTGAAGGAGATTATAAATTTCAAAGACAAAAGGGAGTTTGTAATCCTGGTCCCTCAACAATCCCCCGCTGTGAGACTCCAAATTGTCAAAGAATCATACAATTTCAAAGCTAGAAGGAAAATAACAAGTCATCTAATTCAACCCATACCTGAAGAGGAATCTCTTTTATATCATCCAGCCAGTAGTGATCCAACATTTTAACCAGGGTTCAGGTCCCCAAAGTTCCTAGTGAATGGGGTCATCATGACATCCCTTAAGCTAGCGATAATATAAATAATTCATATCTATAGCATTTTAATGCTTACAAAGCATGTTTCCCATAACAAACCTCTTAGCTTTTGCTTGTGCTGTACAACATACAAATAGAGATAACATGATACAAAAGCAAAAAAAAAAAAAAAAAACCAAAAAAACAAAACCAAAAAACTTTGCTTTGGTGTCAGGAGATCTAAGTTCAAATCTTGGCTTTACTATTTACCCAGCTGTGTGACTTTGGGAGTGTTACAATTTCTCTGGTCCACAGTTTCCTCATCTATAGAATAAAAGGGTTGAATCAGATGATCTTGAAGTACTCTTCCAGTTCTAATTTATGATCCTATCATCCCTATTTTACAAATAAAGAAAATAAAGCTCAGATACCTTAAATTACTTGTCCATTTTCACACAGCTAGTGAGCATCAGATCCTGAACTTGAACTCAGGTACCTGGGACTCAGAACTCTTACTATTATACTACTCTGCCTTTCCAATCCTACCCTCTCACCAAGGATCCTACCCAAGGAAACAGCAAGGTGGGATAATTTCTATCTCTAGAGACAATAGAAGAATCAACTGAATGCAGGAGAGAACAGCATTCAACTCTTGTGTCCCAAGCTCTTCTATTTTTAGACTTGCCTCCTCAAAATGCCAGAGTAAGAAAGCAGGTGGGTGGGTGGCCTGCCAAGTTCTTATATGCAGTACTCTTTCCCCCAGGTGGCTGGAGAGGAGAGGGCAGGGCACTAATTCTGCCAAGACCTGCCTGATACCACACATTCCTGTGTGGTTTTCATTGGTGCTCTGCAATTTCTTCCAGAAGAAATTCAGGAGGCTCTAAGACTGTATGGACCCAGTGACTCAGCTGAAGTACTCAGGAAAAAGCACCCTGTGTCTCCAGGGCTAGCATGACCTAACAGATCATCTAGTCTGTTCCCCTTCTGATACATGAATCCCCTCTACAGTATCATCAATAAGTATCCATCCAACCTCTATCTGAACACCACCAGAGATACAGAACACACTCTTTACTTGGGAAGTTCTATGCTAGGAAGTTTTACCTTATATTAAGCCAAAGTCTATTTCCTTGTAATGCCAACCCTTCATCCTCACTCTGCTTTCTGAGGATGAGAAGAATACAGAATTGTGGCATCTGATATTTGGAAAGGACTTCAAAGGTCAATTAGTTTAACTCATGTATGAACTCCTCTTCCTGAGTTCAAATCTGGCCTCAGACACTTACTAGCTATCTGACCCTGGGCAAGTCACTTAATCCTGTTTGCATTAGTTTCTTCACCATTAAAATGAGCTGGAGAAGGAAATGGTATACCAGTTTAATATCTTTGCCAAGAATATCCCAAATGGGGTCACAAAATGTCAGAAACAACTGAAATGACTAAACGTGAAATCAATATCATTTTCAGTTCTGAATCCTATGATCCTTTGACTTCTGTCTTGACCTTGTCAAGAGAGGGAACTTGGGAACAACCAGCTTTAGAGATAGCTTAAAGGATGAGTTGTCACAAAGGCTCTTCAGTTGGAAGAACCCTAGCTGAAACATGAATCTCTTCTACAACTTTCCAGATACCCTCAAGGCTTTCTTAGCTTAAAGCAAAGCAGATGATCATCAAGCTCAGGCCAAGTAAATGGAATCATCTCTTTCAAGACCAGGCTATCTGGTGGGCCAGTTTCCATATCTCTCAGAGTTTGGTAGTAGCTGAATGCCAAGTCTCAGAATCAGGAATTAAGCTATCTATATAAGAGGAGAATCAGGTATCATAGGGCTCATGGAAAGAAAAGAATGCAAACTTTACTCCCTTATGACAGTGTCATGAATAGCTAAAGTAAGCAGCAACTTATTACAGTGGCATTTTTATCAGAGCACTTAAGAGAGCCAGAAAATAAATAATAAAAAGAGAGTTAATTCTTCACTGGATCAAACCCTCCTGCACTTGGTGGTGAGATGACATGGGGTAAGAGTTCATGAAGAGAAACTCTTTGGGTTGGGAGGCTGGCACCCTTAGTGCTTGGTCCTGGGCCTCTTGCTCTCATAGTTATTACTGTCAAGGAAGAGAGGAGAGAGAAGAGACTGGGGGAGATATTCATGGGTATCTACATTGGTTTGGAGTCGTGGTTCATTCTGTTCCTGAACGCAAAGACAAACAAGCACCAAACTTAGAGAACCAATGACAAGGTGGTTAGCTCCAGCCCAGCACTGCCTACGTGAATTGTATCGACTAAGCTTGCTCCCAATTTCTCTTCCATAGACAAGGTACTGGGCATGTGTAACAAAGAGAGCCCATTCACCCCCCAAAACAGTCCTGGAAAGGATGGTGCTGTTGTTGCCATTTTAGAGATAAGGAAACAAAAGTCCAGAGAAGGGAAGTGACTTATCAAAACAACACAGCTTGTTTTGTTGTTATGCTATACATGGCTCAGACAGACACATACAAACATATCTCTTTCCTACAAAGTATTCTTGCAACTGGAACTAGTCCCTGCCACCAAGAGGTTTCCATTCCCTGAACAGGCCATGAAAGATTCACAGATGCAGAAGAAAGGAAGGAGAAATAAGAGCTCTGGAACAATCTGCTCCGTGGGCGAGGATCTCCCCTTCTGTCAGAACAAGAAACTTTCTGGGTTTTCCTAGAAACCCATGGGACCATCTGTGGAAATGGCTTTCTTGTCCTCTGTATCTGGCAAAGGCACTAGAGCAGACTGGGAGCCGTGCCCACTTCTACTGATGGAGAGAAGGAGTAGTCTGCCTGGTGTCCTACCTAAACTTCATGACAGGCTGGTTTGACAGAATTTCACACAATACTGCTCCTTTCAGCACACCCAAGTACCTCACCAATGGTCTCTGTTCTGAAGACCAGTTCCCAATTATCACCACAGAGCCCAATAGGGAATCCAGGGCTACAGAAGAAAGAACTAGCATTTCTTCTCCAACTCCACTACAGCTCAGTGGAACCTGAAAACTCTATCCTCACTATGTATATGGGAGAATGGGACTGATCCTTAATCAAAAAATCTGGTTATATACAGTGCGGTATTTGGTTGAAAAAACATTTCTTAAGCACCTGTGCAAAAAGTCCTGTGATAATAGCACCAATCTCACAGGGTTTTTATGGGGATCAAATGAGATCACATCACATCACTGAAATCAGCTAGTTATTTATTATTATTATTACCCAGTGCTAGAAAAAGCATAAAATTGAGGTAAGATGGATCCCTGCTCTTGTGGACCTTAAAATCTAATAATTGGTAATAATAGCTTACATTTATCATATCATACTTTATATATATTATCCTATTTGATCATCCCAACAAGCTTAAATGGTAAGTATTATGATGCTCATTTTAAACATGTTGAAGACCAAGCTCTAGGAGGTTAAGTGATCTGCCAAGGGTCACACAACTAGTGAAGTGGCAGAGTAAAAAAATCTATCCCAGGTCTTCTAACTCCAAAAACAGGATTCTTTTTACAACACTACAACTGTGTAGCTGAAGGAATGAAAGAAAGAAGGCTGTACTGCCTCCCAATCTACCTACCACACAAAAAGATCCAGAGCCTCATAAGATTTTTAAAAGGAGAGGAAGAGACTTGTATGAAGTGATTCAAAGTGAAATAAGCAGAACTAGGAAAACACTGTACACAGCATCAGCAAAACTGTGTGATGACTGACTACGAATGACTCAGCTCTTCTCAGC
Source organism: Notamacropus eugenii (assembly GCF_028372415.1). Taxonomy (NCBI): domain Eukaryota; kingdom Metazoa; phylum Chordata; class Mammalia; order Diprotodontia; family Macropodidae; genus Notamacropus; species Notamacropus eugenii. Next base: position 96,118,446 of record NC_092876.1, read on the forward strand.
AACACAATGATCTAAGACAAGTACAAAGAACTCATGAAAGAAAATGCTATCCACATCCAGATAAAGAATTGATGGACTCTGAATGCAGATCAAAGCATATTTGTTTAACTTTATTCCTTTTTGGGTTTTTTTTTCCTTTTGATATGTTTTTTTCTTTCACAACTTTGACTAACACAAAATAGGTAAAACCTATGTCAAATTGCTTACCATTTTTGGAAGAAGGGAAGGGAAGGAGGAAGAAAAATTTGGAACTCAACATCTTGTAAAAATGAATGCTAAAAAGCATCCTGACATGTAATTAGGGGACAAATGAAATATTTAAAAAAATAAAAAGAGGAGGATACTGCCTACCTTTCTCTACTAGAAGCAGCATACTTCTTTTCACTTGTTAATTTAACCAACATTTGGTTTCCAAGTCCTATGTTTCTAACAAAGTTCTTTTCAAAACTCCAAAGTTTCAAAAGATTACAATTTCCTCAGTAAGAGTTGTCCTACACCAATGCCAATTACAATTCCTCCAGACATATATATATGTTACTCAAAAAATTTAATCATCTAGTGGCCAGCCTCCTGGTGAGTAGTCTTTCTGCTCTTAGCTAGTCTGGTTTTCTGATGACAGACACATATTCAAAACTTGATAGGACCTGCCAGAACCTTTGCTTCATGGGCACAGTCTTCGGGAACCCCAGGTTAGCTTCACACAGTGATGAGCCACCAGGACTTTAGTGAAATACAACAGGATCATTTTAACAAAATTCCATGACATACTTAAAGTAACTAGGGGTTATTAGGGTCAGCAGTGTTGATGTTCTTTGTTATGGCAGTAAGAGAAAGCTGGCCTATGAAACAGGCTCCCAGGGCCCTCCTAGAGCAAGTCAGATAACTATCAATAATATCAACGAGTTTTACTTTGTTGCTTTCTTCTCCCTCTACCTCCAAGGAGGATTCAAGGAATGGAAAGTTGTTGCTCAGAGTCTAAAAAAGACATTGTCTAAACATGTCCCAAAGACTCGTGGGAAGATGCACTAAATTGCAAATCCTAATTCAAAGATTTGAATTTCTTTTATATCAGAGCCCTCCATGTCCCAAACTGGTCTCTCCTCAATCCTCTTAAAACATGCCAAGAGCTCTCCCACCACCATGTCTTTACTTGTATCTTCTCTTTACCTAGAATGTCCTCTTTTCCCTTCTTTACCTGTTGAATTCTTTGCATTACATTAAAAGCCAAATTTTAAAGCCTCCTCAGGGAAGTCACCCAAGGTCCCTCCACCCATTTTAGTAATTACCTTCCCTTTCAAGTCTCATATAACATCTCTCCGTGCCTCTACAATGAATTTAATCACATAAAATTTTAGGTATACGTTTCTCTGTTTATGTCTTATACTCCTACTACGTTGGGAATTCCATAAAGGCACTAATGGAGTCTTACTAAAACTTTTTATCCAAGCACAGTGCTCTGCACACAGTAGACACTTATAAAGTATGTGTGGAATGAAAGAATAAAAGAAAATGAATTTAACAGGAGAGGCTGGCAGCCAATGGTATGTAGGCTGAAGGTGGCATATCAGATGATTTTTTTGCAGTAAAGATTGTGGAAAGAGGTGTATGTATGTGACTATATGGTTGGGCAGGAAAAGCTTAATTTGTCACCACCCTCCTCCTCCTCCAAGTTGTCCACTCCCACCCTGACTCCCTGAAAGGTCAGGGGCTAAGTAAGGCCCAGGGCAATTTCTGCCAAAAAATTCCCAATCCCTCCACCCTCCTTTCAGGGGAGATCTGATACCACCCCCACCCTCACCCCCATAAGGGGGTACAGGAAAGCGTGGCATGCCACTTCACAAAAGTGTTAACCCTTGGGATAACCTCTCTGGGCTCCACCTCTCCAAGGATTACAGGGTAAATTCCCAAAGATGGCGACTCTTATGGAAGCTGCTCACTGTTGACAAGAAGGATCCTGGGGCCTCCTTTGGAAGTGACATGGTAACTGGACTGAGTGAATCCTGAGAAGGGAGAAAGAAGGCCCATGTAGACTGTGCTACTCCTGATCTTTATGATAAAAACCTAGAAAGGATCTACCACAAGGAAGCCAGGGATTTGCCAATGATTTTCTTCCCAAAGGGCCTTGAGATTCCTCAGGAACTTGCCAACTGAAGGGCTCCAAGGGATCTGCATCATGGCAGATTTAAGTAGACCCTTGTAAGTGGCTCTGGCATTTCCCAAAGGAAAACTATTTTCTCCTCCCCAGGAAGAATGCCCTGAGGCCTCTGAAATGATAGTGTCAGTGCCTTTTCTTATACTGCCCGGTATTAGGCAAAAACAGCCTGAAGTCAGTTCACTGAGTGAGATTCTGAGTCTCTCATTATGACCTACTGTTATAAGGACCCATAGTTCACATTATCTTTATGTCTAATTCCCAGGGTTTCCTTCTAGTCATAATGCTCTATAAATCCTCATAAAGAAGGGCAATAATAATAGAGCCCACATTTCTTTAGACCTTTATGGTTTACCAAGCATTTGCCTCACAGCAACCCTGTGAGGTAGAAGATGATCATTCACATTTTACAGAGGAGAAAAGTGGCTTAGAAAATAAAGTCTAAGGTGAATGGTCCATAGCTACATAGCTAGTTAGTGGCAGAATCAGGGCTTATACTTAGATCTATTTCAAGACCCAGTGTTCTTTCCACTAAATCAGGAGTTCTTAACCTGGTATTCCTGAACACTTTTTTCAAAAACATTTTTATAGTGGCATTTCCTTTGTAATCCTACATATTTTGTTTTGTGTATTTAAAAAATATGCTTCACTGGACTGCCAAAAGGGTGTATGACATAAAAAAAGGTTAAGAACCTCTATGCTAACTCATGATGCTTCATGAAGAATCCAAAACACTGAATAAACCCAGAGGGCTTACTTGGGTTCAGAATGCATTATCTAGTTTTTCTTGGTGTAAGTTCGGCTCAAGGACAACTTCCTACAAGAAGCCTTTACTAACTATCCCTGCAACCATTGGTACAACCACCAACCTGAAATTCCTTGGGATTTACTTTTTATAATTTTGCATCTGCTTGTGTGTATACATGTTGTCTACTTCACTACTCCCCCTTTCCCCCAACTGTGTAAAGTCCTTGTGGGCAGGAACTATTTCAATTTTGTCTTTGGGTCCTCAGTGTCTAGCATAGCACCTGATACGTAGTAAGCACTTACTACTTCTTAATTTATTGAATGAATGAAAACTGATCTTCCATCACACTTAGGAAGATCTTAAGCTATTTTATGTGTATATGCACATTCTAATAGATGAAATATTAGGGAAAGTAAGGGATGCCCTAGGTCCATATCTAATAATGACAGGGTTAATGACACAGTAAGTTTTCTGTATCAAACCCTCAGCAATTCCATTCTGAACAATCTTGGGACAACTGTAGAATTGAAATATCACTAACATGAGCACAATGGTTAAGAAAGACAGCTCAATTACAGGAGGAAGCTGGCCTCTGACTGGGAGGAAAGACTGCCGTGTAAAGCCAGCACAGCAAGTAACTGGAAATTGTCTGTGTTTCTGCTCTGGGTCTATATTTGTCTATGTGTACATTGGGATCTATTGCTACCACTAGTCTTCAGGACCCCAGGGAAGTAAACATTCCCTTTACTACTTAGATCCTATATTCTTCTGGCGCTCAATTGTTGCTTCTATACGTATTCATTGACATGATAAGGATCTATCCCAGATGGTAGGAATGAGTCTGCTGCAATACAAGTTCTCTGAGGAGGCCATACATGTACTCCCAAAAGCCCCCTCTCATAACAAAATCATCCAACAAGTCTGAACTGAGCACCTCACATGGTAAAGCTGGGACAGAAGTAAAAGATGATCTAATGTACTTCCCTGCCAACCCCTTAATTTCACAAACACGCAAAATGAGGCTCATAGAGGAAAACAGGTTTGCTCAATGTTACCACAGTCAACGAAAGAATTTCAAACTCAAACCTAGATCTTCTTAATGCATGCAAACCACACTTTCTATCATGTGCTTATTTCAATACCTGGTACCATGAGCAATACAAACATACAAATTAGAGATAAAGGGACCTTAAATATGAATTAGTTCAAACCCCTCATATTATAAGAGGTCTTTACTAATTTTCCAAGTTATCAGCACTCACCCTCTACAAATTACTTTAAATTTATTTTGTAAATATTTTGAATTTGCTTATCTGTGTACATGTTGCTTCTTTCCATTAGAATGTAACCTCCTTGAAGGCAGGGGCTGTTTGCTTCGGTTACTATATCACTAAAACCTACAAAACTACTTGGAACATTTTTTTGTGTGTGCCAGACCTGTGATTTTGTCAGTAAAGTGAGGTCTGAGGAACTTCCTCTGCCAATGCAGCTGGTTACCTTCTTGGCAACTTAAGATCTTAGAAAATTTGCCTGGGGGAACTGAGTGGTTAAGTCACTTTCCCAGGATCACACAGGCATTATGTGTCAGATCTACAACTTGAACCCAGGTCTTCCTGAGTCGAAGGCCCATTTTCTATCCACTACATCAGGCTACCCAGCACACATCATGTATTTAATAAATTTACTGAATGAAGAAACTGAAGCGGGAGATGGGAAGTGACTTATACACAGGTAATAAATAGTAGAACTAGGAAACGAACCCAGGTCCTCTGACTCCAAATTTAGCGTTCTTAATATTGCACTATGAGTGCTAGGTCCATGCACTTGAGGAATTTACAGTCTATTTAGGGAAACAAAAATTACAAACATAAAGGAACAATTCATACAAAATGCAAGTCAGAATTTAACTACTTAAAAATATATAACATATGTCATAAAAGTTCAGAGGAAGAGAAGAATTTGGTCGACAGATCGTTTCTGTCATTAGCTACTTGAAGGACTGTCAAATGGGGAAAAGAATTAGGTTTATTCTGCTTGACCCCAGACAGCACAATGAGAAGCAACAGGCAAAAGCTGCAGAAAAGCGGATTTCAGCTCAAAATAAGAAGAAACTTTCAAACACTCAGACCTAAAATGGAAAAGAATGCCTCAAGAATAAGTGATTTTCTTTTCACTGGAGGTTTTCAATCTGGGGCTAAAATGCCCACATTTAGAGAGAGAGAGAATTCATTCAGGTATAGGTTAGAATAGATGTTCCTTGAAGGTCCTTACAGTTCTAAGATTCTATGAGAAGTTAGAAGCCAAAAAACAAATCAAAACACAACTATAAAGAATAAATAGACTAAAAAAGCCTAGTGTCTGGGGGCCACTGAGCCATTGAATTCCTCCAAAAATGGTTAAAACAAAGTAAGATTCAGTGCTTAACAAGGTAAGCCCCAGTTATTCTGAAACTATCCCATGTACTTTATTCCTCTAATGAGAAAAGATAAATGAGATATCACCCAACAACCACACGGTATTCTCTAAAGCTGAACCCAAGGTCTAGGGGATGGTCTACTCTACATTATAGGAATCTATAGGCTCCCAACATTATCAAGTATCCCCACCATTAACCACGTGGCCTCTTAAGCTCAGAAGGGGCCTTTCTACCAGGGGTAAAGTCCATTTAGTTGGTGGACCTGCTCTCATTTGTTTAGACTGACAAGAAAGAAGCACAATTTTGCCATCAGCCACAATCAATCAAGTTTCTTCTCTTAAAAGCCAGAGGCTCTCACTCATTACAGAAAATAGAGACAGTAAGTCTTGGAAGCCACAAAGACAGACAGCAGTGGGGGGTGGGGAATAAGGAGGCCATGGAGAGATAGACATTGCTGGAAAAGAACAGTTCACAGCAGGCACAGGCAAGAGAAGGGTGGCAGCTTTTGTATGATTTTTGAACAGTCTGTGCTGACAAGCTTTTTTGTTGTGGTAACATTCTTCTAAAGAGAACATTTTCTTCCTCCCTTCACTGACATCAAGATGCAGCCCAAAGTGGAAAGAAGAGGAGGAGGGGACAGTAAAAACATCTAAAAAAGTCGCACCCCCACACAGAAACTTGTAACCACTTCCTGCCCCAGCCATTAGGTTATCTGTTCATGAAGCTCACTGCTAGTCCTGGCTCTGACACCAGCTGTGCAGGCTTGGACACCTTACTTTACCTAGATCACTGAATCTCAATCTGTTCACCTGTCAAATGGGGATAATTAAAGCTGTACCGCTTATTTCACAGAACAAGTGTGATGAAAGTGTTTTGTAAACACACTAACACACAGTGCCTGGCACACAGGAAGTACTATGTCAATGTCAGCCATCATTATTATTACTTACAAATCATAAAGTGCTGTAGGAAAGTTATGATTATTGGGCACATCCTGTATACAAAGCAGCTGGAGCTCAGAGGTCAGCTATCAGTTTGGGGGTCAGCTTCACAGAAGTAGTGGCTGAAGCCCTTGGAATGAGAGGAGGTATACACAGAGAGAAAAAATGACAAAGGAACAAACCTACATTAAAAGTGTCAAAAAAAATATGAAGAGCCTGCAAAAAAAAAAAAGAAGAAGAACTGAGAGGTAGAAAGAGAAATAGGAGAGTACAACGTATCAGAAGCTGTGGGAAGCCAGAATATACAGTAGGAGTTAATAAGCACTGTCAAATGCTACTGAGAAGTCACCAAGATAGCCCAGCTCCTAAGAAAAAGGCCACGTGGCATGTCTTGTACCACCTGAAACAAGAAGTTATTCCCTCTACAATAAGTAATTCATTTGTTTGACTTAAATCTGGCTTTCAAGGTCTACTGATGCTTGAAAATGCTAAGTAAACATCACAAATGCTTTCATTATATCACTCCCCAACTCAGGAATCTTACTGGCTTCCTAAAACCTATTACAAGTTTTCAAAATTTTCAAAACTTCAAGACCCCCTATGAGAGACCCCCTTCTCACCTAAAACTCCTCAATACATTCCTGTCTCTCCAACCAGACCAGCCAAGTATAGAAATTTACATTTTTCTTATTCTATTTCATCTCATTCAATTTGGCCCATGGTTCTAACATGTAGCCTTTTTAAGCTAGATCACATACAGCCTGACTGGTTTTTTGTTTCAGGTGTGTGTGTCTCCTTCCATCAACTCCTTAAGTAAGGGTAGGGACCATGCCTTCTTGTTTGGGCTCCCCTGCCCAGCAAAGGACATGCTTAGACAGCTGCTTATGATATTCTTGTTGCCTAAACAATTTAATCATTTGTTGGGCTTTCTCCTCCATTCCTAACTCAGGTGAAACCCCTTAGAAGTTCTTCTGAGTCTCTTGGGCCCAGAGCCCAATGTCCTGACTTCTGGTCACAGCCAGATTAGGCTCCGCACCTGACTATGGCTACCTGACCTCCCACTATGTAGATAGGACTACTATAATGTAGTCCATCATGGCTGTAGGAACAGGTCACTGGAAAATATTTTTAAGAACTGTAAGCAAAGCTGGAGAGAATGCTTAAATCTGGGCTTTAAGGTGCATTTCCAGTCTTCCTCATTAGAAAGGTAGCACCTTAGATTTGCAGAGCTGTGATGAAATATGTACTCTATGACATTTTTGGTGTGATTATAGATTGGTGAAAACATTTTTAAAGGCAATATGGTAATTGATAATGAGTCCAAAGTTGATCATACATCTTGTGACCTCAAAATTCCCTTAACAGAATTTTATTTTAAAAACATAATAAAAGGAGGGGAGAGAAGGTCTATCTGTACCCTAAATAAAAAAATTTATGAACAACATATATTCCTAACAGTTGGAAAATTGCCAAATAAATTATGGTATATTAATGTAATAGAATACTATGGTGCTTGCTTTTTAAAAGACATGAAGCATACAAGTAAATATGAAAAGATCTACATGAAGTGTTACAAAGTGAAGTCAGCAGATCAGAACTATATTCACACCAATTACAACTACCTTACTAGGAGAGGAAGAAGAGGAGGAAGAAAGGCAATAAAGGAAAATAAGAAAAAGGAAGGAAGAAAGAAGCAAGGGATACCAGAACATCACATACAACAGGAGACACAGAACAAAAGCATTTATTTTGCTTGTTGGTTCATTCATTTAGTTCTACTTTGTGAAGCTCAATGAGTTTTATGTAAGATTATGTCCCTTACTTTGCATATTTGATTATTTGTTTTTGTTGACAGCTATCAAGTTTATAATAAAATAAACATTTTTCTAAAGACCTCCAGTGATGGAAAATGACTATTCCCTACTAAGACAGCCACTGTCAGATTGTTCTGACAAGTCTTTCCTTATGTTGAGGCGGAATCTGCCTTCCTGCATCATCAGAGAATAGGAGAGAAAGCACTGGATTTGGAGTCAGAAGATCATGAAATTGTAAGCTGCATCAAGTCAAGAATGCCTAAATTTTGTATCTCCCCCAGCTCTGCACATAAAAGATATTTAGTAAATATCTGCTGAATAAATATATGAATAAATGAGCTGGTTTAAATTCCAGCTCTGATATATCTGTATAACCTTGGGCAAGTCACTTCCTTATGGGAAAGTGTAGTACAGTGGAAATTGTGCTGGATTTGCAGTCAGAGGACCTGGGTTCAAATCCCAACTGTCACTACTTACTTAAGTAAGTTCTTTAACAGAGCTCTATAGGCCTCAGTTTCCTTATCTGTAAATTCAAGGGACTGGACTAAATAACATCTAAGGTCCATTTGTGATCATTCTTAATCTTCTTTGGCTATGATCCATTTCTTGCCTCCACCTTCCTAGTTCTTTCTTCCCTTTGGGGCCACACAGAACAAGTCTGTTCCACCTGCCCTCAGTATAGCCATTCAGATATTGGAAGTTAGCCATCATATCCCATTCTCCAAGTCTTCCTCCAGATCTTTCAAAGGTTCCTCATGTTTTCACATGTTCATTTCATGAGTTAGTCTCAGGTTCCAGTCTCCTAAGTTTGATTAGGGAATGGAAATGTAACAGGAACCAGTACTCTATGCCTTATCCTCTGATTGCTCATCTATGTATGGACTCAAATCCTCATGCAAATCAGAACTTTATGTTAATATGGGAGTAAGCACAGCAGAAACATCATTAAAGAAATTATCTGCAGGAAGTTTTTTTTCTTTCTTTAAACTCTCAGAATTCTGCCTTATAGGCTGTATCATTCATTTGGCCCTCAGATTCATATTGGATAATCCCTTAATTTTTCAAGTGTGAGATTTTTGTGTCTGTGACGAAATGATAAGGTTCTATCAAATCTTAGGGCTGTTTAAGTCAGTCTGCTTAGAGCATGATGACAGCCTCAGGCCCAAATGAACTCAATGACTAGACTCAGCAGGATGACCAGTATACAGCTAATGTTCATTGTCCTTCTCAGAGAGGTCAGAGGCTCTGGGGAAAATTGATCTCTTGATCTTAAGTGCTTTGGAGTAGCCTAGTAATGAATGATCTAGTCAGCCCAACGGACCAACCAAAACAGAGATGGCAAACCTGGGTTACAGAAATACCATGATCAGGGGTGGCAAACTATCAACCTATCATCAACTTCACAGGCCCACCCAGCCCTGAGCTATTATATTCTCACTGAGAACTCACAGGGCTATATGGCATTATAATACCCAGATAGGCTGGTGCTACCTCACAGAAGATATCTTACATCCCCTCTGCCTTCAGGGCTAGGCTTCACACACAAGGCAAAGGCAAAGGGGGGAAAGCTGAAAGGAAGAAGAACAAGAAGACATGATGCAGGAAGGGGGGGGAGGGGGGGGAATTTGTCACCTCATCACTCTCCTCCACATCCACGTTGCCGTTGGCATCATCATCCATTTGCTTGTGGATGTTTCGGACGGCCTCAAAGCTGAGCTGCTCATCCTCATTGTGGCACAAGGGCTTGTCAATCCTGCAGAATTCTGTCAGAGAGAAAGAAACAGGCCACTGTCATACCCACATGAGCCAAAGGCAGGAAGCAGATTTCTCTAGACTGCTACAACAGTAAGGCACTCCTCCCTCACAACTCCCACAGCATTTTCTGTCACAGACTTAGATTTTAAAAGGACAAATCCAACTTATACATGAATAGGAATCCCCTTCACAAGATCCCTGACAAGCAGTCATCCATTTTTCACTTGAATACTTCCAGTGTTTACCAACTCTTTGGAACAGCCCATTCTGTCTTACCAATAAAGCACCTGACTCCAGCCAACACAGTGGATAGAGTGCTGGGCCTGGCGTCAGGAAGACTCATCTTCCTCAGTTCAAATCAGGCCTCAGACACATACAAGCTGCTGGGTGACCCTGGACAAGTCACTTAATCTCATTTGCCTCTTTCCTTATACGTTTATGAATTGGAGAAGGAAATGGCAAAATACTCTAGTATCGTTGCCAAGAAAACCCCAAAAGGGGTTATAAAGAGTTGGACATAACTGAAAAACAATTAAACAACAACAGTCTTATCTCATTAGCTAACCTATAAGCCCCTCAAAGCCTGAGATTATTATCTTTTTTTTAAAAATCTCTCTCATAACATAGCAGAGTCCAAGACTGGGTATAGTGCTAGAGCTTAATCCCTAACTCTTTATTCTGAATTGGCCAATCTCAGGTTTCTCCCAAGTTGTGAGAAGGAAAAATATTGGAGGCAAAGGACAGGAAAATCCTCCTCAGAAGAAATGATCTTTTACCCTCTTCAAATCTATAAGAGTATTTTGTACCTCTCTTCTACATGCTTCTAAAATTCTAATTTATCTTATAGTTATGTGTCTGAATCTTATCTCCAAACCAGATTATAAATTTCTTAAGAAAAAAGACTGTGCCATTGAGGGTCCTTCTAACTCAAATTGTGTGAAATAAATGTTTGTTGAATTGTTGGTGATAGCCAAGAATTCATTTACACAGAAGGAAAAAATGCCCTCCAAACTCATCTGTCTCAGAAAGTTTGCCTCTATCACACAGCTAGATTATGATTGGACTCAAGTTCATTGATCTCCACTGCATGTAGCACTTCACAATTTTCAAAAATTTTTTACACATCATCTCATTCTTATAACAACCCTTTAAGCATCTACTCATTTGTATTTTGTTATCTCTGTTTTATTGAGGAGGAAACTCACACCTACAGTAGAGACTTGTCCAAGGTTACTCAACATATATTTGATACTAGATTGCAGATGACCTGATTTCTGGATTTTTGTGCTTTCTGCTACACCAGGCTTTCCCTACAGATTCCCATCCTGGCTGTTGGAATGAGTTATCCATGAGGTTCAGTGTCTGGCATTGGATCTTATATACTTTGTACATGATAAATGTTTACTTATTGAAGGAAATTAGCATTAGGTAAAGCCCTAATGGAAGGCCAATTGGAAATAGTCACAGCAATGGTGAGAAGAGGGTATGAGAGCATGAAGTTCCAGAATGATATCCAATATCAAGGATGTGCTTGTACAAGATTATAACTGCTCAGAGAGCCAATCATTAAATTTTCAGTGTGAGCATTTACCTTGAAAATTAGCAAACTACAAATCTGGGCCTGATTTATTGTTATGCTGATTACCTAAACTTAAGAAAAGATTAAGAAAATGTTAACAATACAGATTAAATTTACAAATGCATTACAGGCACATTTTCTCCCCAAAGATCTGGTTGTTAAATATTTACCAATACACACTTGTATTCTAAGTCTAGCTCTGCTACCAGCTTCATTCATTATGTGACCCTGAGTAACTCTCTTTCCTTCATAAGAAAAAAAAAAAAAAGGAAAGGGATGGAGGGAACTCCTTGAGCCTGGTATCAAGTGGCCAGTTTCTATCTGGATTATTTCTACAAGCATATGTCTTAGTAAGAATTATCAGGGAAGCAGGACCTTCCTTCTGTTCCCTCTGGTCCAAGGAAGTTAGAAGAGTGAGTTTTTGTGGTGGGAGAGCTAAATGCAGACAAGGTATCTACAGGAAAAATGCCAGAGAGATAATGGGCTAGAGGTGAAAAATGAGACATGCATTTTCAAATATGGCCAATGTATGAATCTGTCTTACTTCACTACACTAGTCTTTTGAGTCCTCTGTAGAAGAGTTTTTATTTGGAGGAGAGGGGAATGAATTATCAGAGAAGAGCGTGTGGGTAATGAGTGACACTAGAAAAGAAAAAAGCATCAATGAAACGTTAAAAGTATGTAGAAGGAAGTTCAGAAGGTGTTACAAATGAGTGGGACAGTTTTTTTTTCTATTGTACTACATATACTTTTTAAAAATCAAACTGTAAGTAATGGAAGTTGATAATTTCAAATATAATCTTCATTTTCTGTCATTTGCATATTGATATATTCAGGTTTCTTAAGTGCATATTAAGAAAAATAAAGAAAATAGCCAGTTTCCTGAGTAGCACACCAAACAAGACCATTCTGCCAGAGACATGAGTTCTAGCTCTACGTCCAGCCTCCTACTTACCTCATTTTTTTGCCTACTTTTCCAGTGCCCCCAGTGGTATGTGCCACTATATCACCTGGAGCAAATTAAAACTCAGGACAGTATTGCTGGTATTCTTAGGATTCAGTTCAGCAGACATTTACCTAAGGTGCCTATGTGCAAGGCCTTATACTTGGTGCTGGGGAAATAAAGATGAAAAGCAACACAGCATGCACGCAAGTTTCATTCGAAGTAGAATGTGATAGAAAGACCAGCAAAGTGCTAGGAGAACTATAAGGGGCAGGGAGGGGGAGGGGCATAATCCATCTCCATGAGGAGTAGAGGGAGGTAGGGATGAGATGAAAGAAAGCTTTATAAAGAAGGTGGCACCTGACTAAGCTTTAAAGAAGTAAAAGAGTTTCAACAGGGGGAAATGAGGAACGTATGCCTTTCAAGCAAAGAAAATGACCTGCTTGATTGGATAAAGGCAGGAGTTGGCAGAATAAGATTGGAAAATAGTTAATAGTCCAATTATACTGGAATGCAGTGAATGAACAACATCAGAAAATTAGGCTGGAATGAATCACAGAATTCCAAAGTTGGAAGGGCCTTCAGGGATTTCTAGTCCAGCTTGTGCCTAAGCAGGAATCAATCCCAACAAGGGATCATCTAATCCTCATTTGAAAGTTACACTGGATCCTGACTGATGCCAGGTTATGACATTTATCTTTGAGCAGGAGAGGCACATGGTCAGACTTATGGAAGGTAGGCCCTGGGAGGATTTCTTTCTCCTTCAGAAAGCTGTTCTTGACTCATCTGGTCTACAATGTTAGCCCTCTAGAGACCTCAGGTTGCTTTTACAGTCAGCCCATACCATTAAACAATAAACTACTCTAAAGCAATTTCATATGTGCCTTTTAGTTCCTGTATTGGTAACTGATCTAAGTGCAAGAGCCCTGTCATTTCCTCTCGCTCTAGGTATGCAATTAATACATGCTACAGCTTGGGAACTGAAGGCCCAGTCACTAAAATGAACCCTAGGCAGCATTATTAGTCTGATTCCCTTTCTTGACACTGCTGACTTACAGGACTCAATCTGAAAGGCAAATGAACAAGTTCACTGAAGGAAAAGCTGTCAAATGATGGATTCATTCATTCATTCAAAAAGCATTTATCAAGTGCCTACTGTATCAACTACTACAGATACAAAAGACAAAAATGAAAAACAAGTCCCTACCTTCAGACCTTTATGTTTTACTAGATAACATATGTAAGGCCCTTTGCAAACTTTAAAGTTCTATATAGACACTAGCTACCATATACATAAAAAGTAAATACCAAGTCTTTATAAAGTAAAATCAAAGTCATTTCATGACAAGTAGAACATTAACCACTGTTGGGAACAGGAAAGGCTTTGTTTAGCTCTGAGCCACATCTGGAGAAAGTGAAGGAATGAATGAGGTGTGGCACAGTTTGTGCAAAGGCCCAAAGACAGGAGATTAAATGCCAAGTTTTGGAAAAAGCAAAAAAGCCAGTCTGATTAAATGTCAGTTGTATGAAGGAGTAACATGAATTAAGTCTATAAATAAGTTGGAAACAGCCCATAAAGGGGTTTAAATGCCAAGCTAGGGGAGTTTGTATTTTACCCTAAATGCAAGAGGGAGAAGGGGAAGATAAAAGGTATGCAACCAAACATATTAGTATAACCCATCTTCTGCATCACAGTATCCTAGTTGATGAGAAAGGTAAAGATCAGCTTGAGGAGACTTAACTAGCTCCCTTTAGAAGCAGAGTGGGAGAAAGGAAATGGCACTTCAGAGGTCTTTGGTTCAAGTCCACGTGAGTCTTAACTTCCTCTATAAAAAGGGAGATGAAGAAAGGGATTTACACTGACCTCCCCAGTTTGGTCAACTAAGATGTATGTGAAAGTGGTCTACAACTTTTAAAATGCTGCTGTTTTAAAGTTCTGGTGATTATTAAGCCTCCAGCCAATGTCCTCCAATGTCTCCTCATCAATGTGTGGAAGTATCAAGGCTCTACAAGACTGCAAGGAGAATTTAAGGTCCTAACAAAGAAAAGCCCGGAAAAAAATCTATGTTTTGGTGTAGAAAATCTAATTATGGAAGGGCTCATCACTGAAACACTGGTCACCAGTGTATGAAAATTAGACTCTAATCTTTTGAAATAAGTATTAATAATAATATCTAGAGAACTGAGGACATCCTCTTGGCCAGGATCTCCCCCAATATCTCCTTGTCTTTGATTCTCTCAACAGTCATTGCCATCCCTTCCTTGCCTCATCAGGGCTCTTTCTCCCCCTGGAGAATCATAGAATTAGAAAAGACATCAAAGAACTTCTGGTCCAACCTATACCCAAATAAGAATTCCCTCTACAGGATTCATGCAAAGTAATTATTTAGCCTTTTCTTGAAACAAAAACTTCCATGGAAGGGGAGCACATCAAAGTCCATTCCAAAGTTATACAGTTCTACTTGTTAGGAAGCCTATGAGCCTTGGTGAATCAAATTTATCCAATCAAACTTACCATTCACTCCAGGCTAGTGAGCAAATACTGGCTTTTTGCAAGGGTGAAATAAGTAAAATTTACCCCAAACCAAACACCCCCCAAAAGTTGGGTAATCCCTTAGGGGGTCTACTACTAACTTTCAGGAGCCTCCCACATACATATAGTACTTCCATTTGTACAAGAGAGTGCCAGAAGCAGCAGACTGGGAAGCAGCTTTGTTGGTATTGTCTGCACTTCTGTGTTAAAATACCAAAGCTTGTCATTAAACCATCATCAGAATTATCATCAAATCCCTCAGCCCATTGAGTACTAAAAGCCTATCTTTTCCTAAGACTTTTAGTTTCTTGCTGGAATTAAACAGAAATTATTGCCCAGGAAAGTTCTTAGGCAGTATAGTACACAGGCTTTGGAATCCAAAAACCTGGGTTCAAAACCCAGCTCTTGCTATTTACTAGCGATGTGATACTGGACAACTTTCTTCAAGTCTCTGAGCCTCAATTTTCTCATCTTTAAAATGAATTAGACCAGATGATATCTAAGGTCACCTCCAATTCTCAATCCTGACTCTAGCATTTGAAAATTCTGACTCTTTGCACCAGGTAGGCAAGAGAACACAGTGACTGATGGCAGGCAGGATAGTGACCCCTGGCAGGCACCTGGGGGGTGTCCAAACCCAGTGAGAAGCACCTGAGTCAGACCCGGGGGACGGTGAGCCACAGTGCTCAGGGCTCAGAGCAGTGAGCGAAAAGGTGGTGGGAGGAAGGGAGAGAGGCAATTAACAAAAGGCCTTGAAACCTATTATTAGTAAATTAGTTTAAATCATAATGATACACTTCACTGGGAGTCTGGAGACCAGAGTCCTAGACCTAACTCTCACACTAACTCACTGTATGACCTTGACAGTAACAACTATTAACTACCATTTATGTACCACTTTGTGGTTTACAAAACTAGGCTCTGTCCTAGACCTCTTCTCTTCTCCTTCTTTACTATATCATTTGGTGATCTCATCAGCTCCCAGGGGATTCAATTATCAGCTCTATGAAGATGATCTGAGATCTATCTGTCTAGCCCTTCCCTCTCTCCTGACCTTCCATCTCACATCTCTGCCTTTTCAACAACCCAAATTGCATGTTTCATAGACATTCTAAACTCAGCATGTCCCAAACTGAACTCATTATTTTCCTCCTTCCCCCAACCAAATCCTCCCCTCTTTCTAATTTCCTAATACTTTCTTTTTGCACCCCCTCCATATCTAATCAGTTGCCAAGTCCTGTCATTTCAACCTTCTTAATATCTTCATACACCCTACCCCATTTTCTGCTCTGCCATTGTTTCAACTCTCTTTCAGGCCCTCATTGACTCCTCAGGACTATTGCAATGGCCTGCTGGTGGACCTATCTGCCTGCCTCAAGGCTCTCCCCACTCCAGTCCATTCTCTAACCAGCTGTCAAACGGATCTTTCTAAAGTACAAATCTAACTATGTCACCCCACCCCCATTTAATCAATTTCAGTGACTCTTGGTTGCTTTCAGAATCAAATATAAAATTCTCTGATATTTAAAGACCTCTGTAACTTGACCCCTTTCTACCTGTCCAGTCTTTTTATACCTTACAGCTCCCCTCACCCCTACAAACTGTATCATCTAAGGTCACTGCCTTCTTTGCTGTTTGTCAAATAAGGTGTTCCATTTCCCGATTCCAGGCATTTTCATTGACTGTGAAAATAAGAATCCTTTCTAGAGGATCCATGACAACTGGTCATTTAGCTTCTTCTTGAAATCAAAGTCTCCATGAAGAGGGAATCTATTAAAGTCCATTCCATGGTTAGAATTAGCCTAATTTTAACTAACATAATGATTGACAAAGCACTTTTTCACATATTTTCTCATTTGAATCTGATAACAACTCTGATATAAGAAATACAGATATTTTATTATTCCCGTTTTAGAGATGAGGAAGCAGAAACTCTAAGAAGTGAAGTGATTTGCCCAGAGTCATACAGCTGGCAAGTGGGAGCACCAGGATCCGAACCCAGGTCTTTTGACTCCACATCTAGTGCTCCATCCACACTCTACACTTCAGTCTCCTACTATAAACTATAGAAGTAGACTACATGATCTCTAAGGTCTTTATACATACACACATATAATATAGATACATGCATACATATACACTTTCTCTATAAATATATACTCCTGTATATGTTTATCTATGTATGTATACATATACATCCACAGAGGAAGTCAGGAAGAACTGAATTTGAATCCATTTTCAGACACTTACCAACTATATGACCCCAGGAAAGTCATTTGACTTCTTAGTCTCAATTTCCTCATCTGTAAAATGAGGATAATAATAGCATGTACTTCACAGGGTTGTTGTAAAGATCACACGAGATAATGTGTAAGATGCTTTGCAAACTTTAAACTGCTACATAAATGTGAGCAATTATTATTATATATTCTAAGGTCCTTTCCATGTGTGACATTCTAAATTCATAACATGACTTTTGCAGGTCATCTCAACAGGAAATTTGGGGAGGAGGAAGGAAGGAAAGGAGGGAGGAAGGGAGTGAGGAAGGGAGGGAGGGAGGGAGGAAGGGAGGAAGGAAGGAAGGAAGGAAGAAAGGGAGGGAGGGAGGGAAGGAAGGAAGGAAGGAAGGAAGGAAGAAGGGAGGGAGGGAGGGAGGGAGGGAAGAAAGGAAGGAAGGAAGGAAGGAAGGAAGGAAGGAAGGAAGGTAGGAAGGTAGGAAGGAAGGAAGAAGCATTTGTTGAGTACTGACTATTGCCAGGCATTGTGCTAAGCACTTTACAAATATCTCATCTGAATTTACTGACATGGAACTATAACCCCACCACTGCCTCTCTAGAAAACTTTATAGGATTATAGAAAAATCAGGAAAACTTTTTATTAGTTTTGGGGTTTTTTTAATTATTCTATCAAATCAAACACTGCCAGTGCATCTATAATGGACAAAACTTCTGTGTACATGTAGGTGTAGATGCACATCTGCATCTAGCATCTATAATATGGAAGACTTATGTACTAGGTCATGTGGGTGGGGGGGTGATATAGAAAACAAAATTTCTTGCCCTTTAAATTACTACCTGAAGTTCCTAATGAAAAGATAATTAGCAGTACAAAACAGCAAGTAAAATGTTAAATGCCAAAGAGATGTGCAAACCATGACGTCTATGAAAGATCGGAGAAGTCAGTATCTGACCATGTCACCCACTCCCCAATCAATAATTCTAGTGGCTTCCTATCACTTCCAGATCAAATATAAAATCCTGTTCGGCCTTCAAAGCTCTTCATAACCTAGTCCCCATGTCTACTTTTCTAGTCTTCTTTCCCCTTCCTCCCCACACCACACCTCCAATCTGCAATCTAGCTACCTTCCTCTTCAAACAAGAGGCTCCTTCTACAGACTTCAGGCACTTTCACTGGCTGTTCACTGGGTCTGTAATTGTCTCCCTCTCAATCTCCACCTCCTGGCTTCTTTCAAATTCAAACTAAAAGCTCACCTTCTAGAAGAAGCCTTTCCCAACCCCCCTTAATTCCAGTGCTTTCCCTTTGTCAATTATTTTCTATTGATTCTGTACACAGTTTGTATATGCATAGTTGTTTACATGCTGTCTCCTTCATTAAACAGTGAGCTCCTCGAAAGCAAAACTGTCTTTTGCCTTTCTTTGAATCCCCAGAGGTTAGTATAGTATGTGACACACAGTAGGCACTTAATAAACTGCCTAACTGATGACATAGGCTACAATTGTTAGGAAAATTCCTAGAAAACACAGGACCAGAGCTGAGTAGGGAAAGCAACTCAGAAAGGTGGCAAAGAGGGGAAAGCATTTAAGTAAGGAGAAATACTGACTCCTCCAGATTGTTAGTGTGAAGATTTCCAAAGGCAGGACACCTAAGGAACCGAGAGTCTTCCTCATCAACCCCGTCCTCTTGTACAACAGTAAAAAGGCCAACAGACTGGGAATTAGGTGCAACTTGGGTTGGAATCCCAGCTTCCACACACTTACTGGCCGTGTGACCTGAGGCAAGTCACAATGTTCATGAAAACAGAGGAGTGCTGGTCTGGGAATATTCTTGCTAACAGGACACTTATCACAAGTGTGCTCCTTGGGCTTACACTATCTAAAATAGGGTTGTCAGGAGGAAAAACACCTTGTAAACCCTAAAGTGTTACAGAAATGAGTTATTATCTTTTAGTCAGGTATTCAATATCTGTATAGTGATTGAATCTGTCTACATAAAGATACATTTCCTGAAACTTGCCCTTTTCTACTGGCACAGTTAAGGTGTTAATTTAGTGCACTTCCTGAATCCTGCGGTAGGGAGCAACTGGCTGGCCCTGGAATTGGGAAAGTTCGGAGCTTGGGGTCTGAATCAAACATCCGTGCTGCCAGCATGCTCCTGGCACAGGACTCAAAGACCAGCAAGGGGCATACTCTTGAGAAGGAGCCTGTTAGCAAGAATGTTCTCAGAACAGCACGTCCCCATTTCACCACAGGGCCTTCATACCTACAGCTCAGCTTAGCTCTCTGCAGGGAAACAGGAATTTAGGGAAACTCGAAATGTCTTCTGACCAAGTAGAATCATGGCAAATAACCTCTCTGGCATGTGGGCTCTGAGACATCACTTTCAACTAGCCTGGTCATTTAGTCAATTCATTCTACCAACGTTTAATGAGCAGAATACATCTGCAAATTCCTGTGCTTGGTATTAGGGATACAAAAACAGCATGCACACAAACAATTATGATAGAAGAGAGTGATAAGTGCAAAGGGGCAGTCTATAAAAACTGCTCTGAGAAATAAGAGAAAGGAGAGACCAACCACTTTTACTGGGGTCAAAAGGAAAAAGAGAAAGGAAAATAAATCAGGAGTTCTATTTCTTCATGGCATCTTAGCTAAAGTTAGAAGGGCAGAAGAACTTCAAAATTCTGATATGGGGGAAACTATTCTTGGAATGAGGCAAGGAACCATGATCACAGATGGAAGGACAAGAATAGGTGAATGGCCTTAGAGAACGTGGGAGCTCAATAGGAGTTGCACATTGCACATGTTTTTGGACTTTTCCAATGCATTGATAAGTTGTGCTGATTTTTTCCTCTTCATTTTCTTTTTCTTTTTTTTTTTTTAAATACCATTTGTTATATAAGGTGGCTCTCTGGGAGTAGAAGAAGAGATATTGAAGAAAACTACGATGATATAAAAATCATCAATAAAAACTTTTTTTTTAAAGAACAAGGAATAGAAAATAGTGTAGTTTGGTTGGAACACAAATATGCAAATGAGTATGATAGCAGATAAGGTCAGAAGGTTAGGTTAGAACCAGACTGTAGACAGTCTTGACCATCAGAACCAGAGTATATTCTTTAGTCAATAGGTAATTTAGTCAATAGGTAATTGAGAACCAATGAAGGTTTTGAGGAGAGAACACAGAATCAAATAATGTTAGAATTGGAAGAATCCTCTAGTCCAATCTATACCTGAACAGAATTAACTTCTACAATACCTCCAATACATTCAAGCCTCTGCTTCAACACCTACAGTGAGGGGAAGTCCACTTTTTGAGGCAGCCCATTATCCAACTCACATTGCGAGGAAATTTTTCTTCACATCCACAAGAGTTCTGCCTCTTTGAAACTTCCACTCAGTGCTCCTAGTTCTGCTTTGTGAGGCTTGTTCTGCCAAACAGAACAAGTACAAACCCTCTTTCACATGAAGTCATGATAAGACTATTTCCTGTTCCCAAAGGGCTTATAAAAACTGCAACATATGGTATAATGTGACAAATATTAATTTGTTGCTTAATTGAAGGGTTATTATTAGGTACATGCAGAATGTCAAGGGTATACAGAGGAAGAAGAAAAACAGGTGACACTTGGGCTGGGCCTTGGAGTGGGGACAAGATTCTTCTCACACAGTAGATGTTGGGGAGGAGAGAAGAGAAGCAAGGTGAGCTTTGCAAGGGAAAGTTAATAGTGTGAGCAAAGCAGAAACCACCATGACATGTATGGAGGCCAGTGAGTGGAACAATCAGACAAGGGGAGGTCAGGTCATAAATATAAGGCCAGGTCATAAAAGACCTCAAATGTCAGGTTAAGGAGTACAGTTTATTCTCAGGCATCAGAAGAATTTCCTAGACCAGTTTCTAGAAGCCAATGTGGTACAAGGGAAGGAACACTGGATTTGGAGTCAAATAACCTGGGTTCAAATCTTAGGTCTGCTACTTATTATCTTTGTGACCTTGAGCAAGTTACAAAGGAAAGGGTTAAACTAAATAGTCCCTAGAGTCCTTTCCAGTGCTACTGGAGCAGGATTACAGGGGTAGAAATCCAAAAGGAAGGGAAAGCAAACCTGGACCATAATGTCTCCCTCTTCAGTCCACAATACATACTCATATGTTAACAGCATGAATTAATAATCCTTTAAGGTTTACAATGTGCTTTCCCTACAACAATTCTATGAGGTAGGCACTACACCTCATCCCCATTTTACAAATTAGGAAACTGAAACAAGAGTTGTCCAACACCATCACAAAGCTAATAAATTTCAGAGCTGAGCTACAAATCCAGGGCTTCTGATTCTAAATCCAGCACTCCCTTCCACTACATTGGAGCGCCTCTGACAAACACTCCTCCCCAGGATCATCTTCCTCCCAGGCTCTGGGCTTGGAAAGCATAACTGACTAAAATCTCATCAGTTCCAGGGAAAATAGGAAGAAATCTCTGGGAACAGATATAGAAAGAAAGAGAGAATAAGCTTCTCATAAAAGCTGAGGAAATCTGACCACCTGCCATGAAATTCCTCCCCACCTATGTATAGCCTAAGCTGGAAACTGATCTCACTTTGCCAATCAACAAGCATTTATGAGTGCCTAATCCAATGGCAGGCACTGTGCAAGGTGCTGGGAATAAAAATGAAACAGTTCATACCCTCAAAGACCTTACATTCTATGGGAAGCTACAATATATTTAGAGAATTTAAGTAAATATAGTTCACATAAAATGAATGCTGACATGGAGAGAAGAGAGAGCCAATAATAACCAGGAGGATCAGGAATGGCCCCTTGAAGAATGTAGCACTTGAGCTGGGCTCTTAGAAGAGGCTAGAATGCATCAGTGATCATTAAATGCCTATTATATGACAAGTGCTGTGGATACAAGCAAAAAGAAACAATCCCTTCTCACCAGAAGCTTACATTCTTATAAGCAGGAAAGTTCCAAGAAGTTGAGGTAAGGAGGGAGAACATCCCAGACATTGAGATGAGCCTGTCCAAAGGCATGGAGACAGGAGATGGAATGCCAAGAAATGGGGAACAACATGTATGTTGCTTTGGCTAACAACCCCTCTCTTCTCCATTGGGTGGCATTCTCATCTATCTCACACAGAGCCAGCTGTAACTGATGGAAACCACACCACCAACAACATATCCCCAGTGCTTTTCTGCTTCTGGGACTCAAGTCACCTGCTCTTGCCTGTCATGGAAGAAGAGTAATTGGAAGGAGGTGGTTCTAAAACATGGGGGACAGGGAGAGAAACCGTTTGGAGAAAAATTGACTCAAGACTTTAGAGATGTTCAATCCAATCCAACAAACATTTATAAATGCCTACTATGCGTAATATAACACTGCAAAATAAATTCAAAGAAAAAACAAAAAAACAAAAAAAATAAATAAATAAATTCAAAGAAGTTGAGCCACTTATACAAGTTGGAAAATGATTAAGAGATGTCAAACAAAAGGGTCCAAAAGACACAAGAAGTAAGGGACTACTTTTATTTAAAAGGCTCAGGGAAGAAATTGTGGAGATGGTGGCACTTAAAGCAGACCTTAAAGGAAGAGCAGTGTCAAAAGTCAAAGAAGGGAGAAGAGAGTTCTAGGTACAGACCTATATTCACGTAATCACAGAGAGAACAGGAGGAAATCAGGGAACAAAGTATAAAATAAGGTCTAAGAAACATCCTGGAGCCGGATTATGGACAGCCTTGGATGCCAGACTAAAAAGTATATTTTTTTTCCTACATGGTAGAGGGGAAAAGAAGACTGGGTTTGGAGTCAGAGGACCTGGTTTTGAAAGCTGGCTCCACTTAGTACCTGTATGATCTTGAACCAGTCACAAACTTTCTGGGCCTCAGTCTGCTCATCTCTAAAAGAGAAGTAAGAAGGTTGGTCTAGATGACCTCTAAGACACCTACAAACTCTAAATCTACTATCCTTTGATATTTTAGGGAAAAGGGACATACTGAAAGTTGAAACATGGAGAGGTGGGGGTTTTACATGGCTGGACTTATTTTTACCAAAGATATAGGAAAAACATCCTCATTACTAGTTACCTAGGTACTAAGAAGCTACAAACAATCTATAAGGAGAGGCAATGTGGTTTAATGAAAAAAGCATTGATCCTGGAGCCAGATTAACATTCCTAAAACACTCCTTTCACTAGTGTCACTCTGTAGGTCAAAATCCTTCAATGAGTTCCCTAATCCTTATAGCATAAAGTTCAAACTCCTTACTCTGGCATTCAAAGTCCTTGATAATCTGATTCCTACCTTCCTTTCCAATTTTAGTATTCCAGGTCAAACAATTAACTTACTATCTCTAGAATAATAGAATCTAAGAATTATAAGGAACTTTAGAGGGCATGAACAATCTTTAGAGGCTTCTGTTAAAGCTTTCCAGTGATGAGGAAATTGGTGCTTCCTAAAGCAGTCAATTTCACATTTTGACAGTTAAAATTGTGACTTTCCCATGTCCTATCATGGCCAGTACCCAAATTTCTTCCTACTGAATCCTATCAATCTGTCAAGGCCCAGGATACATGGAACGCACAAACTCCAGGAACCTTCACCTGTAATTCTAACCAGTCATTTTTTTTTCCTTTTTGTGGTCAATAATACTTCTTATGGTCTGTATATTCTTATAATCATAAAACATTAGAATTAAAGGAAACCTTACAGATCATTTAGAACAGTGCTTCCCATAACTATGTTCCAGTTACTAGAGAACTATGAAACTTATACTAGGATTATCATGGAACCCTTGTATAAATAAGGGTTATATAAAAAAGCTGTTGTCAATATTCTTTAAGCCTAAAATATTAATCACAGAAACTAAATCTGAAAGGTGACCACTAATCCAACTCCCTCATTTTATAAATGAGGAAACTGAAGACCCCAAAAAGTGAATAACTTTTCCAAGCTCACACAGCTAATAACAGCAGAGACCATATTTAACCCTATACTCTGATCCCAGTATCAGAATACTGATCAAGTATTCTTCCTATTGTATATTCTATCAGAAACACTAATGGCGTTTGACAATTTTTAAGTAGTTGAATGACCTCAATTTTTTGTATTCACCCCCAAATTACCCTGACCCCTCCTTTATCCTGGGGAATTTCAGCCCTTTATCCCCATGCTAGAGGAGCATTTTATGGGTTCTCTCAAGTTTTAAGTCTCAAAGTATTCCACAGCCAA
This sequence comes from Notamacropus eugenii, assembly GCF_028372415.1. Lineage (NCBI taxonomy): Eukaryota > Metazoa > Chordata > Mammalia > Diprotodontia > Macropodidae > Notamacropus > Notamacropus eugenii. The sequence goes on from NC_092876.1 coordinate 96,142,789, forward strand.
ATGAGTTTAGGAAATGTTACTCTAATCCAAACTCCTACTTTCTACAGGAAAGTAAGATGTAGAGGGTTAGAAGCTTTGCCCAAGGTCAGGCAATAAGTCATAGAGATGATGATCAAGCCTAAGTTTTGTGATTAACTACATACTGTTTTATAGGGTTTGCCAACTATTTCCTACCAGATCTGCCATTTGCCCAAAGTCACATAGCTAGTGAATCATCACCTCTCTGAACCTCCTCTGTAGAATATTGATAGTAACACCTCACATGTGGATTATTATTTGTTCAAAAAACACGAGGCCTAGGGTCAAGAAGACTTAGTTCAAATCCAGTCTCAGACACTAACTAATTGTGTGACCCTGGGCAAGTCACTTAACCCAATGAGCTGGAGAAAGAAATGGCAAACCACTCCAGTAAGCACCAAATGGGATCACAAAGAGTTGGTTATGACTGAATCAACTCAACAACAATGAAACCACTACAAAAATTTCATGGCACAAATATTGTCTGCTAATTAACAGCTTCTAAAAACAAGAGCTGAAACCTCTGCTTCTCTTCTTCTCCTCATGATTGGTTCCTAACATGATCCCCTAACTAGTAAGTCCTGAACTGAACGTTCCCATCTGGCGCAGGCCCCAGAATTGGGGACTTCTTTGTTTCAGGACAGACATCTATATTACAGAGTATGTCTTGCAATGATGGCTTCTGCCATCTGAATGCATCTACATCAATAATGCTGAAATTCTCCAAACTAACCCACCCATCCTTCCTTACTCTCAAAGATTAACTCATCTCAGGCTGACAAATTCTATCCCTGGTCTGGAAGTAGATCAATGCCTTAACCCAGTTACCTTGGGGACCATCACCAGTCATCTTGACCTATGTCTTGCCACTGGAGTCTGATGACTGCGGAGGAGAGGATGAGGCTGATGACTTTATACAGCCCTGCCTCACTTAAATCCAATTACAAGTCAAGACATCACCCTCCCGATGTCACTGGTCCTCTTCGAGAATGAAGGACCAACAACGACAACCCTGCCCTCCTAGAGTTTGAGACAAAGTGAAGATTACCAGAAAACACAGCTAGTGTAAGTCAGGCTTTACTGCAGAAAAATCTACACAAGTCTGGAGGGATAAGACCAGCAAGGCCTAAATTTACTGTCCTAAGCCTGGTAAGGAGAGGAGCCTCCTGTAGAAAAGGCTCTAGCAAACTGCCTAGCTCCCACGTACCTACTCCAGCAAAACCCTGATGCTCCCAAAAGACAGAACAATGATCAAGAAGGTCAATAAGAAACTACAGTAAGTTACTTCTATTCCAGAACTGCACAGGAAATCATTCAGAAACCCAAGGGCATTAGGAAAAGGGGCAACAGCAAAGCTATCACCAATACTAGCAAATAAACCTTGAACTTTCAATCACAACCACAGAGGAGCCAGAAACATGAGTCACATGCAGAGCTCTCTGTCTGGAGGCAGCAAGAGAAGAAGAGCCCTAAGAAAGACCAAGGGTGCTTGTAAAGTCACATCAGGGATCTTGGGAAGGAACTGTGAGTAGTGCAGGGAGAGACCAGAGCTTCAGGACAGCACTCAGACAAGAACAAGTCAGGTGTCCAGGGCTTCAAGTCCCTAGCATTCTATCTAAAGGCTGAAAAAAGACCCTTGAAATACAGTGCCTTGAACCTCTAAGATCCGGAAGGGCCAGGCTCTAAGCCGTGGAAGTGGAAGTCATCATAGGAATCAAGAGCTCCCAGGGCAAGACCCAGCAGGGCAAACCACACCACCCAAAAGCAGAGGGCAGAGCCTGGCTCTAGGAACAAAATCCTAATTCAGGAACTAAAGGAGAGATGAGTAAATCAAACTAAACACCAGCTAGTATCTATGAATCAATAAACAAACATTTGTTAAACACCTACTATGTTCCAGGCACTGTGCTAAGTGCTAGGAATACAAAAAAAGGCAAAGACAGTCCCTGCCCTCAAGAAGATTACAAACTAATGGAGGCGGCAACAAGTAAACAAATATATACAAGAGAAGAAGAAATAATTTAGCAGGAAGAAGGCACTAGTATGAAGAAGGGTTAATTAAGTAAGAACTAAGAAGGGTTGGGAAACACTTCCTGTGTAAGATGGTATCTTAGTTGGGACTTAAAGGAATCAAGGGAAGTCCATGGGTTGAGGAGGAAAAAGCATTCTGGGCATGGGGGACAGCCAGAGAAAGTCTGGCATTTAAAAATTCCAAGATACTATATTTCAAAAAAATCATATATGAAAACTGCCCCTGACCCATTTGGAAGGAAGCAAAGTGTCTATTATATGTCAGGCACTATGCTAACACATTTACAAATATCTCATTTGATTCTCACAACCCTGTGCTATTATTATCCCCATCTTACAGTTGAGAAAACTGATACACAGGTAAAGTGACTTGCCCAGGGTCACAGAGTTAGCAAGTGTCTGAGGCCTGATTAGACCTCAGGTTTTCCTGACTCCAGGTCCATTGCTTTAGTCACCACACCACTTAGTTGTTTATATTAGAACTACTATTAGGGGAAACTCAAGATAGAATTGATCCAACCTAACCTCTTGGCGGGGGGAATAAACTTCAAAAGTAAAAGTCTCAGGAATGTCCTAGCCAAAATCTAAAGCATATGTCAAAAAAACCCAAAAAACCGACAAGTATCCAAAAAAGAAGTTCAAGTAACAACGATGCACAGTTAGACTCACTCAAAACCTGAAAGTATACACTAAAAATGAGAGCTCTTAGAATACACTATTCTAAAAAGATAAAGACTTCCAAACAAGAATAAGTTACTCTGAAAAGCTAAGGATCATCCTCCAAGACTGATATAGGAAGGTTAAACATACACACACACGTTTGGTGCAGAAATATATCAAACTCAGGGATATAATTGAGAATGGGTAATAAGTGCGATATGGTATAATATGAGGAAGGAATAGCTACAGGCAAAATATAACTTACTGATCCCAAAGTGGCAATTATAAAAAGAAAAACAAAAAAGTAACCAGATTCTAAAGGAGTGTCCTTCTTAGATAACTGGGAATAGTTGAATTGTGGTATATAAATGTGATAGAATAGTATTGCATTTTCAACAATAACAAAAGCGACAATTTCAGAGAATGTTGAGTGACAATTTCAGAGAATGTTGAGTGAAGTGAATATAAAGTAAAGTGAACAAAATCAGGACAATTTATTTATATAAAGGCTGTTATATCATTTCAAAAAAAAAAACAAAACCCTGAAAGACTTAAGAACCAACCATATCTTCATGCAATAACAATGACAAAATAAAGAAATGCATTATAACATTTTTCAAATGCACAGAAGACAGAAGGAAGTTCAGAAGGAAGCAAAGATAAGCAGGACAGTTTTCAAAGTGACACACAGTATTTATGCTTTTTTTTTAAAGTAAGCAGTTAAATGGGAATTCATGATTACAGAGCAACCTCTTTTTGTGTTCTGTTATGTATACAGAACTGCTCCCTTTATTTGGTGTTTAAGTACAAAAGAAAAAAAGACTGACAGCAAGATTTCCCTAAATTCTTTGCATTAAAATCTCACATCTAGGTGGCACAGTGGATATAGAGTGCCAGCCCTGGAGTCAGGAAGAGCTGAGCTCAAATCTGGCCTCAGATATTACTAGCTGGGTGAACCTGAGCAAGTCACTTAATCCTATTTGCTTGGGTTTTCTCATCTGCAAAATGAGCTGGTAGAGGACATGGCAAACCAGTATCTTTGCCATGAAAACCCCAAATATGGTCACAAAGAGTCAGACACAATTGAAAAGACTGAACAATAATGACAACCACAACTCAGAAAAGGGGATAGCAGACTCTGCGGCTCCTATAATAACTCTTAGATTAACTTCAAGGTTTCCCACCAGAGTAACCCTGTGAAATAAGTAGTGCAAGTATAATTATGTCCATTTTAAGGAGAGTTAAATTAGGCCAAATAAATGAAGTAATCTGCTCAGGGTCAAACAGCTAGTAAGTTATAAAGCGACACCACCTGACTCAGTCCAGCCTTCTTTCCACTACACAACACCACTTCAATCAGGGCAGGAGAAACACAACCAATAAACAAACAAGTTTCTGTTGAAACTATGGTGTGAACTGGGAAACAAGGCCAATTCTGGTTTCCAAGGATGCTAACGGAGACTTGAGATGTAGAGAAAGACTCATTAACAGTCCCAGACGCTGACCAAAACAAGAGAAGACATGAATATTACTACTGTTTGACTGTAGAATCAGGATACTTGTGTTCAAATCCTAGTAAACTCTGTGACTTTAAGCAAATCAATTTAACTGTCAGCTTTAAACTGTTCTGTGAAAAAAAGGATCAAAAATCAATCATAAACATTTATTAAGCCCTTTCAGGCACTTTGTTAGGTGCTAGGGTTATGCAGACAAAACTCAAGCCCTCAAGAAGCTTACATTCTATCGGGGAAACAAGTATATAAAAAATAGCCCAGGATAATAGCAGTTGCACCAACTCCTTCACAGGACTGCTGTAAACAAACTGCTTGGAGAACCTACTACATCATTTCTAGTCTTCAGGTGCAAAGTAGAATCAGACACTCTAAAAGTTAAAACACAGAGAACATACTTTCAAAAATCTGGCCTAAATGTGAAATAATATCCTAAAATCTCAGAACTGAAAGCAACAGACCTCAGAGGACAGCTAGTTCAAGTCATACCTTAATAGACAATCTTTCCACAAACTCTTAGACAAATGGTCATCTAGTCTTTTCTTAAAGACTTCCCAAGACTAGAGAGTAGCCAAAATCTGCTTCTTTAAGATTTTCTACAATTTACAATTTCCTAATTCTGCCCTCTGGGGGGCAAGCAGAGTCAATCTGCTCAAATGAAATGAAGCATTTGTATTTCTCTCCTCATCAGTTCTGCCTCATCCTACCACTAAGCTCAGGCCTAGGCACAGTGCTTAATTAATAGAAATCTTCACAAAAGTAAGTTAACAAAGAAAGAGGAAGATTTGTTTCTTTGCAGGAAGGGCAGGATTGTGACTTGAGAATCTAAAAATAAGGATAAACCTACCTAGTCCTACCCGTACCTAGGCCACAAGGAAGATGCTAAGATTCCTTCCTTCAAGACTGCCTGAGTCCCTCTCAGTATAGAGGAAGCAGGCCCTGGAGGGTGAAAGTAAAGGGAAATGCAATCAGGGAATGCTGGAGCAAGGACTGAGATCAGAGAGTAATGAGTTCAGATGAGAGTTAAAGATGACCTTGGGAAGTCATCTATTTCAACCTATGGCTAAGCAGAAATTCCCTCTACAACGTAACAAGTGATCATCAAACCTATTACTTGAAGAACTCCAATAATGAGGAACTCCCCACTTCCTGAGATAGCCTATTCCACTTTAGAATACCTCTAACAGTTAAGAAGCTTTTTCCTGACATAGTGTGAAATCCCCTTGCCTTTCCCCCCACTCTCCAAAATTCCTAGGGTTTCATTCTGGTTTTATCCTAATTCTGTCCCCTCTAGAGGCAAGCAGAAAAAGTCAGTAAGTCTTATCCTTTATTCTTCCCCATGATAGTCTAGTACCTCAGAAAAGATTATAGGATACAGGGACTCAGAAATGAGCTGAAAACAGCTTTCATTTCCCCTAAGTCTTTTCTCCTCTGCACTGCACTTTACAAATGAGAGAACTGAGACCCAAAGAAGGGACAGGACTTGCCTGACAATACAGGGCTAATAGTTAGTTCCACAGTCAGGACTAGAACCTAATTTTTTGAACTTGCATATCAATGCTCTTTCTCTTACCATACATACACTATCAAAGGCAGCATGATACAGAGAAAACATGCACCTAATTAGTAAATACTACCCCTGCTGCTGCAACCTTTCCCAAGGCTCCAAGGCTGCAAATGCCAGAAGACAGTGAAGGGGTAGATGAAACAATGACTCTCCACCCACAGTTGTGAGATGTTACTGAAATGCCGGGAAAGGGAAGCCAGGCTGGGATGTTACATGAGCTGACTACACTGGGAAGATTTGTTGGCTTTGGATAGCGTGATAGGCCAGATAGTAATAAAAAGGCATTGATAGCTAAGAATGACACCAACCAAACTGAGCCAATCCTGTGGTTTTCAGCTACACTCCCAAGGAGGAGCACATTTTGGCAAGGACACTGACCACCTGATTACAGAGAAAAACACAATCATCTACTCTGGTCAGCTCTCAGGTAAAGCATGATGTCTTGTAATGCACATCATATTTTAGGAAGAAACATATAAGGAAAAGGGCAACCAGAGGGCTGGTTATGACAGTATTTACCATACAAAAATCAGCTGAAGGAACTGGGGATTTTTAGCCTATAGACTTACACGACTTGGCTTGACATGATAGGCTATAGGTGTAGAATGAGATATATTTTTTCATAGACACCCACACAGAATACAAAATTTACCAGAAGATAACTATCTTCAAGTATATGAATAGTGGTCATATAGAACAAAGAGAGATCTAGAGTTAAAACGGATTATCCAATTTAATAACATCATTTTGCAGGTAAGGAGACTGAGGCCCAGAATGAAGAAAAATTACTTGCCCAAGGACACAAATCTACTAAGTGGCAAAGCCAAGATCAAAACTCAGACCTTCTAACTCCAGATCTAGTCTCTCTGGTACCATATTGTCTAGCTAGAATCATTCTGCTTGACCTGAGAGGGCAGAACTAGGAACAATGAGCAGAAATTGCAAAAAGACAGATTTCTGTTCAAGTTAAGCAAGAGCTTCATAACTAGGGCTGCACCAAAGGGGAATAGGCTACTGCAGGAGGTAGTGAGCATTCCTTCAATGGGGAGCGGTGGTCTTCAAGCAACAGCTGGAGGTTGAAGAAAGAATTTTGGGAATTTAACAGCATGCTCTTCATGTTCCCTTGCACCCTGGGGATTGTGTAATTTTTGTGAACTACAGTACAAATAAAAGGTTAAAAGTACAGAACAAAATACTGAAGACCTGCTTCTCTCCCTCCTATCCTAACCATAAAAACATGAATGCAACCAGCCCCACCCAGCAACATCTAATAGGCATGCTGCAGGAACAAAGATTCCCAGCAGGCATAGCAGTACTGACATAGGTATTGACAGGCTACAATGTCTTGTATCCCATGCTGATTGACACTGGTAAACGTTTTCCCCAAAGGTAAGTAATTTATTATAAGAAACAATAGACATAAAGAATCTTAGAATCTCAGAGCTGGACAATACCTCAGCAGTCAGGCCAATTCAGCCTCTGCCCAAAAACATTAATTCCTTCGACAGCCATCCTAACATGTGGCCAGTCTGTCTCTATTTAAACACTTCAAGTGATAGGGCGATTACTTCCCCTCAGACAACCCTGATCCAGTGTGGGACAGCTCTGGTTCACAGGACAACAGAATTAAAGGTAGAAAAGGCCTTGTAGAAGTTATCTAAAATGTCTTGCTCTGACATTTTACAGATGAGAAAACTAAGACTCAGGGAAGTTAAGTAACTCGTGCAAGGTCACATGAGTAATAAACACCAAATCAAGGATTTGAACCCAGGCCCTCTTACTCCAAACCCAGCATTCATTTGCCTCCTTGGGATGTTTCACAGTTCTGTACTCTAGGACCAAATAGAGAATCTACTTCATAGAAATCTGTTATATAAACAAATTTATTGAGCCATATTAAATGAGGAAAATCTTTTTAAGGTATATAAACACAATGGTTTTCCAGGGCTTGGCTGCAACAGGTGTTTTTTCCAAAAATAGGAAGACTCTGATGAGCAAAGATGAGTATGTGTATACCAATAGGAAGACTCTGATGAGCAAAGATGAGTATATGTATACCTATCAGTGAAGAGAAATAATAATCCTTTCCATTTACCTTCAAGGAATGCTTCATTCTCTCATATGGTTCTCATAATAATTTTGGCCAGTAGGTAGAGTAAAAATTACTATCCTCATTTGATAGATAGTGAGGCCCATAGAGGGGAAGTGATAAGCACCCAGTCACAAAGCAAGTTAGAGGCAAAGCCATGCTCCTGCCTAAGGAGAGTGTTCTTCCATGCTTCCCACAACACTTCTGTAGCTAGGTCCAAAAGATAACAGTCAGAAAATTTAAACCCAGAGCAGCTGAGAGGACCAGACTCTCTCTGGCTGTCCCAGTGGCCTGCCTGCACATACCCCAATTCCCTTAGCTGTGATCTCTGTAATTAAGATATTCCATCAATCATTAAAATGGCCACCAAACCCTCGCTGCCATAAGACACCACACTGTGTCCTCAGAGAAACATTCCTCACAAACAACTCAGCCATAGCACACATATCTTCACATCAGCGTCATCAAGCAGGGAGATTTCTGAAAAAGGAAAGGCAGAGGAATGCAATGTCTAAACTCCAAGGCTGCTTCAAACTCTTCAGGACACAATGGAAAAGAAATCAAATTCAAGGTCTTGCTTAGGGAGGGGGGGAGATCAGATGCCCCAAACCCCAAATCTCCCAAGTCCTTTCATTTCTTCAGAGAGAAAAAAGGAGACCTTGTGAGGGTGTCTAATTCAAACAAACCCTCCCCACAGTGGGAATATTCTTTATAATACCCCATCAAGTATGTATAAACACCCCTAACAACAGGGAGCTCACAACCTACTGAAGTCCATTCCACTCCTGAATACCACTAATTGTTTAAAAAGCAGCAACAATACATTTTTCTTTATATTGAACTGAAATCTGCCTCTCTGAAATTTCCCTCCATTGCTTCTAGCTGTCTACTTGACCCAGTCTAAAGTCAAACAGAAATCAAATACCTCTTTTACATGATAACCCTTCAAACATACACAAGTATGTCTGCCTCAAATCTTCTCTAAGCGAAACATTTCCTGCTTCCTTCAGTCCAGTGGTTTAATTACCACGTACACAGGTAAACCATCCAGAATGGAGCTTAAGGCTATTCATGGGGCTGCCAAATGACTGTAAAGCCTCAGAATACAGGCAGAGCACACAAAGTGGCTATGAGTTGACTTTTGAAACAAGGCTGTGAACACATTCCTATTCCAGCTTTTCAAAAAGCAATTTCCTCCACCAAAAATAAATAAATAAATAAATAATGAAACAAATTAGAAATATTTTGAAACCATGGAAGCATAAGCAACTGAACCATATCCTCCCTATTCCCTAGAATAAAAAGCTAACTAAAATTATGATGTTAGAGAGGAAAAGATCTTCAAGTCAGAAAACAACACTTCTCGGTTGCATTTCAAACAGGCCAATCAAGGCACTTAAATTCTAGCCTCAGGACTGTTAAATGATCATTCTTTGTTCTGTCCTAACACTATATTGCCTCCACTTGAGTGGATGCTCTTTCCTTCATTCATATAACACCTCACAAAAGCACAGCATATAGAGCTGGAAGGGACTTCAGAAACTAATCTAATCCTTTCATTTTACAGATAGGGAAACTGAGTTCCAGAGAGGGGTCACACAGCTACTAAATGGCTAAGTTTGGATTCAAACCCAAGTCTTCAGATTAATGGACCAAGGCTAAAATTTACCACTATAGATCTCCTGTCCCCATAAGGACACAGGAAACCCATCCATTCTGTTTGGTTCTGGAAGGTAAAATTATCACAAATATAGAAAGTTATAGGGAAAATGCTAACTCAATAAACAGAAGAATGTCCTAACACTCACAACTTTCTAACAATGGAATACACTCAAATGAAATGGTGAATTTTCCGTCACTGAAAGTCTTTAAATGGAACCTAAATGACAGTAATATCACAGGGGTAGATCTTTCATTGGGTGATTTAATAACAAACACTTCTTAAGCATCTACTATGTTGCCAGGCAGCACCTTTGTGCTAAGTGTTGGTGATATAAATGCAAAAGTAAGATACTTGTTGCCACCTAGAAACTTACATTTTACTTGACTAGACAGGAGGTTGATCTAGACTGCCTCTTAGACACTACAGATACTGTACATAGTATCTGGAATACTAAGAAATCCATCAAGGCAAACTGCTTTGGTGTTTCTCTGGAATCCCTCTGCTGGTAGCTGTACTGTAGGGGCTGTCTGTCTCAAGAACTGTGTCAATCTAGCCTCCCAAATGGCCCAAGGGTTTTCTTGTTGGGATTCCCTTGGAGCAGGTTGTATATGGAGAAACAAAAAAGGAGGTGAACTTATAACGGAAGAATTAGTGTTCTTGCACTCATTTGAACCTGTATAAACACTGAAGAGAGGAGGTAAGTCATAACCCTTACCACTTCAGAACAAGGAAACCAAATGTTAAATAGGATACTCAGCCCTACATCTGTCCCCTTGACCAGATCCAAGTACTGAGCAGCAGGTCAGTAGACTACCATAGCAGGTATCTCAGGACTGAGTAGCTCATGTCCACAAGCAATGACAGCTGATACTTGGCACTGCTGTCAGCACCAGATCTACCACTAATTTACTTTGTGAGTTCAAGAAAGTCACAAGCTCTCCCTGGCCTTGATTACTTCCTCATTAAAAAAGGGATGATAATAACACTAACTTTACCTACCCTGAGAAAGCCACTTAGCTTTGTCTGCCTCACTTTCCTCCTCTGTGAAATGGAGATAATAATAACCTACCTCCCAGGGTTATTATAAGGATCAAATGAGATGTCTGTAAAATATTTAGCACAATGCCTGGCATATAGTAAGCACTTAATAAATGCATGTTTCCTTCCTACCTTAATCAGTAAAATGTTATTAAAGCACCTACTATGTGTCAGGCACTGTGTTAAATCCTAGGGATACAAAAAAAAAAGGTTAAACATAGTCCCTGGCCCCAAGGAGCTTAAAAACCAATGGGAGAGACAACATGCAAACAAATATATAAAAAACAAGCTACAAACAGGATAAAGAGGAAATAATTAACAGAGAAAAGACACCAGGACTAAGAAAGGCTGCTTGTAAAAGATGGAATTTTAGTTGGTACATAAAAGAAGCCAGGAAGTCAGTAGGTGGGTTTAGGAAGGAGAATATTACAAGCATGGGGGATACCAAAGAAAATGCCTAGAGCCAAGAGACTTCAAGAAACAGTCAGTAGGCCAATGTTACTGAAGAGTGTCTCTCCTCTGTCTTTAAAGTTCTTTTATGTTAAGAGTCTGTGCTGCTAAGACTTTCCTAGACTTAAAAATTATACATTGTTAAGAATGAGAGGAACTTTAGAACATAGACTATCAGAGCTGGAAGGAAGATCCTTTAGAACAAATTATTTTGGAGCATAGAAAAACTTTGAAACATAAAATGTAAAATGTCGGGGCCAAGAGAGACCTCGGATCTAGTCAAAATCCCTAAATTTTTGCCCATTTCATTCAGAGAGTTGGGAAAATGCTAAATTGCCTAGGAAGGGAGATGTAATACAACAAAATAGGTCTTATACACTGAGTTAAAATCGTAGTAATATTCTTGGTAGCCCCACTATCCTTAAGAGATACTGGGACACTGGATACCCAGTGTTCTATGGTCCAAACTTACCCAGCCCCAAGATTCATTGCTTCAGCATAAAAGAGAGTCAGCTCCAGAAGTTTTCCTCAGCATGGTTAACAAAAGAGCAGAGGTATGGAACCACCCAGCCCCAGGGCTGGGCCTGCTGTGTTCTGCTTGCCTAATACAAAGAATAGCATTTGCAAAAGGAGGTGGGGCATTGTGCCCCATTCCAGCTACCCATATAAAATGGCTGCCTCCACTTAGACAAGAAGATCCTTATATATCTAGCTCCATATGAGCCACTTCCAACAGGAATTCTTAGAGGGCCCTGAAAGATAAGAACTGAGGAACCATATGTTGTGACAGCTGACAATCTTTCAATGGTTTTTTCTTATATACACAATTGGCATGGAAAAGAACTCTGTCCTATTCAGGGAAGTGTTACACTGCTGAGTTCCAAAGAGCTCTGCCCTTAAATACCACAATTCTGGTTTTCTTTCTTTTAATGGAATGACCTCCTCAGTCGGTCCTTCCTTTTCCCTGCTTCCTTCTCTCTCAATCAAGGAGAGACTGAATATGTTGGGAGATTTGGGCAACAGTACTCTCAAGTTCTCTCCTCCCTACGCTTCATCAGGCTTCTGAGCAGATGTGGGTCGTGCAGTTCAAACACTGATTGAACGCTGACGACTGCACGCGCAGCACTACTGAATAAATATTTGCCAAGTAAATTCAGAGGATAACTCTATACACCTAAAGCAAACGTCGAGTTAACGAACCAGACTACACCTTGCTTTTTAACAGGAACATTTCACCTACAATAAACCATCAAAACAGGACATTCAATTCAATTCAACAAACACTTAGTAAATGTCTACTCCAGAAATGTTCCAGATCTCACATTCTTCACCTAATCAAGTAGAGATGACATACACAGAAATAAGCATAATAAAAGAAAGCATATGGTAAGGGCAAATACAAGTCATGAGACATCTTAAACTATCAATTTTGAGGAGGATGGTCAAAAAAAGGATTCCTGGAAGAAACAGAATCTGAATTAGGCCTTCGACAACAGGAAAAACTTATTCAGTCTCTCCTTGATTGGAATAATAGCTATTTTTTTTTTTAATGTGGTGGCAAAGAATCAGTAACCAACAGGGTTGCCTGTCTAACTGGGAATGACTAAACACATTATGATACTGAATGTAACAGAATACTATTGTGCTGTAAGAAATTGTGAAAGCAGTGGTTTCTGAGAAACCTGGGAAGAGTTGAACTGATACAGAATGAAGAAAACAGAACAAGGAAAACAATTTATATGTAATAGAAACATTGTATACACAACTTTAAAAGACTTAAAAACTCTATTCAATGCAATGACCAAGTGCAGTTCCAGAGGACTGATTAGATAACGTACACTACCCACCTGTTGACAGAGAAGTGAATGGAATTATGCCCCAAAGTTACTAAACTGCTGCCTACCATCTGGTTCACTGATACTACTACTAAATCTATATCACAAAGATATCAAAGGAAGAGGAATCATATGTAACAAAATATTTATAGTAGCTCTTTTTGTGGTGGCAAAGAATTGGAAATTAAGTGGTTGACCATCAATTGGCTGAACAAATAATCATACATGAACACAAGGGAACAGAAATATTATTGTCCCATAAGAAATAACTGAAGGAATGGATTCAGAGAAATCTGGCCAGACTTGTATGAACTGATGAAGAATGAAGTAAATATCATAACAATAAAACACAATCATAACACAATAACAACACTGTAAAGAAAGACATAAAAACTCTGGTAACTCAAAAACCAACTGGAGTTTAAGAAGTCTAATAATAAATCATGTTCCACACTGCCCTACCAAGAACTGCTTTCCCTATAACTTCCCATTGCTTCTCATTCTTCCTTATGGAGCAGAACATAACAAAGCAAATCCCTCTCTGCCAAAACAACTCTATTAGATAGGAATAAGTGTCCACTCTCAATTCTTCTCTTTTCCAGACTAAGCATCCCAGTTTCCTTCAGTGGATCTTGAAAAAGCATAGTGTTCAGTTCCCTCCCGATTTTGGTTGCCCTCCTCTAGACAAGCTCCAGCTATTAAAAGGAATGGAATGGAAACAAACTTCCAGTTATGGCCTGATTAGGGAAGAATAAAACAGGACTTTCACAATCCTCACCCTAGACTCTAGAATCACACTGCTTGAGTCTTCCTCAGTTCCATACATGTTGTCATATCATTTACATTTATATAGGGTTTATACAGGGTTTTATCTCACCAAAGGGACTGTAAACTAATAAGTACCATATTTCAAAATTCATCTTTACCTCAGGGTATAACAAAGACATCCAGTCCATATTTGATGAATGTTTGATTTTAATACAACTGATCTTACCAACTCTGTAAAGTGTCTGCAGCATAAGGTCCTGAGTATGTATTTTAAAAATACTGATAATGACTGCTACAATACTGAACTGTAATCCAGTCCGCAATATTTGGAATGAAGTTCTGCCTGAGTGGATGTGTAAACAGGACCTCTACTTCTTTGTGCAAGGACCAATGACCTCCTGAGGAGGCACTGGTCTTGCTAAGGAAACACAAAGTAGGGCACAGATGCCATCTTTGGAAGCAAAAAAAGATTTCCTCACCCCCCCATGCAGAAAAAGACCAAAACAGGAGTACTTGACTGAAACTGCCAACTCAAACAGCAGCCTGTCCTCTGGTCGCAAGTCTGGAGCTGGCACAGCAAAGTTTTCAACACTGATCTACTTAGGAGAAGAAACCAATTGATAAATAATCAGATTTGCAAGAGACCTAAGCATTTATCAAGTAACAAGGATCCATTAAGTAGTTACTAAGTGCTGAACACTGTACTAGGTATACAAAAAGATGCAAATCAACAGTCCCTACCTCAAGGAGCTAACATTCTGTATGGGGAGATAACACATATAAATAAAAGTATATAAAATTAATACAATTTTGGGGATGAGGCACTAGTAGTTGGGGGAGAAAAATCAGGAAAGATCTCATGCAGAAGAAGGCATTCAACCCAACCCTTACATGGGTAGGAATTCTTTCTGACATCCCTTACAAATGATTATCTCACCTTTGCTTGATAATCTCCAGTGACAAGAAACCCATTACCTGCCACAAGGCAAACCATTATACTTTTGACCAGTTCTGAGTATTAGGGAACCTTTATACCAAATGGAGAGCTGCCTCCCTATAACTTCTCCCATTACTAAGCTTTAAAGTATAGAAATTTCTATATAATGTCAGGACATTTCAGAGGTTCTGGTTTAAGTACAGAAAAGACTAGATGCCCCCTGAGGTCTCTTTCAGTTCTGAGATGCCATGATTTTCTGCTCCATTATCAAAGATAGAACCATTTCATTCCAGCTTACCTTCTGCTATGATGTTAAAGAAAGTACTGAATTATCATTCTTCAATCACACAAAACTCATCCTTTTTTTAAGCTAAGGAAAAATCTGCTAGGCTGCAGAAAACCCACATATTAAGTAGGTGAATCACTGTTGGCACCAATGTTGCAAAGGACCCAAGGAAACTAGTCATGAGAAAAGAATGCCACTGGGTAGATGTGTCTTCCCTTCTTCCATTTCAAACTGCAGGAAATACTAGAGGGACCACATATTCCAAAGAGTGAATGTCAGTATCAGCTTTGAAAGAAGAAGATGCTATGACGGAGGTCTAAGGCCTCCTAAGAGTTCTTAGAAAGTCTTCTTCAAGTAGATAAAAATGGACAAAGATAAGATATGCCAGGACCTGGCAATTCAACTTATCATAATTTCAATATCCTCATTTCTTTTTTTTAATATTTTACTTTATTTTTCCCCTATAACATGTAAAGATGATTTTTAACATTCATTTTGGAAAAATAATGAAAAACAGTATGCTTAAATCGGCATTCAGATTCCATCAGTTCCTTCTCTGGAGGTGGACAGCATGCTTTATCATGAGTTGGACTTGTCTTGGATCATTGTATTGCTGATAATAGCTAAATCATTTACAGTTGATCATTGTACAATACCTCTGTTACTGTGTGCAGTGTTCTCCTGGTTATGCTCACTTCACTTTTGATCATTCATTTCAGTCCAGGTTTTTCTGAAATCATCCTGCTCATCATTTCTTATAGCACAATAGTATTCCTTTCCAATCATATGACGCAACTTATTCAGCCATTCCCCAGTCGATGGACATCCTTTCAATTTTCAATTCTTTACCACCACAAAAACAGCTGCTATAAATATTTTTGTACAAAGAGATCCCTTTCCCCCTTTTTTTATCTCTTCGGGATACAAACCTAGTCATGGTACTGCTAGAATATCCTCATTTCTTTTTTTTTTTAATTAAATTTATTTATTTCAATTTTAACATTCATTTTCACAAAATTTTGGGTTACAAATTTTCTCCCCTTTTATCCCCTCCCCCCCCAAACACCAAGCATTCTAATTGCCCCTATGACCAATCTGCTCTCTCTTCTATCATCCCTCTCTGCCCTTGTCTCCGTCTTCTCTTTTGTCCTGTAGGGCCAGATAGCTTTCTATACCCCTTTACCTGTATTCCTTATTTCCTAGTGGCAAGAACATTACTCGACAGTTGATCCTAACACTTTGAGTTCCAACTTCTTTACCTCCCTCCCTCTCCACCCCTTCCCTTTGGAAGGCAAGCAATTCAATATAGGCCAAATCTGTGTAGTTTTGCAAATGACTTCCATAATAGTTGTGTTGCATAGGACTAATTATATTTCCCTCCATCCTATCCTGTCCCCCATTACTTCTATTCTTTTTTGATCCTATCCCTCCCCATGAGTGTCGACCTCAAATTGCACTCTCCTCCCTACGCCCTCCCTTCTATCATCCCCCCCACCCTGCTTGTCCCCTTATCCCCCACTTTCCTGTATTGTGAGATAGGTTTTCATACCAAAATGAGTGTGCATTTTATTCTTTCTTTTAGTGGAATGTGATGAGAGTAGACTTCATGTTTTTCTCTCACCTCCCCTCTTTATCCCTCCACTAATGAGTCTTTTGCTTGCCTCTTTTATGAGAGATAATTTGCACCATTCAATTTCTCCCTTTCTCCTCCCAATATATTTCTCTCTCACTGCTTGATTTCATTTTTTTTTTAAGATATGATCCCATCCTCTTCAATTCACTCTGTGCACTCTGTCTCTATGTATGTGTGCGTGTGTGCATGTGTGTGTGTGTAATCCCACCCAGTACCCAGATACTGAAATGTTTCAAGAGTTACAAATATTGTCTTTCCATGCAGGAATGTAAACAGTTCAACTTTAGTAAGTCCCTTATGACTTCTCTTTGCTGTTCACCTTTTCATGGTTCTCTTCATTCTTGTGTTTGAAAGTCAAATTTTCTTTTCAGCTCTGGTCTTTTCATCAAGAATGCTTGAAAATCCTCTATTTCATTGAAAGACCAATTTTTCCCCTGAAGTATTATACTCAGTTTTGCTGGGTAGGTGATTCTTGGTTTTAGTCCTAGTTCCTTTGACTTCTGGAATATCCTATTCCATGCCCTTCGATCCCTTAATGTAGAGGCTGCTAGATCTTGTGTTATCGAATATCCTCATTTCTAAAACAGAAATCATACCCTATTCATCTCAAAGGAGTTTTATAAGGACCATGAGCAATACATATGAATGCTCTTTGTAAAAATACAAGTGGAAAATTGTATGATTGTTATAACTTGCAGGGAAAACATTGGTGTAAGGGAGATAAATAGGTGACAATAATGTAAACCTCTGAAATCATACCACTAGCCTGGTACCACATGAATCAATGCTGATGAAGCAGTCACAGGATTTTCCATTTGAAAGGGCCTTAACAATCCTAGAGTGCTGAGGATTCTGGAAGGGATTCTCAGGTCATACTGTCTAATGTCTCTTCAACCTCCCCAAAGCAAATCATACACCATTTGCTTGGAGACCCCTGGAAGGTCACTATACCAGAGGGAGCCTATTTCATCGTGGGACAGCTCAGATTATTAGGAAGTTCTTCCTTATACTAAGCTGAAATTTTCCTCCCTAAAGTTCTCCTTACTAGTCGTTTGGAGCTACATCAAATATGTATGTTCTTTCTTCCCTATATAAGAATCTCTGAATCTTTTTCTCAATAGGCTAATAGTCCCAGATAATAGTTCCCTTCCCCCTTCCTAAAATGCATCACTGAGAACTGCAAACAATATTCCATGTGTGATCAGGCTAGCACAGAACATAACAGGACTATCACTCACCTTTCATTATCAGACTTCTATTCATGCACCCTAATAGCACAATGATTCACATTTGGCTATTGAATCACATTGCCAGCTCAAATTAAGTAGTTCTGCGTTGTAACTTGTTCTACCTATGTGAATACCTGTAGCGAATGTCTCCAAAGGAAAAATTCTGTGTTGTTCAAGGAAAGGGATCCAAAAGATTTAAGAAAGTAGATACTTTCGCGCGCACACACACACACACACACACACACAGAAAGAGAGAGACAGAGAACACAGAGTGAGTTGAATAGGAAAGGATCACATCTTAAAAAAATAAAATTAAGGGGTGAGAGAGGAATATATTGGGAGGAGAAAGGGAGAAATGGAATGGGGCAAATTATCTCTCACAAAAGAGGCAAGAAAAAGACTTTTCAATGGAGGGAAAAAGGGGGGAGGTGAGAGGGAAAACATGAAGCTTACTCTCATCACATCTGACTCAAGGAAGGAATAAAATGTACACTCATTTTGGTAAGAAAACCTACCTTACACTACAGGAAAGTGGGGGGGGAAAGGTATAAGCAGAGTGGTGGGGATGATGGAAGAGAGGGCAATGGGAGGAGGGAGCAATTGGAAATCAACACTCTTGAGGAGGGACAAGGTCAAAAGAGAGAATAGAAGAAATGGGGGGCAGGATAGCATGGAGGGAAATATAGTTAGTCTTACACAACATGACTATTATGGAAGTCATTTGCAAAACTACACGTATATAGCCTATATTGAATTGCTTGCCTTCCCAAAGGGGATGGGTAGGGAAGGAGGAAGGAAGAAAAGTTGGAACCCAAAAGTTTTAGGAATAACTGTTGAGTACTGTTCTTGCATACAACTGGGAAATAAGAAATGCAGGTAATGGGGTATAGAAATTTATCTTGCCCTACAGGACAAAAGAGAAGATGGGGATAAGGGAAGAGAGGGATGTTAGAAGGCAGGGCAGATTGGTGGTAGGGGTAATTAGAATGCTTGGCATTTGGGGGTGGGGGGAGGGAAGATATGAGGAGAAAATTTGGAACTCAAAATTTTGTGGAAATGATTGTTGAAAATGTAAATAAATTTTTTTTTAAAAAGTAGATACTTTATAAACTCCTTACTTCTCTTTTCTGGGTCCCAATTTTCTATCCTGTAAAATGAGATATCAAAGGTCCCTCCAAAGTTAACAGTCTCACAATAGTAAATGACCACAGTAATCTAGTGTTTGAAAGATCCCAGTTTTTGGAATAAAAACTATCTGACAAAAAACTGTTGGGAAATTAGAAAACAGTATGTCAGAAACTAGTAAGACCAACATCTTACATAATATGTCAAAATAAGGTCAAAAGAGGTATATGATTTCAACATAAAAGGTGATACCATAAGCAAATTAGGAGATCAAGGACTAGTTTACCTGTCAGGTCTCTGGAGAAGGGAAGAATTTATTACCAAACAAGAGAAAGAGGGCATTACAAGATGTCAAATAGATAATTTTGATTATATTAAATTTAAAAGGTTTTGCACAAACAAAGCAATGCAACCATGATTAAAAGGAAAACAGAAATCTGGGAAACTATTTTTACAACCAGTATCTTTGATAAAGGCCTAATTTCTCAAATATGTAGAGAACTGAATCAAATTTATAAGAATATAAGTCATTCCCAACTGATAAATGGTCAAAGGATATGAACAGGCATAAATAAAAAAAAAAAAATCAAAGCTATCTGTACTCACAGGAAGAAATACTCTTGATTAGAGAAATGTAAACTAAAACAACTCTGAGGTACTATCTCACAATCATCAGATTGAATAATATGATAAAAAAGGAAAATGATAAATATTGGAGAGGATGTGGGAAAACTAAGACACTGATGCAATGCTGGTAGAGTTGTGAACTGACCCAAGAATTCTGGAGAGCATTTTGGAATTATGCCCAAAAGGTTATCAAATTGTGTAAACCCTTTGATCCAGCAATACCACTCTTACATCTATATCTCAAAGAGCTTTAGAGAAAGGAGGGAAGGACCTACTTGTACAAAAATATTTATAGCAGCTCTTTATGTGGTAGCAAAGAATTGGAAATTGAAGGAATGTCTATCAAATGGAGAATGGCTGGATAAGTTGTGATATATGACTATGATGGAATATTATTGTGCGATAAGAAATGACAAGCAGGATGATTTCAGAAAAACTTACATGAACTGATGCAAAGTAAAGTAAGCACAATCAAGAGAACCTTGTGCACAGGAAGAGCAGTACTGTAAGATGAAGAACTGTGAATGACTTAGTTGTTCTCAGCACTACAATGATCCAAGACAGCCTCAAAGGACTCATGATAAAACATTATATCTGCTTCCAGAGAAAGAAGCGAATTTATCTAAACAGACTGAAGCATATTATTTTTCACTTTCTTTGAGTCTTCTCCTACAAAATGACTAATACAGCAATTTTTTTATGATTGCATATATATAACCTATATCAGACTGCTTACCATCTCAGGGAAGGGGGAAGGGAGGAAAGGAAGGATAGAATTTGGTATTTAAAACTATTTTTAAAATGTTAAAATTGTTTTAACATGTAATTGGGGAAAATACAATATTATTTAAAAAACAATGAACGTGACAGAGAAACATGGAAAATATATAAACGGATACAAAATGAAATAAGTAGAACTAGGAAAACAACATATATGATGATCACAATAATGTAAACAAAGAAGAACAACTGAAAATTGCAAAATAAAAATGACTGAGCTTGGCACCAAAGAAAAAATTAAAAAGGGTATCTTTCTTCCCTTGAATCTTTGCAGAGATAGGGAACTATGGGTATGAAGTGATATATGATTTCAGACTTTTTTGGTACATTGGTTAGTTTTGCTAATTTTTGCTTATTATTCCCCCCCTCCTTTTTTTATTCTTTGATATAAGGACTTCCTGAAAGAAGAAAGAGAGAGGGAGGGAGGGAGAAGAAGGAAGAGAGAGAGAGAGGGAGAGAGAGAGAGAGAGAGAGAGAGAGGGAGAGAGAGAGAGAGAGAGAGAGAAAGAAAGGGAAAGAAAGACAGGGAAAGAGTAAGAAAGAGAGAGAGATTGATGATGATGATGATGATGATGATGATGATGATGATGATGATGAAAAAATAAAAGCTATGAATAATTTTTTTTAGTGCAACACAGCTCCATACTCTGCAGGTGCTTTCCTGACAATACTGCTCTGAGGTAGAATATTCATATTATCCCTATATTAACGATGAGAAAACCAAGACTCAGAGAAGTGAATGACTGGCCCTTATATACATATCCTAAGAGTTGGAGAGAAGACTCAATGCCAAGTCTCCTGACTCCAAACCCAAGTCCCTGCCTAGTAAACCACACCACCTTATACTTCTCAGAGATACTAGAGAAGAGATATTTTGGGTGGTGAGTTGCTCTCAATGACTTTTATGTGTTCATTTTTGGTACTCTTCATCTCTTAGAAAGAATCAAAGAACAGAACTGGGCTTGAGACCTTGTAGTACAAGAAGGGAAATGAAGTGATTCAATTAAATATCTCTTAAGTCCCTACTAGGTTACTATATTCAAACAACTATCAGTTTCCTTTGCTGGTCAATCCAAACATAGGGAGAAAGCCAGAGGATTTAGGTGGCAGGTAGAGTTCAGCAGGAAGTTCAGTCAGGGCACTGGAGCCAGTAAATAACTGGTATTTCAGTCTCTCAACAAGGCTGAACTCAAACTCAATGCTAGCTCCACAGCCTTATCCCAAGATGGTGGGGATTAGGTCACAACTAGAAGACAACTGCATTCAAAGTAATGAGTTCCCAACTTTGGTACCTCTAGAAATAGCAAAGGCTTCTAATACCTTAAAATTCCAGATATGTAATAGCTCTGGGTCTCCTTCAGAACAGACCTCTACTACTTCTTGCTCTCTCAGCCCAGGATCTTTTTTATTTCTGTAACCCAAGGAGTAGCAAGAGATGAAAGGAAGATAACATAGGACTTTTTTTAAGGAAGTCTTTTTCCAAGGACTCTGGAGCCAGAATGGACTTGACAGTAATCATTTTAAGTAACAGAAAGTAGCCAAGATTTCTGAGTAAATCTCCTTCAACTGAGATTAGAGTTGGTTCATCTTCATTCTTTCACTCTTTGGGGCCCTACAGAGGCTGACCTCATTAACTCTTGATTGAGAATGCCAATGGCAATTCATCCCTGGAATTCCTTTCTCCTTATTTCCAGGACTAGAGCCAGTGGCCATTGAGGGCCACAGGTAGGTGAAGGAAAAGATATTATCACTCAGCCCTAATTTTTCTTCTCAACAGTGGTTAGCAGATCCAACACAAACAGCCATGCATAATGTGAATGGTGAATAATATGGATATAAGCAGACTTTCCCTAAGCAATGAGATCCGGCAAATCTTAGAAAGGTCTCTTCTCTCCACATCAACCACAGCAGCTCTGAAGTCACTCATCTCACAGAACAGTCACTCAGTTTCTATATGAACACTACCTTCTGGCTCTAGCACCAAAAAGAAATAATAATACTCCACAATGGGCAATTCACATGCTCACATATATGCCATGAGCAAAGCTCCTGCATGGTATTGACCTAAGCATCTTGAAGACTGTTTAGGTAGGACCCCACCCCCACCCGCTCAAATAAATCAATCAATAAACATTTATTAAAAGCTTACTTTATGCTAAGAACTGTGCTAGTACTTGAAGGAACACAAAAGTGAAACAATGCCTTCATGGAGCTTATAACCTAGAAAAAGAGATAATATAAGCATATTCATAATATATAGTAAATGAATATAAGGTAATTCAATGTCAAAGCCACCCACACTACCTAAAAAAAAATGAAGTATGTCTTCTGAGGGTATAAGAGAGGTTCAATAAGTAAAACTCTTTCCTATCTGCACCAACTACTTTTACACCCAGTCACCCAGTTACAGTGATAAGGATACTCAATATATTTGATTCAACTGAATATAATTAATGATTTTTTAAGTACCTAAAACAAGGAAGTCAGAATTTACACTCATAAGACATAATTTCAGTACACTGACCAGTTTCCTCTGAATCATATAGGCTGAGAGGAGAGCACCAAGGGTAGCCAGTTGAAATTTGAAGATATGGGGAATGACACCTAGCACCATAATAACTGTTTATGTTTTATTTCTCTAGTAAACTGTAAGTTCTTTGAGAGTAGGGTTATGGTTTTCAACCCTATTTCCTCAACATCTAGCACAATGCCTTACAGAAATAAGTTGCTTAATAGATGTTTGTCTAAATGAATTGCCTCAGTTTCCCTCGCTTGAGAAGAGGATTGCTTCTACATTATGCAATGTTGAACGGCACAATAAGAGTTAAGCATCACTCTGCATAGCAGGTAGGAAGGGATGGGAAATGGACCTGTGATTTCATTGATAAAGGGATATCCTGAATGAGAATATATCCCCTATCAATGCAGATCAGCACCTTCTCTAAATCTTATGAAGTCTCAGAGAACGACCTAGAGCACTGCATAGTAGGTACAAAGTTAAAATTAATCAACACACTGTAAAGATTCCTAAGATCAAGACCTTATATTTACAGATATTGTTCACAATTACAAAGTAGTTTTTAGAAAGCATTCAGTTACAAACCCAAATACAAATTCAAATAAAAGAATTAACAAAACATTCAGTGAAATCCAGTTCCCAAGATATTCAAAAACTTGAGTGACACCTTTCAACTGAGCAGACACCCCAGAAATACACACACAATAGTCTTAGAAGGGTCCTCAAAGCCACAGATCCCACAGAAGCCCAAATCTGCTGATTTCCCTTAGGCTTCCCCTAAACAATGCATTTGTAATTAAGAGAAGCTCTCCCTTCACTCCCTGACACCTGCTCCCCACCCTAAACCCTTCCTCTGGGAGGCAGGATGTAGAGAAGGAAAGGCGTGAGACTGCCAACTCTGATGCTAGACAATCAGCACCCTATTTCCATAATGTGCATTTCTACTCCCCATCCCAGTCTGTTTTCTGGCTGCCTTCCCCTCACATGCTAACTAAAGCCTTTTCTCCAGTCCTACACTCTACCTTTTTCATTTAATGGCACTTGACAATAATCTCTGGGAAGAAAACTTGCTCCTGCTAAGGTTGCTGGCTCTCTTAGAGCATGAAGTCAAAGAAGCTGATACCAAATCACTGTAATGAGAATACTAAGTGGCTTTTAAATGGACACTAAGTGTTTATTCCAAAAGATTCAAATCCTCTTAATACTGGGTTATTAAAACTAGAGGAGAGAGAGGAAGAGGAGCAGAAGGGAATCTAATTTCTTCAACCTCCTGTGATAGTATTCTCCAAACTCAGTGACCCTGAAAACTAACCAGAGCAACACACTGCTTCTAATGAGCTCTGCTCTCAGATATTTATATCCCCAGAGACTCATCCTTGGTTCCTGTCTCCCTAGAAAAGACTGCAGGAAAAGTAGGAACAGACAGACTGGTCCAAACTTAATCCTATTAATTTAAAGTACTGCATTTCATTCTAAATACCACATTTTAGGAAGAACACAGAAAAAATGGAGTGGGTCTAGAGAAGAGGTGGCGAAGGTACCGCCTTGAGGCCACAGGTTCCCCATTCCTAATGGAGGTTAGGAGTTATGGTAGGGAAAAGACTGAAGAGTGGTTGAGAGGACTGGGAAAGAAGTTACAAAGAGTAAAAGCTCATGAACTTTTGAAGTTCTAATCCAAAGTGAGCAGAAATGTGGCCAAGTAAACATCTGTATAGCTTTGGGCCAAAGTAAGTCCTTCATGGCACTGAGAGCTCATGGTTCCCACGTCCACCCTATCTCTATGTAGCTCCTTTTGGGTCTCAAGAGTACTGTAGTTCCCCTTCCATTAAGCAGTTCCCTGGTCCTATTTCCTATCTGAGCCCCAAGGATTTCCTGCTTTAGCTTCAGGTCACCACAAATTGTTACTTGACAATCCCTGCACAGTGTAATGAAACATGAGATTTAGAATTAGAAGAATCAAGTTCAACTGCTACTTCAATCACTTACTATCTATTTGACCTGAGGCATCTACTTTATCCTCTCGGTCTCTTTCTTCATCTGTAAAACTAGAGAGCCAGATTAGATGATGGTTGAAGTCCATTATAGCTTGAAATCTTATGACCCTAGGCATTTAAAAAATTATCTTTTTCTTTTCAATCAGGAAAAAACTACCTTGTCCTCTCACCCCAACTCCACCCCCACCTCCAAATAAGAACACAAAAAAAAACAAAACCTTCCAAAACACTAAAGAGAGAAAATGCTATCCACATTCAGAAAGAACTATGGAGTCTGAATACGGATCAAAGCATACTATTTTCTTTTTTTGTGTTGTTCTTGTTTTTTGTTTCTAGTGGTTTTTCCCTTCGGTTCTGATTCTTCTTTATAACATTACTACTGTGGAAACATGTTTAATATAATTGTACATGTATAGTCTCTATTAGATTGCATGCCATCTTGAAGAGGGGAAAGGGAAGGGAGAGGGAAAAATTTAGAACTCAAAATCTTGTAAAAGTGAATGTCACAAACTAAAAATTAATTTAAAAAAGAAAGAAAAACAAAACTCTGTTAAAAACATGTACAATGAAGCAAAACAAATTTCTGCATTGGACATACCATAATGTATACACATACATATATAATCTGTGTACATGTATGTGTGCATATGAATGTGGATATACGTATATTCTGTACTCTGAATCCATCTCTCTATCAAAAGGTAGATATACCATGTTCCATCATTATTCTCCT
The DNA here is from genome assembly GCF_028372415.1 of Notamacropus eugenii. NCBI lineage: Eukaryota > Metazoa > Chordata > Mammalia > Diprotodontia > Macropodidae > Notamacropus > Notamacropus eugenii. The sequence goes on from NC_092876.1 coordinate 96,168,281, forward strand.
AGAATCATGGTTGGATACTACACTGATAAGAGTTGGGCACAATAGTATTCATACAAAAACACACATACACACACCATAACTTGTTCATCCATCTCCTAATTTATGAGTTATCTTCTTAGATTCCTTTTTTTTTTGTCACTCAGAGCTGCTATAAATCTTTTTGTACATCCTTAAGAGTTTGTTTTCCTTAAGACTAATCCCTCCCTCTAATTCTCCCTTCTCTCTTCTCCCCTGTCCTTTCTATTTCCCTCTTGAGTGAAATGTGTTTCTGTACTCAACTAAGAATATCTGTAATCTTCTTCCTTTGATCAGTGCAGATAAGAGTGAGGGTCACATGTCAGCTGTTCCTCTCAACCCATCTTCGTTTTATTATATAATGTGATATAATTTTCCTTAACCTCCCTTCACTTCCCCTCCACCTTCAGTGTATTACTCTTCCTTTCTTTCTATTCTTTTCTTAAGATCATCAATACATAATAGGATTTCTCCCACACCTTGTCTAATTAGATTCCCTCTATGATCCTGGATCATGACAAGTTTTCAGAAGAAGCACATATATCAATGTAAGCAGTTTATCCTTGTTCAGTCACTTATCACTGATCATTCATGATTACCTTTTTCTTAACTCCTGTATTTGAATTTCAGTTTCTATACAGTTCTGGTCTTTTCTTCAGGAGTACCTGGAAGTCCTCTACTTAATCATTTATCCCCCATAACATTTCACTCAGCTTTACTGGGTAAGTTACTCTTGAGTATAGGCCATCCTCTGACTTCTAGAATACTATAGTACAAGCTCACTGCTCTATTATTATTGGTGGCTGCTAAATTATATATGATTCTGACCATGGCTTCTCCTGAACTCTTTCTTTCTGGTTGCTTTAGTATTTTTCTTTTACCTGGAAATTCTGGATTTTGTCTATAACATTTCCAGGAATTTTCATTTGGGGTTTCTTTCAGGCAGTGTTTGATTCTTTATATTTCCATTTTGTTCTCTGATTCTAAGAGATCTGGGCATAGTAGTATCAAGACCTCCAGGTCTAATCTTACAATACTGCCAGGTCTAATCTTACAATACTGCCCCATGTGGATCTCAGATCTTCTCTCCCCTGGTGCACAGCCTCTCCTTGGACACTAGAGTGCTCCAAGTGCCCTATGCTCCTGGCCAGACCCTATCCCCAATGTCTTAAGACCTCTGTCTATGCCAATCCAGGTTAGACAAATACCCAGTGTGACTTTTTCTAGACTTTCCTCCATTGGGATTCAGTCTACTGTGTATTTTAGAACTGTTTGGAGAAGGTGGGATTTTGAGGGGTCGGAGGTTAAGAGGGATGTGAACACAGCCAAATGTGAGGGGAAATTTTTACTAGGAATAAGAGTTATCCCAAACCAGAATGGCCAACCTTGGGAAATAGTGGGTTCCTAGCACTGGAGGTACTCAGATAGAAGCTAGAAGACTATTTGTCAAAAATGTTTTAGAGGTGAAGCAGCAAAAGCTTGGGTTGAACTAGATGACTGGCATGACCAGTATATCTTTAACTTCTCCAATATCTTCCATGTCTGGTCTCTATTGGTATGTGTATTTATTTATTTGCTCTATGACTCTTCTGTATCGTACTGTAGTTTTGCTCCTTGGAATTGTGAATGTATGACGTTCTACCTTTCCTCTCTAAATTACTAAACGTAAATAAACGTTGCCCACTACAGAACATATAAAACACACACATTTCTACATAGCTATGTTAATGAGTGAAGCCCTTCTTCACCACTTAGTGTCTTTTCACATGGGAAGTTTATGCCATCACTACCACTGCCAACCCCCACCCCCACCACATCTAACATGTCAGAAATAGAACTTTTCCTCTATAAACAGGGAAAGCAGAGAAGTCATTTTTGGAGCTGCTATACCAACAATAATTTAGGGAACTGCCATACCATTACCTCAATCTAGACATGGATCTGGGCAACCATGGTATCTTACTTCTGTCTCCAGCCAGATGTAAAGAATATCCCTTAATAAATTTGTTTTCAACACTTAAGGCTTAGGTATGAATTTGATTTTCCTCTCCTTTGATTCACTCATTTAGAAAGGCATTTGCCAGTCAAATAAAGGAATTCAAATGGATGGAAGCAACTGATTATATCTCCTTGTTTGTTTGTTTGTTTGGGGGTGGTGTTGGTGGTATTTTTTTGTTTTATTAATTTTTAATTATTTATTTTTAGTTTTCAACATTCACTTTTGTAAGATTTTGAGTTCTAAACTGTCCCCCCTCCTCCTCCCCAAGACAGCATGCAATCAGATTAAGGCTATTTTATCACATTATTATGTTTTTACATTACATTTTTTACATTATTATATTATTAATTATTATATGAATTACATTATTTTATATATACATATATTTATATTACATACATACATATATTACATATATACATATTATATACGTATATTACATATACGTATATAATACATATTACATTACATTAATATATTACAATTAATTACTTTATTACATTTTTTACATTATTATATTACATATTACAATCATATTAAATACATTTCCACATTACTCATGTTGTAAAAAAAAGTATCAGAATAAAAGGGGAAAACCATGAGAAAGAAAAAAAGAGAGGAAATAGTATGCATTGAAGACTCCATAGTTCTTTCTCTGGATGTTGACAGCATTTTCTATCATGAGTCTTTTGGAATTGTCTTAGATCACTGCACTGCTGAGAAGAGCCAAGTCTATCAACACTGCTCATCGCAGCAACAATGTTGCTGTTACTGTGTACAATGTTCCCTTGGTTCTGCTCACTTCACTCAACATCAATTCATGTAAGTTTTCCCAGGTTTTCCCAAAATCCACCTACTCATCCTTTCTTAGAGAACAATATTATTCCATTACATTCATATACCACAACTTACTCAGCCAATCCTCAATTCATAGGTATCTCCTTAATTTCGAATTCTTTGCCACCACAAAAAGAGCTGCTATGAACAATTTTGTACATGCGGGCCTTTTTCCCGTTTTTATGATCTCTTTGGATATCTCCTTGTTTTTAAACTCCTCAAACACACAGAGGCCTCACTATTGCAATAAAGACCTATTTTAATGAATAAGAGTACTCCAACTGACTACTTGACATCTCCATCCCTTACTACCCCACCATGTCCAATCAATTATAAAATATTTTGTATTCCACTTCCTCAATATCTTCCAAATCTACTCCTTTTTCTCTGTTCTTACATCAAAAGCACTCCAGTCCAAGACCATATCAACTCTTGCAATAACTATCTAAATGTTCTCCCTGTATCTAATCTCTTTCCTTTCTAATCTATCATTTAAAAGTTGCCAAATTGATATTTCTAAAGAACAAGTATAATCATTTTGCTTTTCTGGCTCATCTATGGCCCCTGACTTCCCTGACTTCCTTCAGGTGCAAGTTAAAATCTACCTCCTACAAAATCCCATTCCTGATTTCTCTTAATGCTAGTACCTTCCCTCTAAGATTATCTCCAATTTATCCTGTTCATATTTTGTTTGCATGATGTCTCCTCCATTAGATAGACTGTAAGATCCTTAAGAGTAGGAATTGGTTTTTTTCCCCTTTCTTTGTATCCCCAGAAAATAGTAGGTGCTTAATAAATAAATACATTTTGACTTCATTTTACTTAGCTCAAGAGATTTCAATGGTTCCCTACTGCCTTTAGGATAAAATATAAACTTTTTTATTTGACACTTAATGTCTTCCACAATCTGATTGCAGTCTATCTTTCCAAGATGATTATTAAATGTTTTGTTACTGTGTTCCAGCCAAATTGACCTACTTATGGTTCTCCAAACACAAAACTTCACCTTCTATCTCTGTGTCTTTGAACAGGCTTTCTCCCAGGCCTGGAATGCTCTTCTCTGTCACCTCTGCCTCTTAAAACTCCAATACTCTTCAGACCTCTGCTTACCTCCTTCAAGAGACCTTCTTTGATTTTCCCAGTTGTTTCCCAGTTGCCCCACCCTTTACTCTGTTTATTTTGTATATTTCTTATGTTTACTCATGAAGGCCTTATGTTTAGACTGTCACTTTTGTATTTATATATTTAGCATGACACATAGAGAGTGCTTTATTTATTAAAATAAAAACTTTTTGATTGTTTCCTTCTAATTCTGAGATTCTGTGACTGTGAACCAAGTAATTTTTCTGTACAAGGAAATGCCGTACTTACATAGTTAGGTGTGTTTGGATATCAAGGAATCTTTTTTAACCTGGATATTTCTGTCCTGTGTGCTAATTCATTGGAAAGGTAATGGGTATAATAAGGAAAAGAACAGATGACTGTGGTTTTATCTCTGATACTACCCCCCCCGCCACAAGATATATCTTGTGTGTGTTCGTCCTTCGTTGCCAAAGACCATGCCATCAGAGAAATAATGACATGACTTGCACTTGACTTTGTTTTTTGAGTGAGGGAGGGCTGTGCAGGTCACCAGCCTCACTTCTCCTCCAGAGCCATCTGACTCCAGTGACCAGATATTCATCAGGATGACTGGAGATGACTCAGGATGAGGCAACGGGGGTTAAGTGACTTGCCCAAAGTCACACAGCTAGTGAGTGTCAAGTGTCTGAGGTGAGATTTGAACTCAGGTCCTTCTGACTCCTGCACTGGTACTTTATCTACTGCACCACCTAGCTGCCAGATATATCTTGTATATTGTGGTTGTACATGGAAGCCACCGTAGAAAAAGGGATCAAATTACCAGGATGGTAAGTATGTAATGGTCAGAAAATTCAGACATATATATCTACAAATATGAAAGATTTGCAACTCCACATTATTCTTCTACTTAAAATATTTTCTCCTTGACCTGGGATCTCCGGAATTTGGCTATAACATTCCTAGGAGTTTTCCTTTTGGGATCTCTTTCAGGAGGAGATCAGTGAATTCTTTCAGTATCTATTTTAATTACTCTCTGGGTCTACAATATCAGGGCAGTTTTCCTTGATAATTTCTTGAAAGATGATGTCTAAACTCTTTTTCTTGATCATGGCTTTCAGGTAGTCCAATAATTTTTAAATTGTTTCTCCTGGATTTATTTTCCAGGTCAGTTGTTTTTCCAATGAGATATTTCACATTGTCTGCTATTTTTTCATTTCTTTGGCTTTGCTTTATAATTTCTTGATTTTTCATAAAGTCATTAGCTTCCATCTGCTCCATTCTAATCTTTAAGGAACTATTTTCTTCAGTGAGCTTTTGGATCTCCTTTTCCATCTAGCTAATTCTGCTTTTTAGCGCATTCTTTTCTCATTGGTTTTTTTGGATCTCTTTTGCCATTTAGGTTACTCTATTTTTTTAAAGTGTTATTTTCTTCAGCATTTTTTGAGGTCTACTTTAGCAAGCAGCTGACTCATTTTTCATGATTTTCTTGCATCTCATTTCTCTTCCTCATTTTTGCTCTACTTCTCTTACTTGATTTTCAAAATCCTTTTTGAGCTCTTCCATGGCCTGAGACCAATTCATATTTTTCCTGCAGGTTTTGGATGTAGGAGGTTTGACTTTGTGGTCTTCTGTTTGTATATTTTGGTTTTCCTTGTCACCAAAGTAAGATTCTGTAGTCTGATTCCTTCTCTAGTTTTTGCTCATTTTCCCAGCTATTTACTTGACTTTTGAGTTTTTTGTCAAGGTAGTTCTTTGCTTTCAGTGGGGGTGGGGGGTATACTGGATTCCTCCCCCCCCTAATCTTTGTACCTAGAGCTCCAGAAACAGTTGTTGCTCCTGTCCCTGCTGCTGCTGCCACTGGCTCCTCCACATCCTCCACAGCCCTGGGGCTGGGACCTGACCACTCTATTCTTTCATACAGATCCCACTGGCTTTTACCACTGACTTTCCAACTTGTCCTCAGTGTTTTGGGGTCATGAAGTCTGGAAACCACAACAGGTGCCTGAGATTCAGTCCTCCCAAGGCCTGCTCACATCTTGTCTGTGCCAGCATGGCCCACACTGGACTGCACTCTGCTCTTAGCAATGGATTGGTAGATACTTCCCAGACACCTTCCAAGGTGTCTTGGGCTTGAGATTTGCTTCACTCTGTCACTGTGTGGGTTCTGCAGCTCCAGAATTTGTTTAGAGTCATTTTTACAGGTATTTGGCTGGGTTTGAGGGGAGAACACTAGCAAATCCATGCTGTTACTCTTCCATCTTGGCTCCATTCCCACATTATCCTTCTAAAGACTGGATTAACTAGCTGATTTCAGGTGAACTTAGGCTTCTCTTCCTATTTTTAAATGAGTCTCTGGTCTCCACAAGTGGCAATGTTGTATAGAAGGTACAGTTCTGTAACTGGGAGTACTTCTACACAATATATGTTCTCTAGACCAACCAGAGACAGTTTCTCCCTGTTTGTCAACTGGTCCATCCATCAAATTACCCTTCCTGTCACTGAAGATGCTATGCCGTAAGGGGAGGAGGATGGGGAGTTTCTTCTCAAGATTGGGCTGAACAAGATATTATTTGAGCTCTCTCCCAGTGCTAAAATTCTTTGATTCTGTGAATGACAGGCTCTGAGACCAATGAACAATCACTACTTCTTTCCTGTCTCCGCTCACTGGCTCAAGTCCATAGTCCTGACAGCTTCTTCCAGATACTAGTCTCAAAACCATAAACATAAACAATTCCCATAAGGTGAAGGAAAAGGCTATTTCATCACAAAAATTTGACACCTTCATTGGACTGAAGCACTCCTATGAACTAAGAAAACAATAGACACCCTGAGTTTACTCATCCTTTTTCCCCCTTCTCTGAAACAAGCCTGGGAAGGCTGCTTGGAGGGAAATAATTATACTGGCTCTACAGAAAGTTTCAATCCTATTAATAGCCAGAGTCATGTGGTCTCCTACACAGTGATGGTCTGTTGTTTGTAAATAGTAACCTAGGGCCCGAGGAAAGGCCCATGCAGCTGGAGGGGAGGTGGAAGGCTTGGAGTGATAAAGACAGATTAGGTGGAGAGGTAACCTCTAGACTACTGGAATGCACTCAGTAAGGGGTCAACTGGAAGTTCTGTCCAAGAGAGCAAGATAGTTCTTCCAATCTTCCTTTGAAGAGACTTTAGAGACTAACCTGTTACACTGCTCCCTATGTGATGTTGGAGAAGTCCTTCCCATCCCTGTCACCCAAATCTGGGCTTCAATTTTGTCCTCTCTAAAATGAATGGCAAATCAGAGCTGGAAAAGGCCTCAGAAGATTTCAGCTCTACTCACTTGAACAAAAATCCCTTCTACAACATCCAAGAGGTGGCATCCAACTTGGCTCTGCTTCAAAACTTGTAGGTTTGTTCTTGTTGAGTTGTTTTCAGTCATGTCTGATTCTTTGTGACCCCATTTGGGGTTTTCTTGGCAAGAATACTGGAGTGGTATGCCTTTGCTTCTCCAGCTCATTTTACATGTGAAGAAACTGAGGCAAAAAGGGTTAAATGACTTGCCCAGGATCACACACTTAGTAAGTCTCTGAGGACAGATTTAAACGTAGATAGATGGGTCTTCCTGATTCCAGACCCAACTTTCTACATCCACTGTGCCACCTAGCTGCCCAAAGACCTATAGTGAAGAACCCACTTCTTCCCAACACAGCTTACAACACTTGTTGTCAGCTCTATGATTTAATCTAGAAAGTCCTTTCCAACTGTGACATTTAATCATATAATGATCCTTAACTTAAATAGGGTCATTTAAGTTTGTAACTATTTGTAACTGTACTGTTCAAAACTACAAATATCTCCAAAAAACTAAATGATAGGCCTTTAAACCTGGTAGATCAGATTTTTGGTATTTAAGTTAAAAAATAAAAAATTATATTGAAAAATTGAAAACATGCTATGCTTATTAACTGACTGATATCCAGTATCAGGTCTCCTAGCTCCATTATCTTTCAGTTCAGATCTAAAACAGCTGGTGGAAAAGGCAACCAGCCAAAAGAGAAGGTCCAAGTTCCCCTTACCAACAAGAATGGACCTATAGTCAGGTGAATTTCTGGCATCCCATTAGGGTAGCCCAGGAACAGAAGGGACAATAAAGCCTCAAGATTTCATACAGGAACAAGCTCATAGTCAAGTTGGTGGGGAGGGAGAAGAAGAACATCATGTGGGATTTGATGAAGAGGAAAAGAAAAAGAAGGTTTGTAAAAGATAATGGGAAAACAGAAAGGCCTGCATTACTATGGGAAATTACCATTTTCTCTGCCTAAGACTGAATACTAAAAAGGATACTACAGTCAGTGCCTGAGTAACTCCCACTTCCCTGAATCCTCATCCATACCCTACTTCTAGCCAGATGGGGCCTGGAAATCAATGGCTAACAAAAAATTTCTCCCTGAGAAAAACATACTAGCATCCATAGAGTTAAGAGACAAGAACACATCCCTAGCATCCTCCCCTAAATAATACATAACCCCCTTAAATGTCTGGACTTGGCATCCCTCTCTCCTAAATGACCTGCTATATCCTTTTTTATTATTTTTTGACATTCATTTTTATAAGATTTTGAGTTACAAGTTTTTTTCTCCTTTCCTCCCTCCATTCCCCTCTCCCCAAGACAGTAAGTAATTTGATATAGGTTATATATGTACAATCATATTACACACATTTCCACATTAGTCCTGTTGTAAAAGAAGACTTCATGCTTCTAAGAGAGCCAGTAACCTTAGCAGGAACAAGTTTTCTTCCCAGAGATAATTGTGAAAGAAGAAACAAAAGGGGAAAACCACAAGAAAGAAAATATTTTTTTAAAAGGTGAAAATTGTATGCTTCAATCTACATTTAGACTCCAAAGTTCTTTTTCTGGATATAGAGAGCATTTTCCATCATGAGTCTTTTGGAATTGTCTTTGGATAGAATTGTCATTGTACTGCTAAGAAGAGCCAAGTCTATCAAAGCTGATCATCACACAATGTTGGTGTTACTATGTAACAATGTTCTCCTGTTTCTGTTCACTTCACTCAGCATCAGTTTATGCAAATCTTTCCACATTTTTTCTGTAATCTGCCTTCCCATCATTTCTTACAGAACAATAGTATTCCATTACGTTCATATATCACAACTTGTTCAGCCATTCCCCAATTGATAGGCATCCCCTTAATTTCCAATTCTTGGCCACCACAAAAAGAGCTGCTATAAATATTTTTGTATAAATAGGTCCCTTCCCCTTTTTTATGGTGTCTTTGGGATACAAACCTAGTAGGGACATTGCTGGATCAAAAGGGTATGCAACAGTTTTATAGCCCTTTGGGCATAGCTCCAAATTGCTCTCCAGAATGAAAAGGTCAGTTCATAACTCCACCAACAATGTATTAGTGTACCAGTTTTCCTACATCTTCTCCAACATTTATCATTTCCTCTTCTGTCATATTCACCAATCTGATAGGTATGAGGTGGTACAACCTCAGAAATATTAGCCAATCTGATAAATATACAAATCTCAGAGAGGGTCATGACCATCAGCTGCTGCAATAATTAGTGTTTTGCGACTCCGAGGTACCACATCACACCTATAAGATTGGCAAACATGACAGAACAAGAAAATGATAAATGCTGGAGAGCATGTGGGAGAGTTGGAACACTAATTCACCGTTGGTGGAGCTGCGAGCACATCCAACCATTCTGGAGAGCAATTTGGAACTATGCCCAAAGGGCTACAAAAATGTGCATACCCTTTGACCCAGCAATATCGCTTCTAGGACTGTATCCCCAAGACATCATAAAAATGGGAAAGGGTCCCACATGTACAAAAATATTTATAGCAGCACTCTTTGTAGTTGCCAAAAACTGGAAGTCAAGGGGATGCCCATCAATTGGGGAATAGCTGAATAAATTATGGTATATGAATGTAACGGAGTACTATTGTGCCATAAGAAATGATGAACAAGAAGACTTCAGAGAGGCCTGGAAGGACTTATATGATCTGATGCTGCGTGAAAGCAGAACCAGGAGAACTTTGTGCACAGCAACAACCACAGTGTGCAAGAGTTTTTTCTGGTAGACTTGGAATTTTGTAATAATGCAAGAACTTATTAAAAAAAAAAATCCCAGTGGTGGATTTCTAAGGCAAATGCCTTCCACACTCAGAGAAAGAAATATGGAAGTCATTCGCAGAATGTAGCAGATCATGTTTGTGTATATGTGTGTTTTTGTGTATCATGTTTTGATTTGTTATATGATTTCTTCCATTTATTTTAGTTCGACTACATAGCATGACTATAGTGAAAATGTACTCAATAGGAAAGTATATGTAGAACCTATACAGAATTGTATGCGGTCGTGGGGGGAGGGGGGTAGTGGGGGGTAGGTGTGGGGGGGATAAAATCTTAATTTTATGGCAGTGATTGTAAAACATTAAAAATAATAATAAAAATAAAATATTTAAAAAGATAAAAAAATTAAAAAGAATCACACACAAGTAAAAAAAATAATTAGTGTTTTGGCAATCATGGATTTTTTGAAATATTAATGAAAGAAAAAGATGGCATATGCTAAAAAAAACATGGAAGTCATATCCTCATGTTAAAAAATCTAGGAATTTTTTCAAAAGTCCCTGTTCTGATCAAACACTGAACAATACAAACTTTCCATTTAAATCTATCACCATGCTGGATTAAAACCTAAGCTTGTATGTGTCTTCCCTCTCCTTCTGGCTCCAATCTGTCATTCTTCTCCTTTTCAACAGTCTTCCACTATTATTTTTCCCATTAACCTCTGGGATCAGAACTTCCAGTGGCATAATTCTTCCACCTTAGCATGATTCCACCAATTTAAGGAAAAAAATATCATTGTGCCCACCTTCTTACTTCAGTAGACAAAGAAATAGAAAATTAAAGAGGTAACAGGCCAAGCTCAGTGTCACACAACCAGTTATGCGAAAAGCTACAAATGGAACCCAAATTTCCTGACTCCCAATCTAATGCCACTTGCTTCCTTTACCTCCAACCCTCTGGTCCAAAGGTCTACCACTAACTATACCTGAAAAGCTCACCTCAAACTTCTAAAATATTTACCACTGCCATGCACTTCTCTCCCTGGTTTGCTGTGAGTTCCCAAAATAGAAAACGTCCCCTTTCCTTGATCTGGCAGTAAGCATCTTCCCCATACAGTAAGCTTACTATGTATTGAAATATTTTATTCTCAGTTCAATAAATATTTATTCTCACATAAATCCTGATATAGATAGTATATGTATTATCATTCCTAATTTTCAGATGGTGGAAATGAAGCTCAAAGAAAGCTAAAGTGTCTTACCCTAAGTCACAAAGCAACTGTCACAGCCAGAACTTGAACCTGAGCTTTCTTATATTAAGCTTTCTCTTTCTTACATTAAGTTCTCTCTCCCCAGCACCCTTCATATAGTAAGTGCTGAGTCAATGCTGGTTCATTCATTCACTCACTCCCAAACTTTGGAAACCAATGCAGACCACTAAACTGATACCTCAGCTGCATGAAGCAGAACTCCTCACCTCATCTGACACTCTGGCAACAAGGCAAATGGAAAATGAGCCAACTTGGCAGGGAATGATAGAAGAGGTTACAAACCCATGGGTGGGTACCACACTCTCCATCCAAAAATGTGCCTGAAATGCCCTGCTGTATACCCCTCCCTGCTAATCCGTTGGGCTGGGGCAAGAAGAGATATTAACCCATACATGCATATGCCCTATCAATGAGATCCTTTCTAGCTCTGCCAATCTTTGTTTTCTATTCTAATGTCCCTTCCATTTCTGATGTTTTATAACAGCTGATCCTTTTCTGTTCTAACATTCTCTTAGTCTACCAGCTGGAGAAGTGAGACACATACAAAGAAATAAAAAACATTAAATGTACTAAGTAGTTACTGGAAACCCAGAGACCATGGATAAGGCTCTCCCAGGAATTTAGAAATAAATATTTTTGACACTGGAAATGGTAGAAAAGTCAGAATTTAAGAGATTTCGGAGGAAAAAATTACAATGCCCAAACAGTAATTACAAAGGAGATTTTAACCAGGGATAGAATATTGGACTACATGACTCCTAAAATCCCTTCCAGCTCTAACAGCATAAAATTCTCTAATGGGACTTGATGACAGACTAGATATAGAAGATGAAGAAGAGGACAGTCAAAAAATAAAGCCAAGGTTTGTAGCCTTATATGCCCTCATATACCTAACCCCCTGAGGTTAAGCAAACAGCAACACTCAGTGACATGACCCTGAAGCCACTGTGCTCTGAATCAATCGCTATGTTACTGCTGTTTCTGGCCACATCTCTCAACAGGTCAGTCTTTGCAGCAGGCCTGAAACTCCAGGCTCTGAACTCCAGTTCTGGCCTCTATCCAGGCCCCATGATGGCACAGTGCCCAGCAGGCCCAATTTTACTCTCTCCAAAAGTCCCTAGCGAGTGTCAAGGGGAGGAGGGAGGGAAGAGGGGCTGGCTCCAAATGACCCCCAGAAATCCAAGAATGGGCCCTGATGTGGGCTGGCTCCCATCCCAGGGCTTGGCAGACACGTCAGATCTTTGGAAAGGGGTGGGTCCTGCCAACACAGGCCAGAGCTCAGCTTTGCATTACTCAGGGTACCTAAATTTTGGAGGTTGGCTATACTTCAGCTGAAGACACACCCAAACATCATGGCTCCTAGCTTTAACCAGAAAAGCAAACATTCCTGAGATTAGCACTCACTCTAGGGCAGTAAACTTTATTCATCCAACAGCTATTGAGCCCTTGGAATGTAAGCTGGGAAATACTTCAACTTTTACCTTAACTGCACAATCTTCCTTAGAACTGACTGCCTTCTGGCACACTGAGCATTTACAAAATGCTTGAAAGAATAACTCTAGCCCATCACTCATAGAAACTAAGATATTACAAAGGAAATTCTGCCGGCTGATGACAACTAAAAAAGTTTATAGGTCTCTAGCACGGTTTGTATGTAAATCCAAGGCACACAAAAACTTAAGCCCAATAAACTATCCAAATCCTTGCTATTTCCCAATCTTCACTAAGAGAGGTTGAACCTCATTTTCCAAGCAACCCCACCAAGAAGACAAATGCACCCTCTTACATACATAAGCAAGGGAGAGGACATCGTGAAAATGACCATCCTATCTATGCCCTAGCACACCAGACAACTAAGCCCTACTGTGTACCAACGGTAAGAGACTAAATTCAAAGGGGGTTTAATCACATCAAAAAATAGTACCTTCCACCATAAAATATACCCAAAAGCAAATTTCAGTAAAGGAGAAGAAAAAATATTAAACCTGAACTATCTGGGCTGTAACAGAGTAAAAACTGAAGGTTCTTAGTTAATCAATATTAATTGTTAGTTATGAGGGATACTGACTAAATGATCACACTTCCCAATCTTCTAAGCTCCTCTTGGATCTCCTGCCATCAGCCCTGTGGCTCTGGCTTACTTTAAGGTCCCCCCACTCCCATGCCCCCCACCTCCTTTGCTCTGAGACCCAGACCCACACACAAGTTTCCTTTTACTATGCATCCATCATTCTTTTTAATTCAGCACATTCCTTTATATTTCTAAGGCACATTCCAGCTGAAACATTCTATGCCATCAACTACCAGCCTTTCTATTTCCAGCATTTATACAGGCAAGGCTCATTTACTGGTAAATCATTCTTATTAGCAAAAGATCCTGACAAGCTTCCGTTCACTTCCAAATTTTGCCAGTAGTACCTTCCCCAGAGCCTCAATTATCCCTCCACTTCAATCTACCCTTCACCTAACTGTCAACTTGATCTTCCTAAACTTCAAATATGACCGTATCATCCTCCTATTTATAAACTATATAAAACATGTTTCTTAAAGTCCTTTACAACCTGACCTCTTTCTGTCTTTACAGTCGTCTTCTACCTAACACTCCCCTTACCAGTACATTCTCTGTGATTCAGTGATATTGTCCCCATTGCTGTTAGTCAAAAAAGACACTCCATCTCCCAATATGAAGTGTTTTCAGTGGCTGTTCCCCAGACCTCGAATGCTCTTTCTCCTCATTTCCATCTCCTGGTTTCTCTGTCTTCCTTCAAGTCTCAACTAAAGTCCCACTTTATGCCTAAAAGGTTTTCCTAATCTTCCTTAATCTCAGTACTTTCCCTATGAGACTACCCCCAATTTATCCTGTGTCTATTTTGTTTCTATAGTTGCTGTCTTCCCCTATTAGACTTGAACTCCTTGAGAACAGGGACTATCCTTCACCATTTTTTGTATCCCTCGAACTGAGCATAATGCCTGGCATGGAGCAGGCATTTAATAAATGCTAGGTAAGTCGATGTGATTTATCTCATTTAAGTCTTGAAACAACTTTATGAAACAGGTACTAAAGGGATCTGTTTAGAAAGTGAGGCCAGAATAACTGGCCCACAGTCACAGAGTAAATGAGTACTGTTGACAGGATTCTAACTCAAGTCCTCCTTGACTTCAAGTTCAACAGTTTCCGTGGGACTTATCTAATTCAAGTATTATTCTTAATCTATAAAAATAGGGATAACCAAGGTTACACAGCAAGTAAATGGAAGGCCTGGAATATACACTCAGGTATCCTAATTGCCAGTCAAGTACTCTTTGCACTACACACTACAGTGCTAAAATAACAATAGCTTGAGTTCATATAATGCTTTAAGGGTTATAAAATGCTTTCTTTATAACAGCCTTATGAGATAACATCCTAAGCTTTTTGCCCAATCCCCACCCTGGGCACCTATCCAGTGGCTAGGCTGCTCCCTAGGAATAATGAGTCTTACCCGATTCTCCCTGCTGAAAGTGACCTCTCCCTTTCTCAAATTTCTCAAGAGTATTTTATCTAGATCTTCCTCAAGACCATATTACATTTCATTTTTCATCATATTTACTCATATATATGGCATTCATTCAGGAAAAAATTATTTAATACTTATTATGGATCAGTCAGTCAAATGTTATTACGTGGCACCTCCTACATGCCAAGAATTGCACTAAACACTTTGGGGTACAAAGAAAGGCAAAAGCCAGTCCCTGCTCTCAAAGAGCTCAAAGTCTAATGGGGGAGACAACAAGCAAACAACTATTTATATACTATAAACAAGACAAATATTAAATAATTACGAAAGGGAAAATTAAGAGGGATTCAGAAAGACTCCTTGTAGAAGGTGGGATTTTATCTGGGACTTGAAGAAAGACAGGGAAGCCAGAAGGCAAAGATAAGGAAGGGAGAGTATCTTAGGAAGGAGGATCAGCCAGTGAAAAAGCACAGAATCTGGGAGATGGAGTGCCTTACTCAAGGAAAGGCAAGGAGGCCAATGTCACTAGATCAAGTTCAGGGAGTTGGGGGGAGCAATATTTGGGAAGGGGGAAGAAGTCATAAATCTCTTTGAAAGCTAAACAGAAGACTTCATGTTTGATCCTAAAGTTGACAGAGAGCCACTGGAATTTATTGTTGGGGGAGGGGAGGAGTGACATGGTCAGATCTGCACTTTGACAGTTTTGTAGGAAATGGACTGGAGTAGGGAGAGACTTGTGGCAGGCAGGCCAATGAGCAGGCTGTTGTAATAGTCCAGGCATGAGGAGATGAGGGCCTGCACTATGCTGGTGGCAGCATTAGAGAAAAGAATGAGGTGTTTTTAAGAGATGTTATTAAAAATGAAATCAATAGGACTTCTCAATAGATTGGATATGAGTGAGTGAGAAATAGTGAGGATTTGAGGATGGCACTTAGGTTGCAAGCCTGGGGGATTGGGAGCATGATGGAACCCATCCTCTCAGTACTGGGGAAGTTTAGAAGCTGAGATTTTTAGAGAAAAAAATAATAAGGTTAGTTTTGGAAATACTGAGTTTAGAACGATGCTAAAGATATAAAAACAAAATAAAGAAATCCCTGTCTTGAAGTAACTATATTACATATCTTTCCTGTGTATTAGTCTATAAGTTTCTTGAGAACAGGGACCCGTCAGTCAGTAAGCATTTATTATCTACCACCTACCATATGCCTAATACTGTGATGAGCATTAGGGATACAAAGTTAAAGGCAAAAGACAGTCAATCTCCAGGAGCTCATAGTCTAATGGGAGAGACAACATGTAAACAGCTATGTACAAACAATATTATACAGGTTAAACTGGAGATAATCAATGGAGGCAAGGCACTAGAATTATGGGAGATCAGGAAAGACTAGAACGTTAAATTTTAGGTAGGATTTGAAGGAAACTAGCATGAGAGACAGTCGCTGAAAATTCCTGGAGTCAGGAGGTAAAGTGTCTTGTTTAAGAAACAGCAAGGAGGGCAGTGGCACACTGGATTACGAATGTATGTATGGGGGTTGGTGGGGGGAGAATTTATAAGGTAAAAGAAAACTGGAAAGGTTGGGGGCAGATTGTAAATAGGTTTTGAATGCCAAACAGAGGATTTTATATTTTATCTTAAAAATGATAGGGAGCCACTGCACTTTAGTGAACAGAGGAAATGACATGATTGGACTTGCAATTTAAGAAGATCATTCTGACAGTAGTGTGGAAAATAAATTGGAGTAAAAAGAGACTTGTGGCAGGAGACCAACGAGTAGTCTATTGTGATAGTTCAGGTGTAAAGTGATCAGGCCTCGTACCAGGGTAGTGGCCCATTTAGAGAAGAGAAGGGGACATAGGAAAGAGATATTACCAAGGTAAATTGATAGGAGGTAAGAAAAAGTAAAGAGCTGAGGATGACACCTTGATTATGGGCCTCAGTACCTGGGACTATGGTGGTCCCTCAATAATAAAAGGGAAGTTGTGAAGAGGTTTGGGATAAAAGTTAATGTGTTCAACTTTGGCCATACTGAGTTTAAGATGCCTACAACACATTCAATTCCAGATGTCCAATGGGCAGCTGCAGATGAAAGAAAGACTGGAGGTCAATAGAGAGGCTAGAGCTGGAAAAGTAGATTTGAAAATCATCAGCATAGAAATGATAACTGAATCCATGGAACCACACTATTTTTCTCATTTTTATATTTGGGCCTAAGTTCCTGAATGTTTATGTGCTTTTAACAAATGTTTATTGACCTAAGGTGTCAGAAGTAGCCTGTAGCCTCACCTGCTCGTCTCAGAGAGGTCAGAACAATGGCATCTGTTTGCTAGCCTGTCCAGTCTAAGAGAGGAATTGACCTCAGTCGTGGCCAGATACCTTATCTCAGTACATAGTTCAAGAGATCTGCACTTGCCTATAAGGCTAATACTAGCACTGTTACCACTTCAGCCAGGTCTGTACATTAGGGAAATACAGAGTCCTGGACAAATCACTTTGTGTGCTCTATTCTCTCAACATGTTCATCCAGATGAAATCAGTGTGCAATGAACACTGGGCACTGAAGGGAAAGGCTTCAGCAGATGGATCTGAGAGGCAGAGGGAGGGAGCAGCAACTCCTTCCCCTTTCTTGCCCCCTATTAACACCAGGGATCATAGAATCCAAATAGACAAGGTCAGGGAGTGGTTCTGCTATGTTTTTGATAAGATAATCTTAAGAAAAGAATGGAAAGAGAGAAAAGGAATATACTAGGAGGCAGGAAGAGGGAAGGCAAGAAAGGTTAAGGAAAACTATCTCACATAATCAGGCTGAGGTGGTAAACATCTACACAAACAAGGAGGAGGCTGTGGGGAGTGGGGGGAGTGGCTAACACTTGAACCTCACTCTCATCTAAACTGGTCAAAAGAAGGAAGAACACAACACACACATAATGGGGTACAAAAATACATTTCACTCAACAGGGAAATAAGACAAGAGAGGGAGAAGGGGGAGGAGGAATTAAAGGAAGGGCAAACTAAGGGAGGGTTTAGTCTTAAGAAAAACAAACTTTGTATACAAAAATATAGCAACTCTTTTTGAGTTGTCAAAGAATGGAATCTGGGGGGAGGCATAAGTTGAGGAATGGGTGAACAATGGCATATATATGTGATGGAATACTATTCTACTAAATTCTTATCAGTGTAATGACCAATGACCATTCCAGATGGCTAATGAAACATGTCTGCCACTTCCTCATTTAAAAGTGAAGGACTTAGAATGAAGAATGAGACAAAAAAAATTTTTTGACATGGTTAATATGAAAGTTCATTTTGATCGACTATACATGTGTGTAATCAATTTTGGTTTTTTTATGTTCTCAACTGGAGGAAAGGAAGATGGCAGGGTAGGAGGGCAGTGACAAGGCAGATTACAGCTCATTAAAAGAATTATTTTTCAAAAGAAAGCTAAGGGAAAGAAGAAGCACAATAGTCTACTGGAAAGCACTAGATTTGGAGTCAGAGAGCATGGCTGTGCTAATTACTACCTCTGTGACCCTGGGCAGATCACTTCCTCTCTCAGGTCTCAGTGTTCTCTGTAAAAGGAAATATCCCTTCCAAATCTAAATCCTATGATAGGACCTTACCTCTCTCTTCTTCAAGAAAAAAGCAGTTCAACCTCTTTCCATAGCTCAAGAAGTAAATTCAGATAGACTGAGGGCTAACCCTCAAATTAGAGGATTTAACTGATATAGCCATTGGGAGACCTTTGATACCTTTTTGCCATTATACTTTCAGAACAATCTCACTGACTCTGCTAATTCAATTAGAAAAACTGTATGCCAGTCCTCCCACACTTCAGAAAACACTATATTTACATACCATAACACATCAACTCCATGCTTCCACAGGCAAGAAAATATTACAAAACTTAGGAAGCTGCAGTCACAGTATGCAATGACTGACTTTGATAGACTAAGCCCTTCTTAGCAATGCAAGAACCTAAAATAATTCCAAAGGATGCATGATGGAAAATGCCATCCACATCCAGAGAAAGAACCATGGAGAATAAAGCATTATTTTGTTTTGTTTTTCTCTTTCTCATGGTTCCTTCCATTTATTCTAATTCTTCTATATAACATTACTAATGTGAAAATGTGTTTAATGGAATGTATACATAGAACCTATGTCAGACTGCATGTTGTTTTGGGGAGGGGGGAAGGAAAGGAGGGGAAGAAAATTTAAAATTTATGGAAATGAATGTCAAAAAACTAAAAATAAATAAACTTAAAAAAGGATGTAGAAAGCTGAAGGGTGCTCAAGAGACCAAACAGTATGCAACAGGTTCTAGAAGTGGCTTGTGCTCCATCATTTGGTAAATGGGAAGAGCAGAAAGCTTCAGAGACCTCAAAGCTCCCTGAAACCTCTTGCTTACAATATATACATCCCAGTCTATAGTGGAAAGACACGAATTTGCTCACAGATGTTGGAGATATTTTATAGGCAATGTGGCAGAGGCAATTCTTTTTCAGATTTAGATTATATATACTAAGTGGCTTCTAAGGGAGTGTCCAACTCATTTCTGGAGGCTTAGAAGTCTCTGTGAACTTTCTGCAATTATTCTTTCTTGAACTAGCTCCTACACAACATTCCTTTAATTTCCTGGTTGGCCACTTGGGACCCAACTTATGTCCATGACTTTGAAGCAGACTTTTCCTGGCTAAGAAAGAGCAGGATATGGATGATAACAGTGGACACTGGAAGTTAAGCTGCAAACAAGAAATACCTACCAGTATGAAAAGAACATTAGACTAGGAGTCAGAAGAATTGGGTTTGAGACTCACCTCTACCACTTAATAGCTGAATGCCTTGGAGTATGTCTCTTCCCCTCCCTAGACCTCAGTTTCCTCCTCTGTAAAAACTGGAAAATTTGGGCTAAGAGTGAGAAAAAGAGTTGTATCAGAGACTCTCTGTGGTCCCTTCCTGTTTTTGCATTCTAGTACTGTGTGATTCTATGAATCACCCTGAAAATGCATCTTGCTTAGGTTACCAAGATGAACTAAGAACAATATGAACTTTCAAACTGAGGAAGTGTTGGAATGAATGGTTGGCCTTAGTGGATTTTATGAATATTTACAGATCAGTGTAATCAGCAAATATAAAAGAACAAATGGTTGAGTAACTGACTGAATTCCCTGCTGCACAAACAAGAAAAACTTCCAAATCTAATGAAAAGAAAAGCACAGGGAAGCCAATTCAGAGCCTTGGGATGTAAGTATAGGTAACAACCAGCAACAACAGGGATCGACAGCCCAGCCCTGTGCTCAGCCTCATGGGGAAGAGGGATTACTCAGCATGGACACAGAGGGCACAACCAGAAGAAAGGAAAGTAGTAGGCTTGAGGCAGAAGAGCTAGTCTGCACTCAGTAGAAGGAAGAATACTTCTTAGTGGACAGGAGCTAAAGAAATGTGCAATGGCCCACCTCAGGAAACTGTGTGTTATCCATCTCTAGAACTCTTCAACCAAGGCTGGATGACAGCAGGCAAGAGACAGCATAAGTAGAAGGCCTTCCTGTTCAAGATAAAGTTGGACTAAATAACTGACCTTCTCCAGATGGGAGCAAAAGATACTAAATCTGGAAGGAATTTTTGTAGTAGATTTTTAATTAACCCTAACTTTAGGCTGGTGAAGTGGTATGATCATAATAGTAAGAGAAATATTTGCTACCCTTTTAATAGAACTTTCAAGTTTAAAAAGAAATAGAGGATCACAGATTTGGAGCTGAAAAAAGTTTATTTAATCCAACTTCTTCATTTCACAGATGAAGTACCAAGTTGTGGAAGGGAAGTGATTCTCACAATGTCACAAAAGTAGCAAAACCAGAGCAAGAACCAGAGTTCTGATTCTAAATCGAATGCATTCCTACTATACAGGCACACCTCATTTTATTGTGCTTCACAGATATTGAATGTTTTTTTACACATTGAACGTTTGTGGCAACCCTGCATCAAACAAGTCTCTCAACATCATTTTTCCAACAGCATGAGCTCACATCGTTTCTCTACATCACTTTTGGTAATTCTTGCAGTATTTCAAATGTTTTCATTATTATCATATCTGTTATAGTGATCTGTGATCAGATCTTTGATGTTATTATTTTAATTGTTTTACAGCACTACAAACTGTATCCATATAAGATACAGAACTTAAATGATAAATGCTGTGTATGTTCTTACTACTCTACCAACCTGTCCTTTCCTCAAGACACAACAATATTGAAATTAGGCCAATTAATAAACCTACAATAGCCTCTAACTGTCCAAGTAAAAGGAAAAGTCAATCGATGCAACAAACTTTGTTGTTGTCTTATTTTAAGAAATTGCCAAAGCCATCCCAACCTTCAGCAACCACCACTCTGATCAGGCAGCAGCCCCCAACATTGAGGCAAGATCCTCCACCAGCAAAAAAATGACTCACTGAAGGCTCAGATGATGGTTAGCATTTTTTAACAATAAAATATTTTAATTAAGGTATGCACATTTTTAAAGACAGAATACTACTGCACATTTAATAGACTACAGTATGATATAGACATAATTTGTATATGCACTAAGAAACCAAAAAATTTGTATGACCCATTTTATTGTGATAATCATTTTACTGCAATGGTCTGAAAACCCACAATATCTCCAAGGTACAGTGCTGTTTCATACAAGCACTTTATTCAAAAGAGCTCTAATGTAGGGAATGTTAAAATTATTATCCCTAATTTGTAGATGTTGAAACCAAGGACCAGAGAAGTGAAATGTCCAGAACCACATCTAGTAAGAGTCCAAGCTGGAACTCCAACTCTGACCTTCTAATTCCAGTCCAATACATTTCACAATACATTATACCGCACTGCCTCATTCCCATTTTACAGAGAAAGTAACAGAGACCTGGAGAAGTTAAATGTTTTGCCTAGGATTCCACAACTCCTGTGTGAGGCCTTTTCTGCTCACCAGAAATACTAAGGTGCTCCTCCCCTTTCACAATTACCTTTTATTTGCTTCATATATGTTTTGTATATGTCTAAGTATACATGTTGCTTTCCCTTTTAGAATACAAGCTTCTTGTAGGTAAGAACTGTTTTTGCTTTTGTCTTTGCATCCCTAGGGCCTAGCATGGTGCCTATCATGCATTGTGCCTATCACACATATAACAGTATTAGCAGAGCATCTTTTCTCAACAAATTTACAATAGGAATGGAAATTTAAAACTTAGGCACATTAAATGGTTAATGACAAAACAAAACAGTGGATGACACAGATTCAAATATTGTGATTAAGTTTATAGGAGTTCAGAAGGAAAAATTAGCATAAAGTTGAAACATTTATTCTGGGGGCCTGGATACTTATTTACTCTGGAAATGTTTGAGTTTTTTTCAATGTCAGAGACTAAAAAAATGGTCCTATGGCCCCTCCAGTTCCTAATATTCATAAGGCCCTGGCCGGCACACAGCAGGCCAAGGTGATCACTAAAGGATCCAAGACCAACAGAAAATGGAGTGAAAAGAATGATCCAAGCAAAAAAGTGTTCACAGATGGATATGAGTCTTGTTCCTCTTAACGAGCTTTAACCTCAACCCTTTTGTCTTAGCTGCCACCTAGACTTTCCTACCTTTCCTGCTTTAGCCTCTTAGCTGCCAGGTGTATGAAGTCAACATCCTCTCTAATGAATTTTTTCCATTAAGCCTTATGTAGAACTTCATCCTTCTACTAATTCCAATATTATAAATTATAATTATGTCTGCGTATGTACCCAGCAATATACTCTGGCTTTTGGTGGAGAAGGGAGTTGGGGGCGGGGGGAATGAAAGTTGAGGAGAAGTGATCTGAACCTGTGAGGCAGCTAAGTGGCTTAGTGGATAGAGCACTGGGTGCAAAGTCAAAAAGACCTAATTCAAATCCATCTTCTGATACTAACTAAATGCCTAACTCTTGGGAAATCACTTAACTGCTGCCTACCTCAGTTTCCTCATCTGTAAAATGGGAAAAACAGCACCTTGTCTCTTAAGAGTTGATATGAGGATAAAATGAAATAACACTTGTTAAGCATTCTGCAAACTTTCAAGTGCTATATAAATATTATTTATTCATTCATTCATTCACTCACTCATTATCCATGTGGAGAATTCTGGTGTGGAAACTTCTTCTCTGCCCAAGGCAGATTTCCAACTCATCTATTACTTAGGGACTTCATGAGCTGCCAGAAGAACTGAGACATCAAGTGACTTTTTGATAGTTACACCACTAGTGTTTCAGAGGCAGGATTTGAACACAAGTCTTCCTAGCTTCAAGACCAGTCACCACTACAGAACTACATACTAACTTCTCATTATTCCTGTGCTTAATAAATATCAACTGAATAGGAAGAAGATAGCATTAAATTCCTTGTCCCCATCCCCCAAAAAAAGGTACAAACCTCTAAAGGTAAAAGTCCCATACGGGTATGATGGGAGGGCTCTTTATTTTAACTTTCTCTAACTTATTTACCAGCCGACCCAGATAACTTATCCCAGTCTTTTCTTCATACCTCCCAAAAAAAGAAAGAGAAGGCAAAGAAGAAGAGGGAGAGCAGCAGGAATTCTCATCTACACACCTGCAGATGGGACAAAGGAGTCCTTAAGTTACCAATGGACAAATCCAGCCAGCTTGGATGGCTCAATGTGACCCCTTCCAAAGGTACACTGCATGTCAAATAGCCTGGCACAGATAAGCCCCTGCTTTTGGATTAAATAGTTCTTTACAAGGTATCATTTCCCTATCCATAGCTGTGGAAAGTAAAACATCACTTGTCTGACCAAGTATAAATGCCAACAGATTGTGTGCTCAGATTCAAAATTTGTCAAGTCAATAGTCCCTTTGTCGTTTTCCTTAGTGTGGACTATGCCATTAACTATGGCTCCTCTGGCTAATGGACTTACCAACCACAAGTCAGACATTCAATAGAACACAAAAAGGAATGTATTTGGGAAAGCTACGGAAAGAGAAAGGGAATCAGAAGGTATCATCATTTGGAAATTTCTACAATTACTTCACTGCCTTCAAAATGCAGCAAAATTTTCAGCTTACTTGGGAATGCTTTAAACTAAAAACACTATATAATCACATGGGGCTTGATGGCATTAATGTAGCCATAAAAAATACTCCCAAGCTTGGGGTCTAAGAGCTCAAACAGAAATTTCACAAACTAATCCTCTCCTTTCCCCTCCTACCTCCAGACTGAACTTCTGTTTTCCTAAGTACCTTGCCAAGAAGAACTGTATGGTTTAGTCACATTTCCATATCACTGAACTAAGAGAAACACTAGGAAAGAAAAGAAGCACTGGGAATGATAAGAACCAATGTATAATTATGAGTCATTGGGAGGGGGAGGAACAATCAGCAAGCATTGATTAAGCACCTGCTATGGTGCCAGGTGCTGAGAAGACAAGGTCATATATGAAACAGTACCTGGCCTAAAAAGAGCTTACATTCTACTGGGGAGACATATAAAAGTCTACAATTAAGATATCGACAAGGCAATCAACAAGGAATCAGCTCAGGAGACCTCGAAAAGACTTCAAAGAATCACAGAATCTCAGAGCTAAATAGGACTTCAGAAGAGACCAATCTATAACTGAGCAAGGATTCTTCTCCCCCAACCCCACCTCTGGGCATTTTGTCATCCAATCGCCACTTAAAGATCTCTGATGATGAGATCTAATCCAATTTGTTTTAAAGAAGGGGAAACAAAGGCCCAGGAAAAAATGGTTGCCCAAGATCACGTACCTGGAGGCACAGCTAGAATTGGTAGCAAGGATCACCTGATTTCCAGATCTATATTCTCTACCCTACGGCCCTGATTTTGTATGGAAAAAAGTTAGCAGAGTGGGTCAAAAGAAGCTTTATAGTACTTAGATGCTGTTGAGAGTTCAGAGAAGGAAAAAAAGTAAAACTTACACCCTAGATAACTACAAAGAAACTTCTGGGTTAGGCCATGGGGGTTAGTATTCAATTACATGATCAAAGAGAGTCCAAGATCCCAGGATACCTTATCAGACACCAGCTACTGCTGGTATTATTCCTAACAGAGGCCAGTAGTTTATCCTACAAAAACAGATCTTCCTACCTCTAACCTAGTCTCTCTTGTCTCCTTCACAAGTTTGTCTTTCTTGAACTCAGAGAACACTAGGGAAGAAGATCTGGTGATGTCACTCCTTGTCGCTCCTTGGCTCAAAAATCAGTAGTCCTCTACTGCCAAGTGAATAAAGCACAAATTCCCCCGCCTGACATTCAAGGCCCTCTGCCACCTGATACCACCTTACCTTTCCACTTTTATCTCATACTAAGTGCCTACATGTATTATCTGTTCTAATAAAATGGACTACTTTCTGTTCCCCTGTTCTCTTTCTCTCCCCCATGCTTTTGTTGTCCTATTTCCTATGTCTCCCTCAATTATAACTGAAGTCTAATTCAAATGAGACCTCATCCAGGCAGACTTCCCTGATTTTCTGGGCCTCACTTTACATTTTCTTTTGAACCTCTCTCATATATTAAAACATGTATAATTGTATATTATAATTATACATAGTTGAGTCTTATGCTCTCTACAAGAATAAGCCATAAGACAGGGACAATTTCCTACTAAGGATTTACAATCATTTTCACTAGTATGACCAAGTAACAACAAAGTCTCACTGCTCCTGACAGGAGAATAAAGGGAGGTTTCTTAGAATAGAAATTCTGAAGACCAAATGAAAGCTCAGATCTTAGTGGGAAATGGGGAGAAATGGAAGGGAAAGCTGCCTACTTCCTCACAGATACAAGGTGGCATACTTGTTCTTCGTCGTCACAGCATGGGCACAGGCTGCATGAAAACATCGCCAACATGTCATCTTGGGATCCAAGGCTGAAAATAGACCCCAGATGAAAAACGAACCTTGTGGACAACTTATCTTGGCTTTACTAAAAAAGCATATCAAGCTGGTATATGTAGCCCTCTGGAGGAAGGAGGGCAGGAATGATCTGGGACTAAATAGACTCAAAGCAGCTCTAACATGGGTGGAAACCTCTATGGTATTACCACACATGCTATCCTGGTGGAACAAAAACAGGTTAGAGGACAGGAAGCAGGTTGCTTACAACTGGTAAAGAGCAGCTGTCCATCTCCAGAGGGAAAGGACACAAGGTCCAGGCCTGGAAGATAAGCCACTGTTTTCTTGAAAAAAATCCAAACTTACTACCTCAGAGACTGACCACAGGCAACCACCTGGTGGCATGTAGAGTGCAAGACCTGCAGTCAGGACTACTCACCTTCCTCAGTTCAAATCTGGCCTCAGACATTTAGTAGGTATGACACTTAACCCTATTTGCCTCAGTTTCCTCATCTGTAAAATGAACTGGAGAAGGAAACAGCAAACCACTCTAGTATCTTTACCAAGAAAACCCCAAATGCAGTCATAAAGAGTCAGACACAACCAAAAACAACTCAACAATAAGGAAAACACACACACCTTAAGATATAAAGAATGGCTGCTTCTGGAGACAGCCCTCCCCAAGAAAACTTCATTATAAATTAGGGTTAGCTTCCCCGAAACTAGGAAGACTGAACATGAAAGAAACAATAGCATTCACTGCTACATGACCCATTGCCTAGCATAGGGTTTTGCACATGGTAAGTATCTTGTATATGCTATAATGTTCTCCTGCTACTGACATCTACTTCTCTAAATTCTACCCATCCGCCAGGCCTAGGTCAAAGGGCACCTGCTCTAATAAGATTTTTCTGACAAACGAAGCCTAAAATTCTACAGAAAGTCTGTCCAAAAGAGCACTGGAATTAAAATCAGAAAACTAAGGTAAGAGGGCCAACTCAATGACTTCAGGCTATCAGCTTCTCCAAGTCCATTTCCTTATCAGTAAAATGGACATAATAATAATATTTGCATTACTATCACTTAAAATAATTTGGAGCATCAAATAAGATAACAGGAAACTACTTTAGAACTGTTCATTTACTCAACACATATAAAATATCAGTTATTTTCGTTATTATCCTTCATTTGACAAAGATTAAAATATCACTGTTTGATTTATAGACTCTCATGAATATGCCTTCAATGCTCAGCCAGAATTAGTTCCAGAAGGGGAGGTCCTGGCTTATGCTTCTCTTTATCTCTTTATCCTCCACCAAGTAGTCTAGAGCAGAGACAGAACATACCCCTGGATATGTGGAGAATAGAAGACAACTCAATAATTCTTAAATAAATAAACTCAATCCTTTTCATGACTTCTCTGGACCTCAACTAATCAATGGTAAATCTTATTTCCCATTAAAGTTGTAAAATCCTAGGGCTCTGTCATCTTTTCTAGACCTGACATCTTTCCTATAATAATTTTCCCCATGCCTAAACTCCCCAAACCTGCTCCTGCCTGATTAGTGACAAACCTCTCAACTTCCTCCTCTTCCTCCTATTCCAGTGCTCAGGGATTTCTCCAGAAAGGGAAGAGGCCAAATGGTTCACCCACCTATATTTGGTTTGCAGCACTGCGATGCCCAAGATGTCATTTGAGTAGAGGGATGACAGAGCGTCCTTCCTTCAAAGGGTGAGTCAGTGAGTCATTTATGCTGAAAAAATGCCTTGGCACCACAACAAGAGGGGAGGGGAAGGAAAAAGAGGATGGAGACTGAATCCTTCCCTTACTCTTGGGAGAAGATAAAGCAACCTTCCTGCTCCCCAAGCAGTATGAGTCTAAGGGCCAGAGGCCAGAGCTTTACAAACCACATACTCCTCAGAACAACCTCTCAAAAAAGGTTAGGTTTTTAAGACAGCCAGAAAATTCAGAATTTATGTAATTAGAGTTTGTGGGTCCTGACTTCACTAAATCCAAAAGAAACTGGACAATTGTTTTCAAATCCCAAGATCCATAAACTATCAATGTTCCATGTATCCATTCTTCTACCAGTTCGCAAAGTCCTTCATAATCTGGGCCATCTTACTTATATGATCAACCTTCCTGGAAACTGGCCCTGGCATTAACTCATTGTGTAACTTTCGGTAAGTGAATTCCTTGCTCTGGGCCTCAGGGCCCTCATCTGGAAAATGAGTGGTTTGGGCTAGATATAACCATTCTGTAAGATTCCTTCCAGCTTGCAAAATCCAAGGTTCTGTAATATCTTGCCTGAGCTCCAGGTCCCATATTTCTCAACTGCCGTCTGGACATTTCTATCGGCATCTCTGTCCCCAAATTTGCCTCTCATTCCAACTTCCTGATTTCTGTGGACTCTTTTTAATAACTATTCCCCCAGTCACCCAGACTTAAAACCTTACGGTCATCTTTGACCAGTTACACTGCATTCTTCTGCCAGCTATTCCCTGCACAGGTACCTCATACACAGACACACTTTTCAGCTCGCTTTTATGTAGAGTCTTCCTCCAGAAAAGTAGAAGTTCCTTGAGGGCAGAGAGTAGCTTTTTTTTTTTGGCTTGTATCTATGTCCCAACATTTAGCACCATGCCTGACACACCATGCTTCCTAAATGCTTGTGGACTGACTATAGGATCTCAATCCTGGAATTCAAGAATCTGCGCAATCTGCCTCATCCATCATTGTATGTCTTTAAGTGAAAGTCAGATGACAATTTGTAGGGAATGTTGTAAAACAAATTCCTGCTTAAGTACGGGTTGGACTAGAGCTAATAATACCTCTTCCACCTAAAGCACGCTATGATTCTGGTTGGAGTGGCTTTGTTTTTCAGATATATCTCCATTAAAAAAAATTACTGAAAACCTTATTACCCCAACCCCATTATGATGTCGGAGCAGAACACCAGTTCCTAAACAATGCTCTCTTTCCCCCACTTTCCACCTTCATTTACAGGGCATTCCTGTTTTTCTTAGGGCTTCATTCAGTGACTATGGCAACTCCTCCCACCCAAGTGAAAGGACTGTGGAAGCTGCTGTGGGCAAGAAGACTAAGATTTCACGCTTCCTTTCATCAGAACCTAGGGCCTATCCTAAGATACTATGCAGGTACAGCATAGCAATAGATGACACTGTGACAAGTATTTTCCCCCTCTAAGCCTTAGTTTTCTCATGTGTAAAAAACACATTCACACTAACTACCTCACAGGGCTCTTCGAGGGTAAGGATTTTATAAACTTCCAAGTGCTACAGAAATGAGAATATAAGCTATCTGAAACAGGCTTCCCAGGAAAAGGAACTTTACCCACCCTTCCCAACCCAAGGTTAAAAGTAGTAGCCTTGCTTCCCACAGGGCTTGTTAATCCCTAGTTCACTGTGCTATGGGCTTGACCACACAGGAGTAAATGCTCCTGCTCTACTTGTCCTCTTTGCTCCCTCTTGCTAAAGAAAAAGATTAGAGTTGACAGGGTTTGTAAGAAACTGGCTTTAAAAAACGAATTTTGAAATTACTTTCTAAAGGTAAGGAGGTAGCCATTGCCTGGTATGCTAGGCCAGAAAGGCCACTTCCAAATAGGTGGGCTCCTTCCTCATCTTGGAAGGGTAAGGCAAAGGTCTACCCAAGAAGCAAAGCAGAGAAAGCAGGCAAAAGAGTCTACAGAATTTTCCCTGATAATTGAAGGAGAAGCAATTTCTCCTGGATTATATCATCCCCCTCCATCTCTATCACACATTTGATACATAGCAAGCCCTTGCTTCTTTGTTATTCAACTTTTCCTGCAGGAGAGAAGAGGAAATCAAAGGATTTAAGAATTGGGATTCCACAATTCAATTCAACATTTAGTATGTTGATACAAAGACAAAAACAAAACAGTCCTGCTCTTAAGCACTTTATGTTCTCCCAGGGCAATACACACAAAATAAGCATTCACACAAAATAAGTCCAGGACTTAGAATCAGGAGAGCAGGTGCCACTGCAGGCACCAGTGTTTACCAACTTTGTGATCAGGGGCCACTGCACTTCTTTCAGTTTATCTCCTCCAAAAAGTGGCAATCTTCCTTGCACACCTCAGTTCAAATCTATTTTAAGTACATAATACTGTACTAAGAAATGGGAATATAAGGACACAAAAAGAATTATTTCTTTCCTCAGGGGGCTTATGTTCTACTAGAACTTACACTCCCTCACTTCAATCCAATTCACTTGCATGTCTTGGCATCACCTCCCTGATGTCATGGTCCTCTTAGGGAATGAAGGACAAACAACAAGGACTTAGAGTCAACATTACCTCCTAGGGATGTCATCTGAAAAATGCTCTATAAGCTAGGAGAGTGGTTATTGGAAGACAGGAACACACCAGCAAGGAACACCATTCAGGCAAGATGTTTTATCTAATTTGGGGGGGGGGGGGGGGGAAGGCAGTGATAGATGTCAGGAACAACTTTTGGAATACCTAGTAAGAGACATAACATAAACTCCAAAACTAAGTTCTTTCCTTTGATCAATTTGACAAGAAAAATATCAACTTTTTTTTATGTGAACACTGAATTCCCTAATGACGATTATATTTGTCACTTCTGGGATGATTTTTCTTAGACTGGGGGATGAGTAAAAGGAAAATATTTCACCAAAAGATTGGGGCTCCAACTTTGGGGCTGGGCTGTCATAAGCAAGTGAGCTTCCAGGAACAAATGAGGGAGAGAAGGGGATTGAGAATGCTAATTGTTATAGTGATGGTGCTCTTCTACATCAGGTTATGGAAAGAATGTGATTACATGGTAGCCACATTTCTAGTGACATGCCTCTCAGAGCTAAGTTAAATTAGGAGTGATGAAGCAGAATCACCTTAACTCATATTTGCATAAGGTTTACAGAGCACTTTCCTTACAACCACCCCTAAAAGGGAAGTTGGTTGTTGTTCCCATTTTACAGATGAATAAAGTAAGGTCCAGTATAATAAAGTAATAGTTAATAATAGCAAACATTTACTTTATGTGCTGAACACTTTCTAAGCACTTCCAAATTATCTCATTCATCCTTATAACAGCCCTGGGAGGTAGTCACTATTTACCAACCCCATTTTACAGATGAGAAAACTGGGACTAACAGGGTTAAGTGACTTGGCCAATATCACACACCCAGTAAATATCTGAGGCCGGATTTGAACTCAGGTCTTCCTGACTCTAAACCTGGCACTCTATCTACTGGATCTCCTAGTGTCCCCAAAGTAACTTTCACATAGCTAATGTCAGAAATCTGATTCCAAGTCCCAGGGCTTATCTTGCTCTCTGTTATCTTCAAGAAGGAAATGCTTCGACATTTCAAAGAATAGTTGTCCTTTCAAGAAGTCACAATACTGACTGCCATGGAGATATAGATACGTCCTCCATATGCCAACAGTGACATCTGAGGCAATTCCAAATTAACACCTTCACAGAGAGGTCACTGAGCTGCATCTTGATATATACCTAGATCAAATTCCCTATCTTCAAGCAAGTAAGGTATCCCCATTTTATAGATAATGCTCTCTGCTTAAGACTTCATCAAAGCAGAGAAAGTTCTCTCAGTCCTCAAAGACTATCTCAGCAAAGTGAAGGATGGAAAGGTTTCTCTTAGGGGAAGGCTAAATAAAAGAATTTCATCACTAGAAGTTTGGTTACCAGGTGATAAATTCTCCTAGCCGCAGCAATTCATTAAGACTATGTTCAAAAATGCAAAATATACAAAACCTGCATCAGTAAAGAGCAGTCACACTAATGAAAATTTCAGATCTTTTGAAGAAATATTTATGATGCAATAGTAAGACCTAGAGATGTTAAATAACTTGCTTGATGACACACAACACAGCTTCTCTCACAGCAGTCAACTGAATATATTGTGCAGGAACTATAGGGGATGGAAAAGTATCCACAAGTCTGAGTGCAATTTTAAGTTTTGATAACTTCAGGAGTATAAATGCTACAAACTTAGGAAAAAATTCTGAAAGGTTTATTATTCAAAATGTTAAAATATTGATATTTCTCATTAAAATTCAACCTACCATCTTATGCTTTATATCACGCTGGCCAATCTTCAAATTTTATAAAAACTTTCATTGACTGCTGCTCAATAACTGAAATAATTTCATCAATAATGAAATTATAATTATAGCCATAAGGTTATCCAAAGAATGAGTATTGATGCATACATGACAGTTTGGACATGACCACACAAGAAAAAAATCTGAGACAGATCAGATGACCACAATGGCCAGGCAAGAAGACCTCTTCTAATCCAATAGTCTGAGAAACTGTCATTGCACATTCAATGCATAATGACAAAGTGTTCCATCTTGTTAAAGATTAAAAAATTTTTATTCAAAATTCACAAAACTTAATAAATGTAAAGGAAATTTCTTTCAAATGATGTATTTGCAAGTTTGTAGCATTTATACTTCTGAAGTTATTAATGCTTAAAACTGCACTAAGACTTTTTGGGATACTCCTAAATGCTGTATGGTTTTATTAAAATTCTCCATTTCTCAAAGTCAAAGACTATCAAATTTCATCTCTGTATTTCCCCACCATCAAATACAGTGCTTGACATATAACATGTACTTAATATTAATAAACTGAATGAAAGTAAGTGTAGTAGAAGTTCAGAGAAAACAAATTAGTGAGAGATGGAACAATCAGAGAAGACCATATTAAGAGAAGGGACTTAAAATACAGGTGGAATGGAGGGTTATCATTCACAGAATCACAATAGATCTTCTTTTATTGAACACATCTTCCTTTGGATCATGGGATCAACACACACAAAAACAGGGTGGTAAGGACAAATATCTTTAAGGGTCCAATAGGTTGAAATGAAACTTGGGTGAAATCAGAAAGCCTAATAGTAGAATCTATCTAGCCACTATGCTTAGCTTTATTGGCAATAATGACAGTAGGTAGCATTCATATAAAACTTTTAGGTTTATAAAAATTTTTTCAAGTACTCTACATATGCTATCTCATTTGATCATTATAAAAACTCTATGTGATAAATGCTAGAGGTATTATCATACCCATTTTAAGGATGAGGAAACTGAAGCTCAGAGAGTTAAATGATTTGCCCATAGTATAAGAGATAGAATTCAAAACAAGGTACTACCAATATATAATATATGCTGCCCCAAGAGAAGCACTCATGGATAAAAGCAGAATTACTCTAGCTACACCCCATGACAAGACCAAGAACATCTCCCAAGATGTCCGGGCAGGAAGTGGGCCAAGCCTAATTCTGGTGAGTCACACACTATATCCTTCCAACCCCCAACCAACTCCACCTTGCCCAATGTTTGGCCACTTGAATCCGGAAACATTTGACATCTCCCTTCCTCCCTCAAGGCTGAAATCTGCCACAGACTATTCAAGTATAACAGTCTACCACGATAAGACTGATTGGGATATTGGTCAATCAAGAATCTGAAAAAATGAAGCCAAAGAAAAAGTGGGAAGGTCCCAAACAAATCAATTCACTTACTCAAAAACTCATGGGATGGATGAGTATATTGAAAATCTGCATGAAGTCAACCAAATGTGATTCTAAATGCTCTAAATCAGTGGTGTCAAACGCAAAAACTATCCCAAAAAACCACATATTGACTAAAAAGAAAAAAACACACATTAACATTTTCTATATTACATGGTATTTGTTTATTTTGCTGAACATTTCCCAATTACATTTTAATCTTGTTCAAGATCCACTGGGGTTTGACACTCTGCTCCAAATGACCTCTCTTGCCTCTAGTCCAGGCCTGTACAACATATGGCCCATAGGCTGCCCACCAAAGAATTTTGGGTGACCCATGAAAAATGAAGATGTAAAAGAAAGTAAAGATGTAGTGAGTGCTTTGTCCATGCCCCATTTAACCCACCTTCCACTAGTCCCTTTTGTGCCCGTCATGGAACTTGGCAGGTGTGCTGCCATTGTGTACTCCATCCTGTTTGTCGCATGACCCACAGCAATCAACCATCATCAGTCCCTCTAGTCTGAGACAAACAAGAGTCATATCTTTTCGCTTTGTTTTTGTTCATTACTGGTGTTGAATAGCAACAAAGTGAGGGTAGTAAAGTAAATTTTTTAACATTAATGTGATAAATAAAAATCTTAAGTAATAAGTGTAATTAATTGATATTACTTGAAGTTTCCCTTTTTAAATATGGTATATTTGCAAAATAGTTTAATCATTAATTATACCTTTATTTGGAAAGTGAGCTACTAAAAACCTGAAGAAATTTAGCCTATTTTAATTTTGGCTTCTACCTGCTGCCAAGTTGTACAGATCTGTTCTAGCCTCTCTACTTCAATATATTCCCCCCACCAACCCCCACAGGATGACCCATCATCTTCTTAAGCTCATATCAGATCTCTTCTCCCTCCTGCTCAAGGAATTTCAGTGACTCCATACTATCTAAGAGATAAAAACTACTTAGTCTGGTTGATATTCAAGGCCCTCCTTGAACAGTTTTATGTCACAGTACATACTTTCACAAACCCTATCTTCTAGTAAAGTTGGGCATTTCTAAGATATTGGAATTTCTAGATAAAAAGAACTGTAGAGATCATCCAATTCAACCTCCTCTTTTTAAAGTTAGAGGGTCATACACACAGACACACAGACACACAGACACAGACACAGACACAGACACACACACACAGACACACACACACACACACACACACACACACACACACACACACACACACACACACACACAGAGTGGGCATTTCATCTCACTGCAGATCCCACTGCCATCCCTTTTACTCAGCTCTTTCATACCAGGAACAGACATTTCCTGCCCCCTTCACTATCTGTGCTTATTGAAATTCTTCCCTCAAAGCCAAATCAGATGCCACCTTCCTTGATCCTCATAGCTACAAATGGTCTCTCCCTCCTTAAATACACCAAAATACTAGGGACTTCTCCAATGCCATTCTTTTCTAATATGTATCACAGAGATTTGTGTGCAGACTTTATTTTCCCCGAAGCTTCTTAAGGAAGGGGTTATATATAGTTTTTCATTTGTATATTTACCACCCTATACCCCTGCTCTGACAATAGGGCCTCAAACCCAGTAGGTACCAAAAATGTTATTTTAATTGAATTAAACTAGCAGAATTTCAAAGGCTCCAAGGACAGGAATCTAGCTACCCTACAGGGGAACTTTGCAAATGAGGTACTTAGCCTTCAGAAATCACTCAGGCATGAGTGACAAACCAGGCTTTAACTAGTAAAGGCCAACTCATAAATACCACATTAACAATATACAAACACACAGTGACCCCAGGAACAAGAGTCAAACTGAGCACATGCTGTAAATGACCACGAATTCTGCTGGAGGGACAATCACAAGCTAAAGAAGCCTGCCACCTGAAGTGTTTAAGCCCAGTCCCTCCCAGGATGGTTAACAGAAAGTACAATAGATGCCTACTAGGTCCCCTTCTTCACTAGGTTTCCTGGGACCAAAAAGATATAAGAAATAGTCCAAGACATTCTATCCATCACAGGAGCTGCCAAGAAGTAGAACAGGTTGTCTCAGGACCCTATTTATACACTCAGCATGTGAAAATTAATTTCCATATAGCCAAGACCTATAACTGAAGTGCAGAAACCTCTTTTTCACCATTTCCCCTTGTGATCACTTACTCAAATTGCATTTGTTGTTTGTTTACTGTTTCTGCATCTCCTCATTTCCTCCTACAAGAAATAAGTTTATAGACTTATCCCTTTCTATCTCTTTCTCTATCCCTTTCTAAAAACCATTAGCTCCTACCAAGTGAGAATACTACCTATTCTCCAGCTACAGAAACCCTAAAGGGCTTAGAGGTAGCTTAGAGATCATCCAGTCCAACCATATTATTGTACAAATGAAGAAACTAAAGCCCAGAGAGGAACTATACCCAAAAAGTTACTAAACTGTGCATACTTTGTGACCCAATGTTACTACTTTTAGGCCTGTACTCCAAAATGATCAAAGAAAAAGGAAAAGGATCCAGAAGTCCAAAAACAGCAACTCTTTCTATGGTGGCAAAGAATTGGAAACTAAAAGGTTGCTCATCAACTGGGGAATGACTGAACATAGTAATGTAATGGTATACTAATGTGTGCTATAAGAAACAACAAAGTGGATGATGGTTTCAGGAGACTGGGAAAGGCTTATAAAAACTGATACAGAGTCAAGTGAGGAGAACCAGGAGAACAATTTATACAAGAATAACACTGTAAAGAAAAACAATTTTAAAAGACTTAAGAACTCTGATCAATGAAATAACCATCCACAATCCTAAAGGTCAGAAAAAGAATGCTATCTACCCCCTATGTGAGGTGTGATGGACTTAGAGTAAATAAAACATTATTTGGATATGGTCAATGGGGAAATCTGTTTTGCTTGACTATGTATATGTCACAATGGTTTTGTTTCTCTTCTTTTTTTCTTTCCAGTAGGTAGAGGCAAGAAGAGAATGCATTCCTGCATATAAGACAAGATGCCAAATTCAGGAAATGGAAAGCAGATCAGTTTGGCCAGAATGGAGAATGCATGAAGAGGAGCAATATGAAATGAGTTCATAAAGGCAGGCTCAAGCCAGACTATCAAGGACTTTAAATACCAAGATAATTTTTTTTTTTTATCCTATGTGTTATACCACTCCAATAAAATGTACAAACCTTGAAGCCAGGAGCTTTTTTTTTTCCTTTTGGTCCTTGTGTCTCCATGCTTAATATAAAGTAGGTCCTTAATAGAGGCAGCTAGATGGTGCTCTATCCTAGGGTCTATAGTCAGAAAGACCTGAGTTCAAATCTGTCCTCAGACACTTACTAGCTGTATGTCCCTTAGCAAATCATTTAACCTCTGTTTGCTTCAGTTTCTTCATTTGTAAAATGGGGGTAAAAATAACATCTTCTCAGAGCTGTTGGGAGGATCAAATGAGATAACAGTTGTACAGTGTTTAGCAGTTTCTGGCACACAGCACTACATAAATGTTAGCTATTATTAGTAATACATGCTTACTTTACTGGACTGGATTTATCCAGAGGCAAAAGGTAGCCAATGAAAGTAAAGAGGGGATTAATATGGT
Organism: Notamacropus eugenii; assembly: GCF_028372415.1. Classification (NCBI taxonomy): domain Eukaryota; kingdom Metazoa; phylum Chordata; class Mammalia; order Diprotodontia; family Macropodidae; genus Notamacropus; species Notamacropus eugenii. The sequence continues at coordinate 96,205,086 of NC_092876.1, forward strand.
CAAATTTTTGCTTCAGAAACATTACTTTGGCAGCTATGTGCAGGACAGATTAGGGTGAGGAAAAACTGAAAACAAGGAAGAATGTCAATTAGAAAACTATAAGCCAGGCAAAAGGTGATGAAAACCTGCCTGAATGAAGGTAGTGGCTGTATTATTAGAGAGAAGAGGTTGGATACAAGAGATACCATGGAGGTAGCTTTGATAAGACCTGGCAACAACTCTAATTGTCATCAACATTCCTTTACTTTATCATTTTAATTGAAAGTGATAATATCAACAAGTCCCTTTACATGGTACCTGCAAGTTTACGAAGTGCTTTCCTCATACAAACCCTGTGAGGCAGGCAGTGTACGCATAATTATCCATACTTCATAGTCAAAGAAACTGACGTGCAGAGATAATCACAGAATCTCAGAATCAAAACAAACCCCAGAGGTTGATACAGTCCAACCCACACCTAAACATGAATCCTGCTGAAAGATCCTTGATCAGAGCATCCAGATTCCATATACAGACTTCCAGTAATGAGAAATCCACCAACTCTCAAGGAAAGTCATTATACTTCCGGACAATTAACAGTTAGGTCATTTTTTTTTTACAGCTAACTGAAAGCTGCCCCTCAGATTCTTGAAGCCAATTCTTCTCTGCACCTGAAAATGTATCTCTTCTCCAAACTAAAAACAGCTAGACTATATAATTGCCTTTTGTTCTGTTAGTGTGTGATTCTAAGGTCAGACATGAGGTAAGTTACTCATGTCCGGAAGGATGCAACATACATTATAAATTCAATTGGTTGTTTATAGGGGACTTCCCCAGGGACATGTCTACTCTCCAAAGGGATTTGGCAGCATCTTACTGATGAGCTGGAGGTGTCTATACATAATGCAAATAATGTAAGACTTAAGACTAGAGGGACCTTGGAGATCATCTAGCTTATGTCAGCTGCAAGAAGCCACTCTGAGGTATAAGGAAGGAATAATATTTTGTAATTTGGATGGAGAACAAGTCCTGGAAAAAAAAATCACTGAAATGAAGAAAATGCAGTGTGGTGACAAATGCAGATAAGAGACTAATGCTCTTCATGAAATGTAGGAAAAGGAGACATGGGAGTAAAGCTGAGTCAGAGCACATCCAACACTTCCAAGGGCAAAGAGTAACCTGATCAACCAATTTGAAGTCCTGGGTCTGAATGGAAGGCAGGTACTAAAGAAGAGGAAAGTGACTAGGTCTCTCTGTGACTTGTCTTTACCAAGAATCAATCTGATTGTCTCTGGGATTCTGGAAGGCTCTCCTGCTGCCAAGTGGCAGCACTGTGAGGAGCCTTTATGAGAAGCAAGATGGCAGTCACAATGCGGTACTCAGAGGACCAACATCAATGCTGGTCATGCCTTGTGACCCAGGGACAGTGTTTTTTCTAATATAGAACATTCCCTCCTCACAAAGGTTCTGGTTTATATCACACCTATAGTTCACAATGTTTATTAATAACCTAGCATTCAAGAAAATGTCAGTCAATTGCAACGTTGGTGAGAAAATCTGGCCCTAGAACATGAGCCCCTCTGTGTGAACTCATAAAAGGGAATTACTGAAGCTGCGAAGCTAAGTTCCTGCACATAAGCATTTAATGACGGTATCAAGACCGCTACCTTGGTGAGGTTTAGCTTAACCACATCTAAGCTATCACATGGAGGCCAGAGACATCCCAAGGGGTTTCCAGAGTTTGGACTTAGAAGTAGAGTTGCAAGAGTGACAACTATACTACCAGCAATTTGACTCCACTCTTCACTCATGGCTGAGGACTGAAGGAGTAGGTTATCAAATATGAGAGAGGGACAGAGAACTAGGAAATATCCTAAGAAGCAAGGAGATAGAAAGGACTAGGGGGTCCAATGGAAGAGAAGGGAAGAACAGGGAGTCATGGAAAGAGTCTTAGATTTGGAATAGGAGACCTGGATTTAAGTTCTTTCTAGCTCCACACTTACAATGTAAACATGGGCAAATTACTTCAGGTTTACCATCTGTAAAATGGAGATAATACCTGTGCTATCCAACTCACAGGGAGAGTATAAGGAAAGTGATTGTAAACTATGGATGCTATAGAAAATAGGGTTATTAGTAACTGCAATAGCACTAAACGCAGAAGAAAAGAGATAGTCAGAATAAATCCCTTTTATTTTTAATAGGGCTTTATATTTTCCAAAGTCTTTTCACATATATTTTCTCATCTGATCCTCATAATATCACTGTGAAAATAGGGATGGCTGATGTTTTTCTCCTAACTGACAGAAGGGGAGAAAATGAATATCTTACTTGTGGTAGCACAGTTAAGAGCAGATCAAACATGAAAATTTAGGGTTCCATATTCCAAACAGAATGTTCTTTGTACTAAAACAGAAGACTTTACAGAAAGAAAACTGGAGAAATAAAGAACTTGAGAAAATATGGTTTTTCAGACATCTTGAAATGGATGCCCAGCAGACATCTTAAACTCAATATGTACCGTACAAAACTCATTATCTTTCTGTCTATACCCTCTCTCTCTCCTAACATCCTCATTACTGTAAAAAGCAACACCATCGTCCCAGTTCCTCAGGATTGCAACATAGGAGTTCTTGACTCCTTACTATCTCTCACTCTCCCATAGCCAAACTGTTGCCAAAACCTGTCAGTTTCACCTTGGCAACATCTCTTGAATAAGCCTCCTTCTCTCCTCTGACACTGCCACTACTCTAGCACAAATCTTCATCATGCCTTAATTACTGCAACAGCCTGCTAATGAGTAGGCCTGCCTCAAATCTCTTCCCACTCCAATCTAGCCTCCATTCAGCCACCAAAGTGATTTTCCCAAAACGTAAGTCCAACCATGTTACCCCCTCTACTCAATAAAACTCCCATGGCTCTCTGTCACCTACAGGACAACCTGGCCTCCACCTACCTTTCCAGACTTCTATCCCTTCAATCCAGTGACTGGCCTCCAGGATGTTCCGTGAATAAGATACACCATCTCCTCCTTCTAAGCATTTTCTCTGGCTGTTCCCCTCCCCCCTCCCCTGGAATGTTCCCCTTCCTGTACTCTGACTACTGACCTCCCTGGCTTACTTTAAGACCCAATTAAACTCCTACCTTCTACAGGAAGCCAACCTCTCTTAATTGCAGTGCATTCCCTCTTTTAATTATTTCCTATTTATCCTGTACATAGTTTGCCCTGAATATGCTTATTTGTCTGTTGTCCCCTTCATTAGACTGTGAGCTCCTTGAGGGCAGGACTCTCTTTTTGTATCCCTAGAACTTAATACAATACCTGGCAGATAGCAGGCACTTAATGTTTGTTGAATGAATGAATGAATTTGTGAATGAAAAAGAAGAGGAAAAAGAAGGAAAGAAGGAAAGCTGCCCAAGAGATAAAATGCAGGGAGATAGGCATGGGAAGAAAATGTTTGGCGGCAGAAGCTGAAAAGACTTCAACTGTTACTTCAGTAGCCATAAAGCCATCTTATATCCCATCCAGCCATCCAGTTCAGTTCAAAGTAATTACCAGGTATCTGGCTGGACACTAAAGAAATAGACATTTCAAGACTGCTCAGTGGAGACACAGAACAGAGCTCCCCAGAGAAAGTCCAAAGAGCTTGCTCCCCCACCTCAGCAGCCTTCTCCTTCATACCCAGGAGGAACAGCAGGGACAGGGAAAGAGCTCAATAAGACTGCATATGAAAAGCTCGGGATTCCTGTCTGACACACCAGTGGGTGCTCTAGACAACACTGCCACCCTAATCACCCTAATCTAGCATGAGGTCCTGCTTTCCTTTCTCTTTAGAGAACTCCTACCCAGCCCAAGTAACTGAAACGATGAGAAAGGAAAACATGGTACACATCTCAAAGCTTCCTTCCACAATGACTGCATCAACATCCACCAATATATCAAGAGTTCACATTTATATAGCCCACTACAATCCACAAACACTTTGCAACAGTGGCAGTATAGGTACTATTTCCATTTTACAAGTGGGGCAACTAAAGCTTATACAGATGAAATTACTCACTTAAGGTCTCACAGCAAATAAATCACAGAGAAGGGTTCTGAACTCTTATGACTCAGGTTAGTACTACTATTAGGCTATTCTACTCTGTCACTCTGTCTACTCTTCAGAATTTGGATGCCAGTGATTTTCATGGAATGTGAAAACAAGGATAAGGAGGGCAAAGTAAGCCATAGGTGTGTTTCTATTGGGAGAAAGATTTCGGAGGTCTACTTGTGAAGAGAGAAATCTTACTAAGAGATATGGGAAGTCTGGAAAAACATTATCTTTCTCAATATTGCTAATTTCTTATCCACATAATCTTAAAATTTCCTCAGTGATGTTTCCCCATTATCTCCCTCTTCACTTCAGTCTTACAAAAAATGTACCCATTTTCTTCAAAAACAAACATACATACATCCTTAATCCTATTCCCCCATTTTCTCCAATAGAATGCCCCCTATACTATACCCACACTCTCACTAAACTTCAATCTTTCCCTATCATTAGCTGCTGCCTACAAACATGTCCATGTCTCTCTCCCCTTACCATAAAAAATCCTCACTTGATCCAGACATCCCCAAGAGTTATTATCCTATTTCTTCCCTCTATTTTGTAGCTAAACTTCTTGAAAAAGTTACCTAAACTTCAATCAACAAAATGACAAATGATTCTAGAAGACTGATGATGAAGGTGCAGATTGAGATATTTTTTGGACATAGCCAATGTAGGAATTTTTTTTTTTTGCTTGACCATGTATGTTTGTTTTTAAGGGGTAAGAAAGGGAAGAGGAGGTGATAAAAAATAATTTTTACTAACTGAAAAACAGCAAATTAATTTTTTTTTTTTCAAAAAAGGAAGCCACCTTCACAGCTGCCTCCACTTCCTCTCCTCTCACTTCTAAACCTTTTTAAGTCTGGCTTTTGACTGCATCATTCAACTCAGATTTCCCTCTCCAAAGTCATCAGTGATCTCTTAATTACTAAACATAATAGGCTTTTCTCAGTCTTCATCCTTCTTCCTACTGTATAGTATCTGACACTGTGGATCACCTTCTTCTCCTAGATAATACTCTCTCCTCTCTAGGATTTCATGAGTTTGTTCTCTCCTGGTTCTCCTCCCACCTGTTTGACCAGACCTTGTCAGTCTCCCTTGCTAGATCATCATCCAGGTTACACCCACTAATCCTGGATATTCCTCCAAGGCTTTGTTCTGGGCATCTTCTCTTCCTCACCTCCTTCCCCCCATCTCCCATTCCCGCCCCGCCCGTATTTATCTTGCTTCATGATTCCCATCAGCTCCCATAAGTTCAATTATCATCTAATGCAAATGCTTTCCAAATCTATATATGTAGCTCTCATCTGCTCTAGAGTTCTAATCTTACATCTCACTTGCCTCTTAGATATCTTGAACCGGATTTTCCACAGACATCTCAAACTCAACATGTCCAAAAGATCATTATACCCAAAAATGTGCATACCCTTTCACCCAGCAATATCACTTCTAGGGCTGTATCCCAAAGAGATCATAAAAATGGGAGAAGGACCCACATGCATAAAAATATTTATAGCAGTTCTTTTTGTGGTGGCCAAGAATTGGAAATCAAGGGAAGGCCCTTCAATTGGGGAATGACTGAAGAAGTTGTGGTGTATGAATGTAATGGAATACTATTGTGCTATACAAAATGACAAATGGGAGGACTTCAGAAATACCTGGAAAGACTTATATGAACTGATTCTGAGTGAAGAGAGCAGAACCAGAACATTAAACACAGTAACAGCCACAGGGTGTGAAGACTGATTTTGACAGACTTAGCCCTTCTCAGCAATGCAAGGGCCTGAAACATTTCCAAAGGACTCATGATGCAAAATGCCATCCACATTCAGAGAAAGAACTATAGAGTCAGAACGCAGAATGAAGCAGACTGTTTTATCTTTTGTTTGTTTTGTTTTATTTTTTTCATGATTTCTGTAATTCTTCTATGCAACATGACTAATGTGAAAATGTGTTTAATAGGAAAGGTCTATGTAGAGCCCATACAAGATTGCATGCTGTTTCGGGGAGGAAGGAAGAGAAAGGGAGAAAATTTAAAACTTATGTAAATGAATGCTGAAAACTGAAAACAAATAAATTTGGAGAAAAAAAGATCAATATATCCCTCCCTCCAACAAAACTCTCCCTTCTTACTTTCTGTAAAGGGCACCACCATTCCCCTAGTCAACCACACTCATAACTTCAAGGCCACCTCAATCATATTCAATCCAAATTTCTAATCTGTTGCCAAGTTTTGTCATTTCTATATTCACAGCATTTCTTTCTATATTTCTATGTTCATACCTTTCTTTTTACTCACACAGACACCACCCTGTGACAGGCCCTCTTTACCCCTCACTTGAACTATTAAAATATTCCTCTAATTGTTCTCCTTTCCTCAGGTCTCTCCCCACTCCAATCCATCCTCCTCCTATTATTTGCCAAAGGAATTTTCTTAAAGTTTAAGTCTGATCATGTCTTTTCTCCTACTTAACAAACTACAATATCAATATAAGATGCTTTCTATGACACTTAAAGCCCTTCACAATCTGCTCCCTTTCTTCTTACACAGTATAATTAGACTGGGAAGGTGGCAGATTATGGCCTTCTTGCTGTTCCTCGAACAATATACTCCATCTCCTGACTCCATGCCTTGTTACTGGCTGTCCTCCATATCTGAAATGTTCTCCTTCCTCACCTCCATCTCCTGGATTCCTTCACAATTCAGTTCAAATCCCACATTCTGCAGGTCTTTCCTGGTTCCTAGCTCTACTAGGTCCTTACCTCTAAAATTGCTTCCTACGTACACTGTATATATCTTGGATGTACAACTTTTTGCATGTTGCAATGTCCCTCATAAGAATGTGAACTGTGCTTTTGCCTTCTTTGTATTCCTAAATGCTTAATAAATTTGTGCTGACTGATCCAAAACCTTTAAAAGAAAAGGTTCCCCAGAGTTGAATTCTATTATATTCTATACTGACTTTCATATAATGGGAAAAAAAATTAGACTGGGAATTAAAAGCCCCAGATCCCAACTCTGTCATAAACTTGATAGTTCACCTTGGAAAAGTCATTTCATTTCTTGAGTCTCAGTTTTCTCCTTTGTGTAATTAGGGTATGACCTCTACCTTCTCAGCAGAGAGGAAAAAGACGACCAGGAGAGAATGCTGTATTACTGTATACTATCTTATGAGGCCACCATATCAGGTGCTTCTCTTTGTTACAAGAAAGGATTCAAGGTGAGAAGGAAAAGGACAGAGGAATCAGAAGTAGTATTTCCAGAAATGAGATTTTTTTCTAAAAGCATCAATAAAACTTTTAAATTTTTAAAATTTAAGAATAAATAAATAAAAAAGGACATGATGACTTGCACCAGATTTATGGACCCAATACAGGATACAATTCAACAAACATTTACTAAGCACTATGGGCAGGGCCTGGTGCTAGGTACAACAGATACAAAGATAAAAAATAACAGGGTGGGGAATAATGAACAAAGACAATCCCTTCCCGCAAGCTTACCTCAGAACCTGTTCTTCCAGGCTCCTTTCAACTAGTTGACACAGATTGAATATATGCGTGTATCTACAGCTCTGGGTATATAGAAAAGCCTCATCAATTCCTCCACCAACCATTCAAGATTTGAAATAAATAAGAATACTATCCATTCATTCCCAGCCACACCCCAACTTCCAGGGCCCATAAGTTATAGGGTATAGCAGAGTATATAGAATCTAGTGCTCAGAAATTATATATAATGTTTTAAAAGAAAAATCTTTCACTACATCCCTTCTATACTTTAGACTTTTTTCATTAATTCAGACAAATGCCACCATCCTGACTACAAATTCAGGAAACAGGACAGTAAAGTTGAAAAACATCAGACTGGGAATCAGAATGCCTAGGTTAGAGTACTGTCCGACTTTGTGAAGGTATGGTCCTAGCCAAGTCATTTCCACTCTCTAGGACTCAATTTCTTCCTCTGAAAAATTAGGAAGTTAGACTAGATCATCTACAACTATATCTGCATTATATCAAGCTCTGGGAGTCACATTTTAGGAAGGATATTGATGCATAAGAATGTGTCCAGAGGGTAACCAGAATGGAGAAAGAACTAGAGATCATGTCACAAAGGATCAGTTGAAAGAAATAGTGATATTAAGCCTGGATAAGAATATTAAAGGGGAATACGATGACTTTCTTCAAGTACTTAAATAATTAACATTTATATAGCACTTTAAAATCTACAAAGCACGTGATATATATTTTATCACATTTCCACAACAATCCTGTGAGGTAGGAGCTATTATCCTCATCTTATAAAGAAATGGATGAGTGTGCTTAAGTAAAAACTTGCCCAGGATCACACAGCTAGCATATTTTTAAGGCAAGATTCAAATTTGAGTTTTACCTGATTCTAAATCCAATACGGGATTGACCATGCCACCCACAGGTTAGACTTGTTCTACTTAGTCCCAGAGGTTGAAAGTGGGACTTTTGGGAGGAAGACAAAGGCAGTTTAAGGCACAATGTAAAGAAAAACTTTTAAAGAATTAGAACTATCCAGCACTGGAAAGGGCAGTAAGTTCCAAATCTAAGTGCTGCCAAATGAGACAGTGTGGTACAAAGCAAAGAACATAGACTCTATAGTCAGAGAATCTGGGATAAAATCCTACCTCTTATGCTTACTACCTATGTGATGATCTTGGGCAAGTTATTAAAAAAAAAAAAAATCTCCCTTTGCCTCAGTTTCCTCAATTGTAAAAAAAAAAAAAAAAGGCAGGGGGTGGGGGTGGGCACAGAGCTATTCTAGATAGTCCCTTCCTGGGACCTTCCATAGGATCTATGACCCTGTGATCAAACAATGGAGGAAGGGAAGAGGAGGAAAGTGTGGGAGGGTGTTTTCAAGTGAAAGCTGCATGACGACTAATCAGAAACACTTTAGAGAGGACTTCTGTTCAGGTACAAATTGAACTAGATGCTCTTTCAGGATAACGTGAACTTGAAGACCCATTCTAAGATTCTATGAAATAAGACAGGTCTCCCTGTGTTTGGTTATTTATCCTTCAGGCTTCAGTTATGGGTGGTACTAATTAATCTCTAATTAAATCTCCTCCAACTCTATAATTCTAAAACTTTGTGTATCTATTATATATGTTTTTATGTGTGTATGTATACACGTGGCTATTTGATGCCTTGAATTGTGAGGCATGTGTGCTACAATTGGAGGGTGCCTATCTTTCCTAGGCAGTAACCCCACTTAATGTTAGCGACCTTATTCTAGAAACTGATTGAGAAAGAACTGGCAAAGAATGAGGTTGTCATCCCACAAACTATAGTGCTGAGCACTCCAAGAGGCCTGAGAGATTTCTGAGAGGGCTGAGATAACCCAGAGACACTAGACAGTAGCTATAAAACTTGGACCTGCTGGAGACAGGGAGAGGAGATGTAACAGGGTGACTGTGGGGCTCCAAGCAGGGCTTGGCACAGTACCATTACTCAATAAACTTTATCCACTGACCAACTAGCAGGAAGTTGTGTGATGTTCCCACAGCCCAACTGACATTTTCATACCTCTGCCTCCCTCATACACTCCCTACCTAGAAAGCCCTCTTCCTCCATTTAGCCTGGAGAACTTTTTGGAAGGAAAGTTATTCTGAACAACATCCCTAGTTCTGAAGTCAAGAAAGACCTTGCAGACCCTAATGAGTCCAAGGCCTTGGGCTGGGTGCTGAGAGATCCACAAGAGTTGCAAGCCAGATGCCTCTTCTGCCTGCAAAGAGGCAGAGTACCTTGCCACATTGAGGAGTCTTTGACGGCAGGAGGGGGACCAAAGAATCCCAGATAACTACAAAGACCACCTAATGTAATCCAGAACGGGAATTTTTTTTTACAAAGCATCCCCAATAAATAGTCATCTAATATCGACTACAAGACTTCCAGGAAAGGACCAATCAAACATAAACCAAACTTGCTTAGCAACTACTTAAATTTAAATTAATTTAAACATGAGGCATCACAATTTTTCAATTACTCCTAAGTCTTCATCAGGTTTTTTCATTTGTCAATTTATTTTCATTCATTTTTCCTCTCACATGGTCACACATAATTAGTGTGCAGGCATAATTAGTTCTTTGGGCTTTTTTTGTTTGTTTTCCATTACTTCGGAAAAATATTTCCAGATTTCTTTACATAGTTCATACTTAATTATTCATAACTACAGTTAGTGAATATTATTATTCATTAATAATGAATAGTATTCCATTAATGTACCATGAAAACACCACTCACCTTTCATTCAACATTCAGGTTATTTCTAGTTTTTCCTGATTATACATAATGCTACTACTAAAATCATGTCTGATACATCACAAAAAGATTCTGCCACAGTAACTCTATAAGAGAGGTTGTAGCATTTTACAGATGAGTAAATTGATGCTCAGAAAGGTGAACAAACTTACCCATGCTCACAAAGCTTAAGAACTAGAACTCAGATTTTCTGACTTCAACAACAGTGCTTTATTCATTATTAGATAACATAATGCTCCTATTGAAAAACCTAGTCATATTCTGAGATACACATAATATGGAAAGAAAGGAGAAATTTCCTAGGCAAATAAGAACTCACTCACCTACCTAACATTCAGCCTGGCCACAATTTCTCGGGAGAAAACTCCCTGCATAATGAGAGCATGGGTCAATTACCTTCCTGGTATCTCTTGCCATTCAAAGTTAGTACCACTTCTGACCCCTCCCACCAACTTCCAAAAGCAAAATTTCTCACAGCCATAATGCTACCACAATTACAAGGTTCCATTCATAGAAGTATGGAATTCTGGGTAAAAAGGACTTCTATTTTTGGTCTGGACCTTCAGCTAAGTGGAGGCTTTTGTCTACTGTCACATAGCCAATAGATGGAAGACCTAAGGACTAGAAGCCAAGGTTTCTGACTTCAAGTCTAGTGCTCCAAGGAGGTGAATAAGGTCAGTGAAAGTGAGTAGCAGAAATGGGACTTGAGCTGACCTTTAAAGGATGAGTAGGATTTCAATGGGTAAAAGGTGTGGGGAAAATTCCTGGTGGAAGAAACATGGAGAACAAAGATACAGTTGCAGCATCAAGCCTGGCAAGTTCAAAGAAAACTATGACTGGAGCTGAATATATTCATGGAGCAGGGAACAGAGGAGGGAGACACACTGGCAAATGCAGGCCAGAAGAACTTTTCCAGACAGATAGACAGACTCTTCTAACCCTTCCCCTTTCCCCTGAGGGCAGAGAGGTTGCAATTGCACACTCACTTTCAGTGTCTTTCTAAAGAAAATAAATCCTCACCCCTCCAAGATAACTGACAAAGGCAATGGTGCCACAGTGCTGGTAGACACCAGCTAGATCCAAAGAAGTGTCAACAAAGTCAAAGCTTCGGTCAACTTCACTGCCTCTGGGGATCTTCACCCATAAGGCTTCAACAGAACCATAGTAATGCCTCACTAGACTGAAGAACAATGCTATAAAGTCAAATATCTTCCTCTCACTGGAAACCTTCCCTGATGATCCTAGCCACAATGATCTCTCCTTTCTTAAGATTCCTATAGTGTGGGGGGCGGAGCCAAGATGGCAGAGTAGAAAGACGCACATACACATAGCTCCGAACCCACAACCCATAGAACATTTACAAAAAAGTAACTCACAGCGAATTCCGCACCCAGAGGCCACAGAACATTGGAGCCAGGGAGATTTCTGTTCCAGAGAGACCTGCAAACCTCTCACAGAGGATCCTTCGCACTGCGGGCTGGGCTCCAGGACTGGGAGCTGAGTGCAGCCCTGCCGCGGCCACGGCACCAAGAGGAAAAGATCCGAGCGGGCTTCAGGGACGGGATCTCCAGCGGCGGCACTAGCCCCCCCACCAACAGGTGACTGACCGGGATAGGTGAGAGAGTGTCTTTGGCAGGTCGAGAGGGGAGTGGGGTGCCCCCATGGCTCGGGCCCCCCCAGGAGATAGAAGCTGAGAGGCGGCTGCAGACAGGGGCTCCCCAAATGGGCGGGAGCCTGGATCAATTGTGGAAGGTCTGTGCATAAACCCCCTGAGGGAACTGAGCCTGAGAGGTGGCCCTGCCCTGCCCCTGCCAAAAATCCTAAGGCGGGAAGCAGCATTTGAATCTCAGTTCCCAAACGCTGAATGGGAGGACCAGGAGGCGAGGAGGGTGTGAGGAGAACATTCAGAGGTCAGGTCACTGGCTGGGGAGAATGCCCAGAAAAGGAAAAAGAGATAAAACTATTAAAGGGTACTTTCTCGGAGAAAAGACACCTCCTCCCTTCCTTTCTGATGGGGAAGAACAATGCTTGCCATCAGGCAAAGACACAGAAATCGAGGATTCTGTGTCCCAGCCCACCCAATGGGCTCGGGCCATGGAAGAGCTCAAGAGGAATTTTGAAAATCAAGTTAGAGAGGTGGAGGAAAGACTGGGAAGAGAAATGAGAGGAATGAGGGAGAAGCATGAAAAGCAGATCAGCTCCCTGCTAAAGGAGAACCAAAAAAATCTTGAAGAAATTGGCACCTTGAGAACTAGCCTAACTCAGTTGGCAAGGGAGGTGCAAGGGGCCAATGAGGAGAAGAATGCTTTCAAAAGCAGAATTAACCAAATGCAAAAGAAGATTCAAAAGCTCACTGAAGAAAATAGATCTTTCAAAACTGGAATGGTACAGATGGACGCTAAGGACTTTATGAGAAAGACAGATATCACAGAACATACCGTACAGATTCGAAAAATGGAAGATAATGTGAAATATCTTATTGGAAAAACAACTGACCTGGAAAACAGAATCAGGAGAGACAATGTAAAAATTCTGGGACTACCTGAAAACCATGATCAAAAGAAGAGCCTAGACATCATCTTCCATGAAATTATCAAGGAAAACTGCCCTGAGATTCTAGAACCAGAGGGCAAAATAAATATTCAAGGAATCCACAGAACACCGCATGAAAGAGATCCAAAAAGAGAAACTCCTAGGGGCATTGTGGCCAAATTACAGAATTCCCAGGTGAAAGAGAAAATGCTGCAAGCAGCTAGAAAGAAACAATTCAAGTATTGTGGAAATACAATCAGGATAACACAAGATCTAGCTCCCTCTACATTAAGGGATCGAAGGGAATGGAATAGGATATTCCAGAAGTCAAAGGAACTAGGACTAAAACCAAGAATCACCTACCCAGCAAAACTGAATATAATATTTCAGGAGAAAAAATGGTCTTTCAATGAAATAGAGGATTTTCAAATTTTCCTGATGAAAAGACCAGAGCTAGAAAGAAAATTTGACTTTCTAACACAAGAATGAAGAGAACCATGAAAAGGTGAACAGCAAAGAGAAGTCATAAGGGACTTACTAAAGTTGAACTGTTTACATTCCTACATGGAAAGACAATATTTGTAACTCTTGAAACATTTCAGTATCTGGGTACTGGGTGGGAGTACACACACACACACATGCACACACGCACACATACATAGAGACAGAGTGCACAGAGTGAATTGAAGAGGATGGGATCATATCTTAAAAAAAAAAAATGAAATCAAGCAGTGAGAGAGATATTGGGAGGAGAAAAGGAGAAGTTATATGGGGCAAATTATCTCTCATAAAAGAGGCAAGCAAAAGACTTATTAGTGGTGGGATAAAGAGGGGAGGTAAGAGAAAAACATGAGGTCTACTCTCATCACATTCCACTAAAGGAAAGAATATAATGCACACTCATTTTGATAGGAAAACCTATCTCATAATACAGGAGAGTGGGGGACAGGGGCACAAGCAGGGTGGGGGGGAGGATGGAGGGGAGGGCATGGGGAGGAGAATGCAATCCGAGGTCGACACTCATGGGGAGGGAAAGGACCATAAGAAAATAGAAGTAATGGGGGACAGAATAGGATGGAGGGAAATATAGTTAGTCCTATACAACACAACTAGTATGGAAATCATTTGTAAAACTAAACAGATTTGGCCTATATTGAATTGCATGTCTTCCAAGGGGAAGGGTTGGAGAAGGAGGGAGCTAAAGAAGTTGGAACTCAAAGTGTTAGGACCAAATGTAATGTTCTTACCACTGGGTAACAAGAAATACAGGTTAAGGGGTCAAGAAAGCTATCTGGCCCTACAGGACAAAAGAGAAGACGGAGACATGGACAGGGAGAGAGGATAGAGGAGAGAGCAGATTGGTCACAGGGGCAATTAGAATGCTTGGGTTTGGGGGGACGGATAAAAGGGGAGAAAATTTGTAACCCAAAATTTTGTGAAAATAAATGTTAAAAGTTAAATTAAAAAAAAATAAAAAATAAAATAAAATAAAAATAAATAAATAAATAAACATTGGAATTGAGCAAGTAGATAGAATGATGGCCCTGGAGTCAGAAAGACCTAAGTTCAAATCCCACCTCAGACACTTACTAACTTGTGTGACCCTGGGCAAGCCACTTAACCCTGTTTGCTTCAATTCCTGATCTCTAAAATGAGCTACAGAAGACAATGGCAGACAACTCCAGCATATCTCACAAGAAAACCCCAAATGGAGTCACGAAGAGTCATGACTGACTAAACAACAACATACATATACACAGACACATAATATACATGTATACACACCCAATGAATTTTAAATTTGAATTTACATCGTCTTTAAAAAAAAAAAAGACCTGTCTCTCCCAGGCACAAAGAGAAGGAAGTTTTGGAGGGCAGCTGGGTAGCCCAGTGGATAGAGTACTGGGTTTAGAATGAAGACTCAATCTTCATGAGTTCAAATCTAGCCTCAGACACTTACTAGCTGTGTGACTCTGAGCAAGTCACTTAACCTGGTTTGCCTCAGTTCCTCATCTATAAAATGAGCTAGAGAAGGCAAACCCCCCTCCAGTATCTTTTCCAAGAATACCCCAAAATGGGGTCACAGAGAGTTAGATATGACTGAAAAACAACAACAACAAAGTAGCAGCCAATGACTCCATGAGACATCAAGAAATAATAAAACAAAGTCAAAAGAATGAAAAAATAGGGGAAAAGTGAAATATCTTAAAAACCAGAATCCAACAATATGCTGTATATGAGACACATTTAAAACAGAAAGACACGCACAGAGTTAAAATAAAGAGCTAGAGCAGAATCTATTATGCCTCAGCTGAAGTAAAAAAGGCAAAGTAGCAATCAGGATCCCAGAAAAAGCAGAAGTAAAAATAGATCTAATTAAAAGATAATCAGGGAAACTACATTTTGCTAAAAGGTACTATAAACAAGTAATAGAAAAAACACTTACATCAAGTTTCTCTGATAAAGACCTCATTTCTCAAATATATACAGAACTGAGTCAAATTACAAAAATAAGTCATTCTCCAACAGATAAATGATCAAGGGATGTGAACAGACAATTTTCAGAAGAAATCAAAGCTATCTACAGATACATGAAAAAATGCTCCAAATCACTCCTGATTAGAAAAAGGCAAATTAAAACAACTCAGGTATTACCTCACACCTACTGGAAATGAAAAATAGTGGAGGGAATGAAGGGAAATGGTACAATAATGAATTGCTGACCAAGTAGGTAACTGGTCCAACCATTCTGGAGGATAATCTGAAACTATGCATGCCCTTTGATTAAGCAGTACTATGGCTAGATCTGTACTTCAAAGAGATCAAAGAAAAAAAGGAAAGAAACTATACATACAAAAATATTTACAGCAGCTCTTTTTGTAGTGGCAAAGAACTGGAAATTAAGGGGATGCTCATTAATTGGGGAATGACTAAAGTTGTGGCATATGATTATAATGGAGTACTATTATGCTATACAAAATAATGAGGTGATTTCAAAAAAAACAAAAACATTGTAAGTCCTATCAAGTGAGAAGAATCGGAAGATCATTGTGCATAACAGCAACATTGTAATGATGACCAACTGTGAAAGACTAATCAATACAACAATCCAAGACAATTCCAAAGGACTCATGATGAAGAAATACTCTCCACCTCAGAGAGAGAACTAATGAACTCTGAGTACAAACTGAAGTGTAATTTTCTCACTTTTTTTGCTTTGTTTTACAATATGGCTAACATGGAAATAAATATGTTTTGCATGATTTCACAAGTATAACTGATATACTGTTTGCCTTCTCAGTGGGTAGAAGAGGGGTGGGAAGGAGAAAGAGAACCCAAAACTCAAAATTTAAAGAAAAAATGTTAAAAATAATTTTTAAAGAATATTTTCTTCGTTTTTTCTTTTTCTTTGACCATGGCTAATATGGAAATATGTTTTGCATGACTTCACCTGTATAATTGATATCATATTGCTTGCCTTCTCAATGGGTTGAGCAGAAGTTAGAGAGAGGCAAACAATTTGGAACTCAGAATTTTTTAAAAAGAATGCAAAAAATAAAGAGAAATCTTTCTTGGAAGAAAAATAAATAAATGTGATATGGAGTTGCAGAACCAAAGTTTAAATCCCAGCTCTGGTACTTACTCCCTATGTAAACTTCAGCAAATTAACTTCCCTCCCAGGAACTCTGTTTTCTCACCTACATAACAAAGTGAAATGAGATCATCTCTACAGTTTAGCTCCAAGCTCCATGATCCTCAGAATGTTGGCACAGAATCAGACAACCTAAGTCTCTTGACCTAAATTTCCTCATCTGTAAAAATGGGAATAACAATGCCCGTCTTACCCAAATAGTGATGTCTAAACCAGGAAGAGCAAAACAAAGAGTAAATTACAGACCAATTTCCCTAATGAATATTGATGCAAAAATTTTAAAAATACTAGCAAAGAGACAGCAATATATCATAAGGATCACACACTATGACCAGGTCGGATTTATACCAGGAATGCAGGAAAACTATAAGCATAACTGACCATATCAATAACAAAACCAACAGAAATCATATGATTATCTTGATAGATCCAGAAAAAGTTTTTAACAAAATACAGCACCCCTTCCTATTAAAAACACTAGAAAACATAGGAATAAAGGGAGCTTATTTTAAAATGTTAAGTAATATTTATCTAAAACTATCAGCCATCATTATCTATAATGAGGATAATCTAGAAGTCTTCCCAGTACAATCACGGATGAAGCAAAGAAGCCCATCATCATCTCTATTATTTAATATTGTACTAGAAATGTTAGCAATATGAGAAGAAAAAGAAATTAAAAGAATTAGAATAGGCAATAAGGAAACAAAACTATCACTCTCTGCAGATAATATGTTATACTTACAAAATCCTAGAAAGTCAACTAAAAAAACTACTTGAAATCATTAATAATTTAAGCAAAGTTGCAGGATATGAAACAAACCTCACATAAATCATCAACATTTCTATATATTACCAACAAAGTCCAGCAGCAAGAGGTAAAAAGAGAAATTCCATTTAAAATAACTGTAGACAATATAAAATACCTGCCAAGACAAACCCAGGAACTATATGAACATAATTACAGAATACTTTTCACACAAAGTCAGATCTAAACAATTGGAAAAATATTAATTGTTCATGGAAAGGCCAAGCCAATATAATGAAAATGACAATTTTACTTAAAATATGCATTCAGTGTCATACCAATCAAACTATCAAAATTATTTTATAGAGCTAGAAAAATATAATAACAAAATCCATCTGGAAGAACAAAAGCTCAAGGACATCAAAAGAAATCAATGAAAAAAATTCAAAAGAAGTGGTCTAGCCATAGCAGATCTCACAACTATAGTATATAGTAAATGACCATAGTAATCTAGTATGTAATAAACCCAAAGATTCAAGCTTTTGGAACAAAAACTCATTATATGACAAAAACTGCTGGGAAAACTGGAAAGCAATATGGCAGAAACTAGGTATAGACCAACACCTCAAACTGTATAACAAGATAAAGTCAAAATGGGTATATGATTTTGACATAAAGGGTGATACCAAAAACAAATTAAGGGAGCATAGAACAATTTATCTGTCAGATTTATGGATAAGGGAAGAACTTAGAACCAAAGAAGACAGAGACCATAACAAAAAGTAAAACAGATCATTTTGATTATATAAAATTAAAAAGTTTTTGCACAAACAAAACCAATGCAACCAATTATAAGGAGAGCAGGAGAAGGGAGGGGTGGTTGGGAGGGGAGGATTTTGCAACAAGTATCTCTGATAAAGGCCTTATTTTTTACACAGATCAAGAACTGAGTCAAATTTATAAAGTCATTCCTCAATTGATAAATGATCAAAGGATATAAACAGGCAGTTTTCAGAGGAAGAAATCAAAGCTATCATATGAAAAAATACTCTAAATCACATTGATTAGAGAAATGCAAACTAAAACAACTCTGAAGTACCACTTCACACCTATCAGATTGGCTAATATACAAAAAAGGAAAATGTTGGATGTTGAAGGGGATGTGGGAAAACTGGGACACTAATGCACTGTTGGTAGGGTTGTGAAGTGATCCAATCATTCTGGAGAGCAATTTGGAACTACGCCCAAAGGGCTATAAAACCGTGCAAACCCTTTGATTCAGCAATACCACTGCTAGGTCTATATCCCAAAGACATCTAACAAAAGGGGAAAGGACTTATTTGTACAAAAATATTTACAGGAGCTCACTAAGAATTGGAAACTGAAGGAATGCCTATCAATTGGAGAATGGCTAAAGAAGCCATGGTATATGATCGTAATGGAATATTATTGTGCTATAAGAAACAACAAACAGGATGATTTCAGAAAAACCTGGAAAGATTTTTATGAACTGATGCACAATGCAATGAACAGAACCAGGAGAATGTTGTACTAAGTAACAGCAATATCGTTCGATGAAGAACTGTGAATGACCTAGTCATTCTCAGCACTATAATGATCCAAGCCAATCCCAAAGGACATGATGAAGCATATACTATCTGCCTCCAGGGAAAGGGCTGATATTCTTTGAATACAAACTGAAGCATGCTATTTTTGACTTTCTTATTTTTCTTTTATTAGAAATGTACAAAATGACTAATATGGAAATGTTCTAAATAATTGCACATGTATAACCTAAGTCTCATTGCTTACCATCAGGGAGCGGCAAGGGGTACAAGGAAGTGATAGAATTTTGAACTCAAAACTTTAAATAAAAATGTTAAGATAAAAACATTTTAAAGCACTACCTGTCTCACCAACCTCACAAGAACGTTCTGAGAACCAAGCAACAACATAATAAACAGGAAAGTAATTTGAAAACAGTTGAGGGTAAGACACAAATAGAACAGATAATTGTGACTACCCAAAACCGTTAAAAATCTAAATAAGCTGTAGCTTTAAGGCCAAAGGGAGGCTAATATAAAATTACTTGGGTAGACAATACCTCCCAGACTGGGAAAAAGACAGTATTTCTCTTGAGGATTGAAAAGTAGCTTAAGGGAAAGATAAAGAACCAAATTTAGGCCCTGACTCCATTTATTTAGTGAGGCCAATATGTTAGCTTTCCTGTGGAATCATTTCCCACAGGAAGCATCAATGGCAGCCAAACTTAGCAACCTGTCAACTAATAGAAATGCCACTTGCCTAACAGAAGCTTAGACTCTGAGACTGGAGGGAGTTTAGAACACAGAATGCTGAAAAAGACCTTAGAAGTCACCTAGTCAAACACTTCCAGGGCAGGAATGTCCCCATAACATCCCACCTAACTGCAAGTTGAATACTCACTGGAAGATCTCTTGTAATGGAGAATTCATTACCTCCTAGGGCAACCATTCCACTCTGAGTAAGCTCACTGTTTAGGAAGATTTTCTTTAAATCAAACCTAAATTTACCTCCCTATTACTTCTTCTATCTGTTGGTCCTAGTTTTGCCCTGCTGGAGTAAGGTGAACAAGTACTATCCTTCCATATGACTATACTTCAAATAAAGAAGACTACTCTGAAATCAAATGAGATGATAGGAAAAAAAACTTTGAAAACAGTATTGTGCTATAACTATAAATGTGAGGTATTATGAAGGAATGGAAGAACAGTCTGGACAACAGGGTTCTAGATAAGGGCAGATCCTGCTCAAATCAGGCTCCACCCCCCAAGAATACTACACACTATCCCACAAGCCTAGTATGTACTTCCCTCTATTATTCTCTGTTTAAATCCTATTATCCCATCCTTTGGGACCCAGGGCAAGCCCCACCTCCTCGAGAAAAACCTTCCCAGACAATTCCAGCCTGTTCCCTCACTAATCTTACTCTTTTGATATAGTCTGCAAGGGTTCTCTTCTCTGCTTCTGTGCCATAACTTCATACAATTCTACTCTATAGACTATTTCATAAAGCAGTCATTCCCATGTGTAACTTTGGTCATTAAGTGTTTCATATGTAGTGAGCCTAGTAAACTGAGATCATGTTTTCCTGTACACCTCATTTTCAGCAAACAGAAGGCACGCATTACAAAGGTTAGTATGAATTACAGGCCAGACACGTTCTTTAGTTCATCAGTGGGGCACCCAGAATTAAACATAATATTCTAGTTGTGTTCTGACCACAGCTGAGTGTATACAGCAGGACCTAGCCACTACAGTATGTTTGTCTTTAAGCAACCTAAAATCCCATTCACTTTTAAACTGTTGTTATCACATCACTGACTCTTAATGAACTTGTATTCCACTAACGCCCTCACACCTTTGTCAGATAAACCTCTATCTAGCCACACTTCACCCAAGCACTCGTGGAACAGATTTATTATTTTTAATCTGAGGGTAAAGTTTTACATTTATCCCTATTAAATTTCATCCAACTAGAGTTGTCCCAACATTGTAACAACTTGCCTCAAAATTCTTTTAGATATTAATTATCTTCTAATATATTCGTTGTCCTTTACAGTTTTTTGTTATCTACAAATTTAGCCAGCATGTCATCTCTGCCTTTATCTAAGTTAGAGATAAAAGTGTTAGACAACACAGGGTCAAGCAAAGAATTCCAGGACCCTTTGTTAGAGACAACACTCCAAGTTGATAGGAAGTCATTAGTGAATAAGTTTTGGAACAAGGCACTAATTAAACCAGTTTCAAATCTTCATAACTTTACTTTCATTTAGCTAACCTTTCTCCATCTAGTATGATAGATTTTTGGACAAATGCTTTACTAAAAATCTAAGCAGACTATAACATTCTCTTTATCTAGCAGTCTAACAAGCCTGATAATCCAACTTCTCCCATTTTGTAAATTAGGTATTATTTCCATATCCACCCAATCAATGATTCTATAAATCTGCAACCCAGCATGCCCTGCCATAAAGGGTATAGGAGTTCAAATATAAAAGATAAAAAGGCTGGAATAGGTACAGCAGGTTTCCTAAAAGTGATAAGCTCTTCCTAGCTAGCAAATAACTAAATGCCCAAGCTCACGTAGGTATTTAACCACTTCCTCAGATGTATCAACCTTTAAGCTAAAACTTAGGACAGTACACCATAACAGCAATAGAACAGCAAATCTAGTCAGGCTGGCCTGGTCTATCCCCAAGCTCTGCCCCTCTCCCTCCAACTCTACCCACCTGCCCTTACCCTTGGCCCCAGCCCAGTTCCGGGAGCCACCCAAAGCTAAAAACAGCGCAGCCCCCAAGATGGCAAAGCCATTTATAGTGCTAGAGGCGTCAGCAATGGGCTGGGCTGCCAGGAACTTGCTTCACTGAGGCCCCAAAGTAAGAGCCCAGCCTGCCTTTCAGCACAATTTCATAGGCAAAGTATCACAGAGTTAGAAGAGTCCTTCAAGATTATCTAGTTCGAATCCCTCATTTTCAAGATGAGAAAACAGGCCCAAAGTAAGGAGAGGACTTACCCAAAGTTACATAAGTGGTAAGTTATAAAGACAAAACCAAAAAACAGGGACTCTTTTTTTCCCTTTCTTTGTATCCCCAACACTTAGCAAAGTGCCTAGTGCTTACAAATGTTAGTTAACTTATTGACTTTCCACCATAGCACACTACCTTTATTGTGCTCTATAAATACAATGTTCCACTTCCCAGGAGGCCCTTTCTCAAGTCTTGGACAAAGGTGTATGAATGTATAGAAATTCTTGGCCTCAACCAAACTCAAAGCAGAGAGCTATAAATTGGGATTTGAACCATTGTTCCAACCTACCTCTAATCCCCAGGTCTCCTAAACTTGATCACTAATGCTCTGACCCTTCACATTCAACCCTAGAATTTTTTGGGAACCCAAAGAACACTCTGCCCAAAAGGCAGGCCAACTCAAAGCCTGGCCTGCTGAAAGCACTAGGTTCCAGCCAATTTTAAAGAATGCAGGCTCAAGACTGAGTAAAGCACAATGAAATACTGAGAAAGTGAATTAGAATCCACCTGAGTGCACCTATCAGGGCTGGCCTTCTCTCATTAATTCCTGGACTGGGACACCATTTGTACCCTCATGAGGGCACACCTTTCTGCACCTCAAATGTCTGTTAAATAATAGAGTTGGTTTGGTTTTTTTTTCACTAAATCCTACAAAAACCATTATCTGTCAAACACACACACGACTAGAAGGGAAAAGTCCAAGACTGAGAAAGCAAACCTATACCTCTGCCCACTTCCTAGTCTGCCTTCTTGATGGATGAGAAAGGCAGGACTCACAGAGCTAAATGGAATAAGAAGGACTGGGATTATTTTCCAGGACAGAGGATGAGATCCCTGATTCCCTCACACTGTCACCTCTCCAATTGGCACCATCTACATACAAAAAGGCTCCAAGACTAATCAGGAAAACACCAACTTCTCCAGATCATGCCAAGTTCACCCAGGCCACACAAGGTCACCCCATCCACAGATTCATCTGCCCAAGGTAGGTCCCATAAGAGAAAGAGGCATTGCAAAACAGATAGCAAGTTATTCCCAAAACATCCCCTAACTGCCATGAAACTCTGAGAAGTGCAGTCTTCTCCCTGGCATTCTGAGGGCACAAAGAAAAACTAAAGTATTCTTACCTCCCAAGCTCCTTCAAGAAGTTCTGCAATTAGCACCTCCCCCAGGTACCTAGGTGTGACTGTTCAATCACTCAATCAATACACCTTTATTAATAGCCTACTATATGCCAGACACTGTACTAAGTGTTGGGATATAAAAAGGCATAAAAGGCAGTCCTTACTCTCCAAGAACTTAAAATCTAATGCAAAGAAACATATATATAAAACAAGCTATACAGAGGATAAATAAGAAACAATTAACAGAGGGAAGACACTGGAATAAGAGGGGTTGGGGAAGCTTTCCTGTAGGACATAGCTAACTGCCTCCCCTGCTCCCAAGGAAAAAACTTAAATCAGATATGCAATATAAATAACTACCACCTCATATTTATGAGCTAACAGATCTACTGAAGTATATTTAAGATTTATACAGTACTTTCTTCACTCTATGAAGAAAGTAGTGCAAGTTTTAATTGCTTTCACTTTGCAGAGAAGCAAGGGCAGATAGGTGGCCCAATGGATAAAGTGCCAGGCCTGGAGTCAAGAAGACACATCTTCCTGAATTCAAATCTGACCTCACATACTTACTGTGTGACCCTGGGCAAGTCACTTAACCCTGTTTGCCTCAGTCTTTCATCTCTAAAATGAACTGAAAAAGAAAATGGCAAACCACTCCAATACCTCTGCCAAGAAAACCCCAAATGGGGTCACAAAAAGCTAGACACGACTGAACAATAAATTACAAAGAAGGAAACAAAAAAAGTTCAGAGAGGCTAGATGAAGTGTCCACATTCCCATAGCCAGTAAGCATAAGGGCTAGAATTTCAACCTAGTATCCTCACTTCAAATCTAGTACTTTTTCCTATTCTACCAGCCCCAGTTCCAAGACAAAGCTATATAAAAGAACAATTGTAATCTGGGCACCCAGGACTGTCTAGTTACTACCTGCAACTTTATTACTTACCCCTGGCTGGAGGGGAGAGAGACAGTCTCACAATAACTTATGACCAAAAATCAGAATTCTAGGCTCAGATGTAGAAAAGGTCAAAGCCCATTTATGAAGATGTAAAGAACACAAAAAGGCCTGTAGGTAGGTTGGGCTAGGGGTCTAGCAGGGCCAGCTGCAAGCCTAGTAGAATAAGCTGCAGCCTCCAAAATAAGATTTCAAGCAATGCTTACCACTGTCTCTCAGAAAGGGGGAAAAAAAACTACCTGCTTCTGCCTAAAATTCTACCAACAGCACTTCACTAGCTTAAGCCTCTGATCCCTGCACTGATCCCTACAATACAAGGCACTACCTAGGAAGAGAGAATCTTTAACATGAAAAGCGGAGAGTAGTTTTGGACAGTTCACCATTTGCCTACTTTACAGTCTTACCTCTGCAGGCTACGGATCACCCAAAAGCCCTGAGTGAGCAATGTTATGCAAGAGAAGCAGGGGTCTGTAGCACAGATAGCTGGGTATTACACACTATTAAGAGCCTATTTATAAAGCAATCATCAACTACAAGTGGATGGACTGACCTCAAGGGCCAATTTGTCCAAATCAGAGAAGCCTTTTTCATAAGGTTCACTCCATTTGGAAACTAGAAAGACACTCCTACTCGTGGGGGAAAGTCTCGAATCTTATTACAGTAGAAAAAGTTCAGAGAGCCACAGGACAAAATAAGAGTCTCTAAATCCTACTCCTCCATGTCAACAGCAGTTCTGCAGCTCCCATGAAACCATGAGATACATTCCTTTTTCATATTGCTGAAGGAGGAGGTCCAGGCACCCTAAGATCACCATCAAACCCACCCCATACACTCTCCCAACCTTCAGAGCTCAATGCCTATTCAGAGTGACAGATCTGAATGTCCCAGGCCAGCTGGTGCCATGGTTCTAAGAGAACCTGTGTAAGTAGGAAGAGGGAAGAATTATTTTTTCACCTACTGAACTCACTGTAAAATCCACTAAATTAAATGAATGTTCTTTGCCACAGCATTAGTACTACTCCCTGACAAAGATCTTATATGTCTAGAAAAGAAAACCAGGACTCATAAACTACCCAGAATTGTAATGCTCTCCAATAAATCGGTGAGAGGGAGCTCTAAGCTCTTCCTTACACCAACCCCCTCACCAGGAATCTCACTTTCAGGTTGCTCTCAGGGTTAGCTAACTGCTTCCAAGACAAAGTCAAGGGAAAGCCACAAAACTTAAAGGAAAACAGGCTCTGTATAGGCTGTCAAAGAAGAAAGCCTTCACATAAAAGAGGTGTCCTTTCTGGAAGAGATGGGACATGATCCCTCTGAGCTGGTTCCTTAACCACATGGCAGACTATTCTTCAAAGCTGGGAGCGCTTAAACCCATTGCAGATGGCTGTCCTAGCTACTAGTCTTTCACCTAAATCATTTCCCCTGGACAACGCATGCTGGGAAAGGGTCTTGAGTCACTGAGGCAAAAAGGCCCCTTTAACATCAAACACAAAGCATTCTTAAGAGCATTAAATGATGAATTCTTAACAGAGATTAGGCATTTCTGGGCCCCTGAAGAAGTGGCTAACAAGCAGGGGCCAGAAAGTCATTTCTCTAGGAATTTCGGATAAGAGACTTTAAGGCCAACACCCCCACCACCATCCCAGCGGCAGCCTCCATTTCTCAGCCCCCGTGCCTTACCTGCCACGGCTGATTCCTCGGGGTTGGCTCCTGGAGGCTTCTCTCCTTGGCCATGGTGCAGAAGGAGTGCCCATAAGAGCCAGACTGCCAGGCCGGGGGTCACATCCATGGCTGAAGGCTACGCGGCCGGTAAGGGGAGCCCGGACGCCCTCTCCTTCAGCATTCGGCCTACCCCGGCCCTCAGCCCACGCCGCTGCTCCCGCTCAGTCTCCCAAGGTACCTCCGCAGCCCCAAGCTGGGCAGGAAGAGGGCAAGAGGGTGAAAGTCAAGTATTGGGGTTCCTCGCACCCCAAGCCCGCAGAAGATCCCCTGTTAGCTCAGGTACGCCTCAAAGTCCTGGGGCTTCGCAGCTTCCCCTAGAGTCCCAGAACACTGTCAGTGTGTCTGTCCTGCCAGCGACTGCTATTGGGAAAGGTCAGGCTCTCCGAGCTGGGGGTGGGGGTATCCAGAGCCAGGCCCCCGTCTCGGTCAACCCAAATCTGCCCGCAGCGAGCGCCAGCGACGGCCTGGGCGCTCCAACTCCTCGCAGCTGCTTTGCCCCCCTCCCCCCTCCCAAAGCACTTGCCGCTTCCGGAGAGTTTAAGGAGGGAGGGAGGAGGGAGGGAGCCGGTGGAGGCCGTGTCAGCCGCGTAGCCGCCCGCAGCAACCGCCCCTCACCTCCCCACCTGGAAGGCCACGGGGTTCACTCGCTAGCAAGCTGAATGCGGCACCAGGGGACCGGAGGATGCGGGACAAGAAGAACCACTGCTCTCGATGGACCCTAGCCCTCAAAGAGTCTCCGGGATGCTCTCCTGGCCACAAGGGACGGGACCCAAAGTTCAGGGCATTCGATGTTTGAAGCCGGTGCTGGCTCAGCCCTCCCAGGGAATACACTGATGGACGGGGCAGGCTAGCCAGAGAACAGGGCTAAGCGTCTCCCCCACCCCCACCTCGCCTATCTGGCTTGGCACCCACCAGGAAGGGCAGCAGCAGCCTCAGCTGCAGTCGGCCCCCGACTTTTGTACAGCCACAGCCCCCAGCCCGGCTGAGCACAGAACCAAAGGGCCTGGCCCTGGACCCCGTAGGCTACGGCAGAACAGCTCCCGGATCCCAAAGCCCTCCCCGAATTGAGCGCAGGCCGGGCGAGGGAGAAGGGGCGGAGGGGGAAGGATCTGGAGCCCCGCCCCCTGCAAGGCCGGCCTATCCAAGGACGATCTAGAGCACAAGCCCCGCCCCGTGCCCGCCTAGCCAAGCCCCTCTCCCCGGATAACCCCGCTCTGGCCAGCCTCCTCCTGGGTAGCCCCCAGTACTGCAGGCCTCCGCTGGGACAGGCCCTTCTCTGATTTCCTAAGGCTGTACGTCCGTCCAAGCCCCGGGTCGCTCCTTCCTAGCACTAGAGCCCTAAGTCCTTAGCTACCAGAGGGTGCTCCAGAAATAAACTCTGCCCCCCCCCCCCCACCAGCACCACACACGCACAGTGGTCTCTTCTGGAGTCCCTCTCTCCCCTGCATCCCCCTCCCGCCGGCTCCGCACCATGAACCGTTCCCGGGAGCCCTCCCTTCCCCCCACAGTGAATGGGCTCTCCCGCGATAACCGCCTCGCCGTGGGGCGGGAAACCGAGAGTTTGCTCCAACCGCTGACCCCGCCCCCACGACGGAGCTCAAGAAAATGAATGTGACAGGATGGCACCGGGGCTGGGGCCTCTTCCTCTCTCTCTGATACCGTCTAGGCCACCACCCAGATGGCAGAGGCGACAACGGTCCGGCCCAGCGCGCAACCGCCGCGCGCTCCCGCCCGCCCGCCGGCCGTCCGGTTCCTCAAAGCCTCGCCCACTCCTCCGCACCTCGTAACCAATGAGAGCATGTTTCCTCTTCACGACTTGCCTCGGGGATCCACCTACCGTAGGAGCTCCCGAACCAATCGGATCCCATCTCGTTCGCACGGCGGCGCCTGCGCGCCAGCGTCCCCTAGTGGACGAGCGCAGGGCCTTCAGGGTCAGGCACGTGCCCGAGCTTGTAACGGGGATCGACCTGGGTAAGAGAATCCTTTGAGTATTATCCAGGTTTTCTAGGGTAACTATTAATCAGTGCTAAAAGGGAAAAGTATCTCCTCCGTACTGGGCAGAACATGTGCATTTTTAATTTTCTTCCAGCTGTGGTAGGCCGAATTCTATGAGCTGTCTATCCACTTCTCTTTTCTCATTCGATCCCCCTTGTCGTCAATAAGCGTTTATTGAGAGCTTTTTGTTTATTTTGTCAGGTAGGTAGATAAAAACACTGTCTCTGCCCTGGTACTCTAATGATGGAGGCCTCGTGGCCAGACACTTGCCGTCTTTCTATTGCAGCCTGACCCCAGCAATATTCTAATGAATACATAAGACCAGAGGGAGACATCGTCCCATTCAAGCCTTCAGAGAGCGTTTATTAAACACCTACACAGTGCAAGGCCCCGTACTAGTCTCTTAGCGATGCAGAGACTTGCCTCTGAATGACACTGGCCTGGCTCCTGAGTAATTTACAAATAAGAAGATACAAAGTAACTTGGAGAGAATTGTCTACAGTAAAGGGAGGCCTGGGACAGATATAGAGTTTCAATAAGTCGTGTTTCCCCGCCCACAGTCTTGCAATCTAGAGGGAAAGAGTAAAATGGAGAGAAAAACACCTGAGCTGCCTTCCTGATTGGGCAGTTGTGAAGAGGAAAGGAAGAAATAGATGGAAAAATGCTCTGAAAACTGATCAAAGTAAAATTCTTTGTTATTAAGGAAATCCAGATAATATCCATTTAATTTATTTTTAAAATGTCAAAAGAAAAACTGATAAAGTACTTCACAGATATGAAGGCATATTGTGATTACCAGCCAGGTCTAATGCTGATGGGTACAGATAAAACATTCAATTCTGCAAACATTTATTTACTAAATTCCCGCAGTGTTGGAAGTACTGGTTTAGGTGCTAGGAAAACAAAGACAAACTTGAGGCAGCTCTTGCCCTTGAGGAGTTTATATTCTAATGGACATGATATAAATGGGGATATCATGGTAGAAGGGGCAGTTGTGGTTTAGTAGAGTACACTGGTTGTAGAGTCAATGGAACCAAGTTTAAATTCTGACTTCCTCTGCTGAAATTGAGGTGAGTTTTCCTACTAGCCATATGTTCTTGAGGAAGGTCTCTTTGCTCTCTGTAGTCCAATTTCCTCCTCTACAAAATGGGGCTAATAATGCACTGCTTTCCTCACAGAATTATTGTAAAGAAAGTACTACAAAAATGGAAGTTATTCCTAAAGTTTGGAGATCACTCACAACATTGAATCTTCAGAGATTTTGATGTGAGACTAAAACTTTGGACTGCCTATCTAGCTACTTGCCACAGTCTTGTATAACAGACATTTAAAAATCTTTTTTTTCCCCATGCAGTTTGCTAGTCCAAGATCTTTTGAATATCCTTGGATCTCACTGAGGAGGCTCTAGTATTCTGGGCCTTTAAGGACACAATGTTATCCAAAGACAGGAACAGCTGCAGAAATGTACCATCCATAGAGGATCCTTCTTCCATTTGGACTCTTCACAAATGATCTACCATGTGACTATGGAACTTCTTTGACCAGGATACATGTTCCCACTTTATACTTTGCTTGATTATAATAATGATGATGATAACAACTGCTTATTATAAATGACATAATGTAAAAGTGCTTTCCAGACCTTAAAGTAGTGTGCAAATGCTAGTTATTAATAATAGCAAAAGTTAGCTTTCTATGGTGCTTTAAGGTTTGAAAAACCCTTTACAAGTATTATCTCATTTGATATTTATAATCAGAAGATTGTCAGACAAAATTTTCTCTATGGTCACAACTATCAGGGAATCTCGTATGCCCTTAATATAGCTAGGTTACAGCATATTAGCAATGATGACTTTTATGTACAAAGTTACATAATAATAACAGGAATGGATCTATAATTTCAATGGTATGAAGAACTCCAGGTGAGGAAATTCCCTCTAGGAATGCAGGCTAGCAATTTATCGCTTTAGACTTACCTAGAAAACTGAGAGGTTAGTGACTAGCCTAGGGTCAGACAAGCCAGTGTAGGTCAGGGGCAAGACTTGAACTCAGATCCTTCTAATCTCCAGGCCACTCTTTATCCACTACACCATGCAGTGTAGTGAACATCATACAACAAATATGGGCTCAGAAACGGAGATTCTCTAGTCCTGTACCAAAAGTAAGAGAAAACAGATGGACAATCTGAGTGCTGCAGAGGAACCTACAAAATGTTAAAAGAGCTAAAAGAAACTTTCCAGTTTTTGAGGGTTTAAGGAAGGCTGAAGACAAGAATCCCACAAATGAGAACTCAGATTGGGGTTAAGATTTGCTAATGAAGTGAGTACCCAAAATGAGATCACAGATCCATTAAATTATTGAAGCCTAGGTTTGTAGGGAGAATCAGAAAGCGGAGGATTGCCTCCAGTCTCTAACGATGGTGCTTGTGTTGCCCTCTGGTGACCAAAGCAGCAGCTTGCAGCTATGACTGAACTGAAAAAAGAATGAAGTCTGTAGTCTCCGTATTGTATCTCCATGTACACTTACTTCTTATTCTGTCATAGAACTTTGCATCCTGCACTATCACCAGTCATCTTGCCTTTTGTCTTACCGCTAGACTTCAATGATTCTGGAGGAGACTTTGCGCAGCTCTGCCTCGCTTAAATCCAATTCACGAGCAAGTCAACACGTCCAGGGGATGTCATTGACCCTCTTCAAGAAAGAAGGATGAATAATCATAGAATTCATAGAATCGTAGGATTTAGAACTGGAAAGGGCCTTAGCTATTAACTAGTAAAATATCCTCATCTCAAGATGTGAGAAAGATTAAGCCCAGAGTAAGATGACTGTTAAACAATGACATACAGTTGGATAGGCAGTCAATGGAATCCATCCAATTAGCATTTGTGTCTTGGACAGCTACTGCAGATTGATAATTGGCTTAGTTTAGCAGACACTTTTTGGAGATAGGAGGAAAGGCACAAAAATAAACCTGTGCCTAATCTTTGAGGCAAGAATTTATGGCCTCCACCAGATTTCTATCTTCTTACCTATCCCTCTGCCTCCAGGCAAAGGGCCTTCCCTTATGCTTGAGGGTGGGAGACATAGTTCAGTCAAATAATCCCTGGATCTGAAGTGAGAGGACCTGAATTCAGATCATCTGTGCCAATTCCTACTGTCACAACCTTGGGCAACTTAGCCTGTCTGAACTCATCTGTAAAAAGAGAGGTTTGCATGACTCCAGGGAACTGAATGATAATGATGTGCATGATGCCCACCTCCAGACAAGAGAAGTGATGGACTCAAAATGCAGAGTAAGACATACATTTTGGGGCATGGCCGATGTGACAGTCTGTTTTGTTTGACTACATGTTTGTAACAAGGATTTTGTTTTGTTTAGTTTTCCAGTTTGGAAGGGGAGGTTGGAAGAGAGAGAAAATAAATGCTTGTTTGTTAAAAAAGGAAAAAATGAAAAGATTGGACCAGATGATTTATTGGGTCCCTTAAAGCTCTAAATCTAGGAACCTATGATCCTAAGTCACCTTTCCAGGCCTAAGGTCCCTCGCCCTTTAAAATGAGAAAATTTTACTAGATGGTCTGTGAGATCCCTTTTAGTTCTACTTCTATCATTCTATGAACCATGGTTCCCTTTCTCCTCTGATCACCCTTTCTGATGTCATGGTCAGGAAATTTTCCCTTGGACCTAACGCAAATCTTTTCTGTTAAAGGTTGAGTCAACTCTGGATCAAAGTAAGCCATACTGGATCACATAAAAAGCTTTCATGTGTTCCTGTCTTCTTCCTACTTGTCTTCTAACCAGGGATTCCAGGCAGGGAAGGAAGTATTGACTCAAGCAGGGAGAATGTAGATTTTTCATTCACTTCCAAGGTTCCCAGATATTGGCATCACCCTACCACAAATTGCTTTTGCACAGGAGACAGTGGCCAAAGCATCTTTTTTATCTATCCCTCTAAGACTTAGCACAAGACTCTCTGTAAATAATAGTTACTTGATAAATATTTGCTGGATGAACAAGGCTGCTTAGAGGCTCTCTTCTGTGGACTTTCCCCCTTCCCTGGGTTCCCACCTTCCTCTTTGGAATTCCCTCTATATTTATCCCTATCTTACCAGCTTTGAGGACCAAGTCTAGTCTTACCACATCCAGGAAGCCTTCTTTGCCTACTACAGCTAATAGTGACCTTTTTCTTCTCTAATAGTAGTAGCTCACTCATATAGATCAGTTACCAAGCACTTTTGCATCCATTATCTCACTTAATCCTCACTTCTTTCTTTCTCGGAAAAAATTTAATTCAGCAAACATTAATTAAACTGCTATAATGTGGAAGTTCCTACACTCAGCTCAGGGGATACAATAAGGAAAATTGACATATGTATTTTTTATAAAGAGCTTATAATCTAATAGAGCAGTAGGTTTTTTTCAACATTTTTTTATGCACCCCACCTTTAGCAGTCTGGTGAACTCTGAATATGTTTTAAAAGACATAAAATAAAGTAAGTAGGATTATAAATGAAGCCAAATATATTGAAATATAGTTATCAAAATATTTTTAAAGTATGTTCACAGAACTCAGATAAATAACCCCAGTAGTTACCTCATTTATCTTCAATAATTCTGGAATATAAGTGCCATTATTATCCCCATTTTACAAATGAGAAAACTGAGGCAGACAGGTTAAGTGATTTGCCAACATTATAGGGTTAATAAGTGGTCTAAAGTCAGATCTTAATTCAGGTTTTCGTGACTCCAGACCTAGAACTCTATCCATTAAGTTATCTGGATGCCAATAGGGAGTGTAAGACAAATGTGTAAGTTTCATGCAATACAAAGTATAATAAAGGAAAATGAGGGATCACTTTCAGGTGATTTAATTTTAAAACATGTATTAAGTGCCTTCTATGTACCCAGCACTGTGTTATGCACCAAAAATACAAACACAAAAGTGAAACAACCTATACCGTCATGAAGATTGCATGCTAATGATAGAGACAACATACAAAGGGGAAGGATAGCCAGGGAAAGGAGGTTTGGTCTGAGAAGTCACAGAAAGGTTGACTAGAGGCATAGGACCCTTTGAGCATAGTTCCAAATGAGCACTGGCATTTACTAGACCATGTCACTGTAAGAAGAAGAGACAGGTAGAATGTGGGAGTGACAAAGGTGATATGAGGCACAGGGTGCTGAATCAATCTTAGACTTATCTTCTCCAAGCTAAACATTCATATTCAACAAACATGGCAGTGCCAATGCAAAACAACTGTCAGGAGACTCAACATCTTCATATTAGAGAGCATCTCCACGCCTGAACAGTTTATTGATGACCTGGAAGGAAAGCTTAATCAGCGCACAGTTAGCAGAAAAAGAGAGGGAAACTTTCAGAAACTTAGTATACAGTACTGCATTTGTGCATCTGAGCTAGAACACTTGGAAACATCAACATTGGTTTGATGAAAATCATAGGGAAATTCAGAAGCTGCTGAATGAAAAATAACAATTCCACAGGGTTTACCAGAAGGACAGTTTATCAGTCTCTAAGAAGATAGCTTTAAGTCCATCAAAAGTAAAGTGTTAGAGAAGCATAGAAAGGGGCAGGATTCTTGGCTCAGTAAGAAGGAAGATTAGATTAAGTTTTACTGATAGCAACAATCCACAGTGCTTTCATGATGCCCTCAAGTCCTCCAAAGACCTCTGATGTATCTCAACTACTCAGCATTGATGGAGCCACACTGATCCGGGAGAGATGTGCTGAATGAAGCCATTGACCACATACCTCAGGCTGAAGTTAATCCCTCTCTAGCCAAACTTCCAACTAAAGAAGAGGTATGAATGCTATTAGGCTCCTATTGTTTGGAAAAGTACCTGGTGCTCTTTCCATCCCAGCAGAGATCTACAAGGCAGGGGGTCCACTGCTCATACAAAAGCTAACTGATTAAAATCTTCCAAATGCAGGGTAAGAGGAGATTATCCCCCCAGGAGATCAAGTATGTTTTCATTGTCCATCAGCTAGGTGGTGCAGTGGATAGAGCACCAGTGCAGGAGTCAGGAGGACCTGAGTTCAAATCTCACCTCAGACACTCGACACTCACTAGCTGTGTGTGACTTTAAGCAAGTGATCCTGGGTCATCTCCAGTCATCTTGATGAATATCTGGTCACTGGATTCAGATGGCTCTGGAGGAGAAGTGAGGCTGGTGACCTGCACAGATCTCCCTCACTCAAAACAAAGTCAGGTGCAAGTCATGTCATTATTTCTCTGATGGCATGATCTTCTTTGGCAATGAAGGATGAACACACACACACATACAATAAAGGAAAAGGACAATCACAGCTAGCACTCAGTCACTGCTGGCAAGATTTTTGCCAGAGACTTCCTTAATCGGCTAATCTGAAACATGGTCATCTACTAAGAGTCAGTGTGACTTCAGAAACGTCTGAAGAACTGTCTACATGGTGTTTCCTGCCTGACAACTCCAGGAGAAATTACAGGACCACAACAGATGTTTTTGATACTGTCAGTCATGAGGGCTTATGGAAGATCATGGAAAAATTTGTTTGTTCAGAGAAGTTCATGAATACTGTACTCCAGTTTCATGATGGCATGCTTACACTGTTCTGTATAAAGGATAATACTCTCATGCTTTCCCAGTCACCAGTGGAATGGCCCATGGTTGTGTGCTTGCTCTTGTGCTTTTTAGCATGTTTTCAGCAATGTTGTCAGATGCTTTGACAAAAATGGCATCAAGGCCCATCATTTGGGGAATGGCTGAACAAGTTGTGGCATATGAATGTAGTAGAATTCTGTTGTGCTATATAAGAATTGATGAACAGGTAGATTTCAGAAAAATCTGGAAAAACTTATATGAACTAATATTGAGTGAAGTGAGCAATCCAAGACAAATTCCAAAAGACTCACAATGGAAAATGTATCCCCACCCAGAGAAAAAACTGCAGATTCTAAGTGCAGATCAAAGCATACTATTTTCACTTTTTTTGTTTTTTCTCTCTTGTCGTTTTTCCCTTTTGTTCTGATACTTCTTTCACAACATGACAAATATAAAACCATGATTAACATGATTGTACATGTATATCCTATACCAGATTGCTTACTTCTTGGGGAGGGGGAGAGCAGAGGAAGGAAGGGAGAAAAATACGGAACTCAAAATCTTCTAAAAGTGAATGTTGAAAACTATCTTTACATGTAATTAGAAAAAATAAAATACTATTGGGGGCAGAGGGGTAGAGAATGGTATCAAGGTCAGCTATCACAATAATGGTAAATTATTTAACTTAAAAAGACTACAAGCCAAGATTAAAGTTGAGGGAGAGTTGGTGCATGACTTTTTGTTCTCAGTTGATTGTACACTCAATGCAACCTGGGAGGCTGATATACAACAAAGTATGGATTGATTCTGTACTGTTTGTGCTAATTTTGGCCTGACAACCAACACTAAGAAAGAAGAGGTCCTCGACCAGCCAGTACTGTACCATCCAAGTGTGGAACCATTGGTTGCAGCAAATGGAGAAATTTTGAAGGCTGTAGATAAGTTCACTTACCTTGGCAGTATACTTTCCAGGGATGTCCACACAGATGATGAGGTTGACATATGCATTGTCAAAGCTAGCTCAGTATTTGGGAGGCTCCAAAAGAAAGGGTAGAAGGGAAGAGGTATTAGACAGCCTACCAAACTGAAGGTCTGCAGAGTCATTGTGTTGATCACTTCCATTTGAATTGTCTTAGAAAGATTCTGAAGATCACCTGGAAAGATAAGTTACTGGACACTGAAGTCATTTCTTGAGTTAAAGTGACAAGCATTCAAACTCTAATGCAGAGAGTGCAACTGGGCTGGTGACACGCCCAATATATGTTTGTTTTAAAGACTATTTTACAGAGAACTCACACAATGCAAACACTCACACAGTAGTAAGAAGAAATGGTACAAGGACACTCTCACAGCCTCTCTGAAGAACTTTAGTACCAATTGTTAGACATGGGAGATGCTGGCACAGGGTCACCCAGCATGGCATGCCCACATCAAAGAAGGTGCTGTGCTCTATAAGCAAAGCAAAATCACAGTAGCACAAAGGACATCTCCATCCTAAATGTTCAAATGGACTATTGGTGCCTAACCTGTGGTAGAGCCTTCTGAGCTTGCATTGGTCTGATCAGCCACAGCTGGACACACTGTACCTTGACCCCAACATGATGATATAATTGGTCCTCTTCAAGTATTAAGAACAAACAACAACAAAGTGTGTGTGGATTAGAGGAGAAATGTCTATAATCAGGAAGACCAAATAAGGGGTTATTACCACAATGCAACCAAGAGATGCTGAAGGTCTAAACTAGGATAGTCATACTGTGAAATGAAAGGAAGGCCCAGATATGAGAGGCAGAAATGCTGGAATTAGAATTATCATTATTTGGCAAATGATCATATAAGAGGTGAGAGAAAGGAAAGAAGCCACTGAGATTTTAAACCTAAGAAATTGAAATAATGGTGGCATCATGAACAGAAATAGAGATTACAGATTAGAGATGAACTTAGGGGGAAGGGAAGATGACAGGTTATTTTTAGTCATGGTAAGTTTGAGGTGCCAGTGAAACAATCAGCAAGATGTTGAAAATGCAGGTGCTCAAATGAGAGGTTGGGATGAGAGGTGTGATCTTGGCCAAGTTAATGAACCTCTGTAGGTCTCAACTTCCTCATCTTTATCATTAGATGGTTAGGATCCCTTCTAGCTCTATATCTATGAGCCTATGAGTCTTCAACATAGAGGCAATGATTGAAGAAAAGGGAATGGGTGAGATTGCCAAGATTGAGAATATAGAGTGAGAACATAAGGCCAAGAATAGTCTTGTGGCACACAATTGAAGGTGGGAGGAGAAGCAGCAGGGGAACTGCTAAAAGTTGCTAAGATGGAAGAATCAGAAAAGTAATAATCTAAAGGATCTAAAATTATTGTAATAGACTAGACAGGATAGAATCTAACAAGATCAAATTCAGTAGGAATAAATGTAAATTTTCACACTTGGGTCCTCAAAATATCAACTTTACAAGTATAAACTAGGGGAGGCAGGAATAGATAGTAGTTGTTCTGAAAAAGATCTGGAGGTTTTAGTGGCCTACCAACCCAATAAGTTTCAGCAGTGTAATGTGGCAGTCAGAAAAGCTTATGTGGTCTTGGGCCACATTAAGAGGAACAGAGCTTTCAGACATAGGGAAGGACAGTACCACTATACTCCGGCTTTGTCAGAAATCTACTTGAGTTTTTGTTCAGTTCTGGATGCCATCATTTAAAATGGACATTAAAAAATCAGGAGAGAGTACAGAAGAGGCCAATCAGGATGGTGAAGGCATGTGATATGAAGATTGATTGAAGGAACTAGGCACATTTAACCTAAAGAAGAAAGTACTCAATAGATAGCCCTCCCCACCCCTGACTGCCTTATCTTGAGGCGTAGACAATAAATGAACTGGAGCAACCTTGGCAACCCCAGGGTGCTGGGATTCAGCCTTCACCCTACTTATCAACCATAAAACCTCAAGCCCCCAGTAGGGTAGTCTTCCCCAGAAGAGAGAGAGAGTAGGGAAAGAAAGAGGGAAGGTATGCCTGGGCTGGGTCAGACCAGGTGCTTTTAACTTTATCTGAATCAGTGTAGTGCCAAATTCTAAGAGGCCAGCAAACAAGTGGGCTCAGACTGGCATAAGAGTCCCAGGGTCTCTCTCTGGCAGGAAACACAATGCCAGACTAGGAAGGGTTGGGGGGCACCTCTCTGTGGTCTTCTTCTCTCAGCCCCCAAAAGACCAGTGGCCACACCTTGTTGCCTGGAGATTTTTCCCCACAGAGTGGGCCAAGGGGGAATGAGTGGGATGTCTTCTCCTAGAGCAGAGCCAGTCTATCTGAAAGGATGGCAGAAGGCATTCTGTCCAATATTTACATAACATCCCTGACAAATGGTCATCCATATCCTACTGGTAAGGCTCCCCTCTCCCTTAGTCCTGGAGAGCCCACTATTCTGTGAAGTCACCCATCATCTTTCCTTGGTACAGGTTAACTTGTTAGGAAGGTTTTCCTTGATGTCAAGCTAAAATCAAGAGGTAGCATATCAGATAGAAAATCAGACCTTAGAGCCAGGAGGTCTAGGTTTCAGCCCTGTGTCTGATCCATCCTTACTTCCTGACCCTGGAAAAGTCACTTGACCTCTCACAGAGACAGGTGGGAATCTGCCCTGGTGGAGGAACTCTCCTCAGCTGGAGGGACCTTCAACCTCTGTGAGTGATGTCACAGGCCCAGTCCCAATCACCTGGTCACAAGACTATTGGTTTCCTCCTAAGTACTAATCTAGGTTGACTACCACAAGGTGAGCAATATTGCCTGGGTTGCTTACCCAGCCCCAGATGGTATCACCTGGCAGCAGCTCATTCCATGTCTTGGCCCAGTGGCTAGCTAGAAAATAACAGCCAGCTTTACATACCATAGCAAAAGCAGAAGAGGAAACCAAAAGATCCCCTGTGCCTAAGCCCTAGCCTCAGCCTCCAGGCTGCTCCAGGCCCCCATTTCAGCAGATTGTAGTGGGCCAGAATGACCAGAGCCCAAAATGGTAGTATGATCACACAGGTACCTAGGAAGACCAGGTTCATCAACATTGTTTAAGTGCTTATTGTATACAAGTCAGTGACTGCTAATCAGCTGAAACTTCCATCTCCAAGCATGTTAGTGATAGGAACGACCTTAGGGTTTAGCCAGATGGAGGGAGGAGGAAGCTTTGCCCAAGGTCATAAATAGCTACTTAGAGGCAAAACTAGGCCTTGGATTCAAGTCTCCCAAGTCTCAGGTCAGTGCCCTTTCTTGCCTTTCATTTGATCTAGCCCTAACAACTTTTGTCTATCTTTGGCATTTAAAATCCCACACTTTGGATTTTGCTGCCTTTTTTTGTAAAAGTAACTGGGATGGGAGTGGGAAGAGTGAGGGCAGAGGAGGGGACAGAGCTGTTTAATCTGATTAGTTATAGTTTTTAAGCCTGTCTCTTTTGTTCCTGTAAATAAGGTACAATAGAGATATAATATATACATATATAGATATATACATATTGCCTAAATCTATATATGTATACTTATGTATTTGTGAGGGGGGGGCTGTGGCATGAGGTGCTTAGGACAGGCAGGTATGGGGAGAGTAAAGATTCTTCACATGGCAAATAAAGTATTTCAAGAGCAAGAGAGAGAGAGAGAGAGAGAGAGAGAGAATAGGCATACTAGAGAAGTCAAGTCCACCTTGAAGGTGTTGAAACAGATGTTGGACCTTCACTTAGGCATATTATAATGATTATTCCTTTCATGTATGAGTTGGACTAGATGGCTCCTTTCTGAGATTCTATTGTAAAGATAGGGGGTTGAAATCACCGCTGCCTAGTTCTGATACTTTGATTAATTGAGGACCCATGGAGAAGTGTTGACTCAATAATCAGAGAGGTGAACTAAGTATGAGCAAGGCCTGAACATCTCAAATATTCAACTAGGTCTGACAGGAAGTCTGTTCAGATTAACTGAGATTTGTTCATGCCCTGAACTTGAATCCATAGAATAACAGATCAGCTCAGAACCCAGAGAACCAAGCTGCTAGAACTGAAGAGAATCTGGAACATCTGGAATCTGGAAGTGGAGAGAAACATCTGGGCAAGACACAGAGAAGGAATTGATTGGGGCAAGGGTAGAAGAGAATGCCTTAGTCTTGACTTTGTTTTTTTCCTTCCCACCTCTCCCCACTCTTTATCCAGAGGAGGATCTTGGGCACTTCAGAGAATCAATTTTTTTTTTTACTTTTCACCAGCATCCAAGAAGTGTCCCTGGGACAGCAACAGCTGGTAGCACTATCTACATTGAGCCGGAGACAGACTGGATGCATTAATGAAAGGCAGATTCACTAGTGGTGGATAACTGGAAGAGTCACAGATTTTTTAACTGGGAAGAGGAGATCTGTTTGTATCTACTATACCACTGAAGTAAATATCTATTTCTAAAATGAAGTAAAGTCTGCCTGACTGATATCAATTGATAACCAAGGGGAAAACATATGCTGTAGGGGGCTTCTAAGTTATAGCGCTAAAAAAGACATCCTTCAAACCCTGAGAAATAACCATAGGGTCCTGAAGGGATATAATAGCTACCTTCTGGGTACTCAGCTTGTTCATTCTAGTAGGAGTTGGCAGAAAAGATTTACAGTATTTGCTTACCCTGGAAAGGAGGAGAGAGTAACATCAGGGAAGCCAAAGAAGGAGAGGGTATCTGGAAAGTAGGGGATAGCAAAAGTGTCAGATGTTACAGAAAGGTCAAAGAGAATGAGAACTGAGAAAAGGCTACTGGATCTAGCAATTAAGAGGATACTGGTAAACTTGGAGAGAGTTTCAGCAAAATAGTTGGGTCAGAAGGCCACAAAGCACAGAGCTGAGGAATGAGTGGGTGACAAGGAAGTGAACAAACGAAGACTACTTTTTCTAAGGGAACAGAGATATAACATGATAGCTTGAGGAGATGGCAGGATAAAGGTGATGACTTTTTTAA
This sequence comes from Notamacropus eugenii, assembly GCF_028372415.1. Taxonomy (NCBI): domain Eukaryota; kingdom Metazoa; phylum Chordata; class Mammalia; order Diprotodontia; family Macropodidae; genus Notamacropus; species Notamacropus eugenii. The sequence continues at coordinate 96,245,302 of NC_092876.1, forward strand.
AGACAAGGATAACTTAAGTATATTTATATGCAGAAGGGGAGGAGTCAGTAAGAGAAAGCTGAAATGACAGATGGAACAAGATCCAAGGAGGAGAAGGGACCAGGATAAAGACCTTAAGTGGAGGAATCAATCAAAGAGACATACCTCTTTATTGTCTGAGACCAGAGGGAAGACAGTAAGGTATGAGTGAAAACAGAGAGCTCTTGAGTTGTGGAAGAGGGAAGAAAAGGGAGCTCATGATTAATGGACTGAGTCTTCTCAGAAAATGAGATATTCACTTTGCAAACCTTATAGCACTAGATAAATACTAGCTATTAAAGTAGGAGGTGAAGTCCTTGATGAGAGAGAAGATGAGGGAGAGGAGATGATGCATTAGGAAAGAGAACACTTAAAAGAACTACCTTGTGAATTGTTAGAGGAAGTCAATCAAAAATGAAGGACTTCTGGAACGCATGAAGATCCAGGTAAGATTAAAGAAGATGACTTTGTAGCAGAGCCTGTCAGCACAGAATCATGACTTCTTTCAGCAGTGTTTGGCAGGAAATGAGAAAGACAGAAACTGTTGAAGGACAAGGGAATGAGGGATTGGGGCAGTAGGTGGAGAGAGGGGGAGGGAGGAGGAGGGAGAGGGAGAAGAGGAGACGGAGAGGGGGAAAGAAGGGAGGGGAGAGAGAGAGAGAGAACAGAGTCCCATTGGAAAGGATTATTGTAGTGTTAAGACTACAGTTGTTAAGGAAGGAAGGAAAGCCAGAGTAGGGGTGATGGACTAGGAGATAGACTTTCTGAGTGAGAAGAAAAGCATCTCATTAGTCGTCTAGCCTAGCCTACACCTGAATAAGAATTCTCAGTCATCTGGCCCTTGCCTGAAGACCTCTAATCTTGCTTAATAGACCTGCTTATTCTACTTTGGGATAGCTCTAAATAATACAGAAGTTGTTCTTTGTGTGTGCTTGTCCTTCATTGCCGAAGAAGACCATGCCATCAGAGAATAATGACATAACTTGCCCTTGGCTTTGTTTTGAGTGAGGGAGGGCTGTGCAGGTCACCAGCCTCACTTCTCCTCCAGAGTTATCTGAATCCAGTGACCAGATATTCATCAGGATGACTGGAGATGACCCAGGATGAGGCAATTGGGGTTAAGTGATTTGCCCAAGGTCATACAGCAAGTGAGTTTCAAGTGTCTAAGGTGATTTGAACTCAGGTCCTCCTGACTCCTGCACTGGTACTCTATCCACTGCACCACCTAGCTGCCCTTCCATATCAAATTACTTGCCCCCTCAAGGGTGAGAGGAAGAAGGAAAGAAGGGAGAGAATTTGGAACTTACAATTTTTTAAAACAAATGTTAAAAATTGTTTTTACATGTAATTGGAAAAATATATTAAAATTTTCAAAAAACCCCAAACAAACAAAAAAGGAACGTCAGAAAGAAACAAGAAAATACCAAAACATCCCCTTTCCACTGACAGATGTAACTGGACATGACAGGACTAGTGGAGAAGGATCTTGACCAGAAGAGCTCTCATATTTTTAAATGATGTAAATGACCCAATGATTTACATACATCTTTGGCACAAATGGTTATTTATTCTATGATTTCTATTTGAATCTCCTTTGAATAAAACTTTTTGGTGCATGATATAAAAAAAAAGAAAACTGCCTAAAGCACTGAAAACTTAAGTGACTTGTCCTGGATTACAAAGTCAATCAAGTAATAAACATTTATTAAGTACCTACTATATACTAAGCTCCAAAGATACAAAAAGGCAAAAGATAGTACCTGCCTTCAAGAAGCTCACAATCTACTGAGGGAGACAATAAGCAAATATATACTACAAGTTATGCAGAGGTTAAATAGGAAATAATTAACAGAGGGAAGGCATGAGAATTAAGAGGGGTTGGGAAAGGATACCTGTAGAAGATGGAATTTTAGTTGTGACATAAAGGTAGCCAGGGAAGCCAGGAGGTAGAGATGAGGAAGGAGAACATCTCAGACATGGGGGACAATCAGAGAAAGTACCCATAGCCAAGAGATGGTGTGTCTTGTTCAAAGCACAGTAAGGAGACCAGTGTCACTGGATTGAAGAGGACATGTCATGGAGTAAAGTGTAAGAAGACTGGAAAGATAGGAGGGAACTGTGTTATGAAGGACTTTGAATGCCAAAAAGAGAATTTTGTATTTGATCCTGGAGGTGACAGGAAACCACTGGAGTTTATTGAATAGAGAGGGTAGCATGATCAGACTCGTACTTTAAGGTAAATAACTTTGGTGGCTGAATAAATAATGGACTGTAGTGGGGAAGAATCTTGAAGCAGGCAGACCCCTCATTAGACTATTGCAATAGTTTAATTGTGAGGTGATGGATGCCTGTACCATGGTGAAAAAAGGGGGCACATTTGAGAGATGTTGCAAAGGTAAAATTAATAGAACTTGGCAATAAATGGGAGATGGGAGATGAGAGATAATGTAAAGCCAAGGATAACACATAAGTTGAGAGCCTGGAAGGCTCTACGGTGGGACTAGGAGGAGGTTGTGCTTCCAACAGTAATAAGGAAATTAGGATGTGGGGAGAGAGTTTAAGGGGAAAGATAATGAATTGTTTTGGACATGTAAGTTTAAGATGTTTACCACGCACTCAGTTCAAACTATCTGAAAGGCAGTTGGAGATCAGAGATTGGAAGAACAGGTTAGGGTAGAATAGTTAAGATTTGAGAGTAGAATAGTTAAGATTTGAGAATAATCAGCAGAGAGGTGGTAATTAAATCCATGGGAACAGATGCAATTACTAAGTGAAGTAGTATAGGGGAAAAAAGAGTACCCAGGACAGAACTCTGTGGGACACCTATGGTTAGTGGTAATGATCTGGAAGAGATCCAGCAGAGAAGACTGGATAGGCCAGATAGGTGGGGAATGGTGTCCTGAAAACCTAGAGAGAAGAGAATATCAAGGAGGAGAGGCTGATCAAGTGCTCAAGACTGCAGAAGGGTCAAACAGAATGAGGAATGAGAAAAGGTCAATGGATTTGGCAAGTAAGAAACCACTGATAATTTTGGAGAGGTCAGTTTCAGTGGAATGATGAGGCTGGAAACCCAATTGTAAGGGGTTAAAAAGAGAGTGAGAGGAGAAAGCATGGAGGCACCAATTGTCGATGTTCATTTCAAAGAGTTTGGTCACAAAGGTAGAGAAGAGCAGGGATGGAAGGAGCAAGTAAAAGGTTTTTCTGTTAATATGTTGCAGAAGCAGGACATGAACAAGTCATTAATGAGAATATTAATGTCACTAAGGTTAAAGACAGGTACTGGGATAGAAGGAAAGATAGTAAACTAACTATTGACAGTGTTTAAGAATGTGGGAGAGTGGAAGAGGTTCAGCACAAGGTGATATTAGAATAAGGTGGTGTGAATTCAAAAGAGAAAACGTTACTAAATCATAGTGGTACAGGGAGAGGAAATGATTGTGGGGAACAAGGAGTATGCCAACTCCCCTTTCTGGCCTTCTGAGTTGGGGAGGTGGAGAGTGACATGAAAGGAAGTTAATCTGAGATCAAAAGGAAGCATTTTGTAAACCTTAAAGTACTAGAGAAATGAAAGTTATTATTATCATCATTTCTAGCATGGGGAATGGAGAAGGCAAATGGGGAGGTGTTGCTTCTCTGATGATATGACATTTGAGCTGGGTGAAGGATTCTAACAGGCAGAGTTGGGAGGGAAGGGCTGTCCAGTTGTAACTGTACCCAAAGGTAAAGGGGACAGAGATTAACACAAGATGTATCTAGGGCACCAGGAGTTCTATAGTTTGCCTGGAGCACAGAGTAGTAGAAAGCAAAGGATGAAAGGTAGAGGTAGACTCTAAAGGGAATTGAATGTCAGCTGAAAGAGTTTGTATGTTATTCTCTAGGACACTAGGTAATGAAGATTTTTGAACCAACGAGTGAAAGAAGTGATGAGTTCTTGTTTTAGATTTGAGTTCCGTTTTCCTTTACAAAGTGATTGTGAAAGAAGAAAAGGCAAGGTCTGAATGTTCTAGTAGACACCAGCAATGTTGAGGATAGGGCAGGGAGCAGGAATGAGAGGAGTGAGAGGTACCTTCTTCCATCGCATTAACTCACTAAAGTTTACAAAATTATTCACTCCCAACAGCTTCATGAAGAAACAGATGCTAGGGCTATTATTCCCTGTTTTACAGATGAAGAAACTGAGTCTCAAAAGAGGAAAATAACTTAGGATAATACATTTAGGGATGGAAAGGACCTTGGGGAATCATCCAATTCAATCTCCTCATTTTATAGATTATGAAACAGGTACAGAAAGGGAACGTGACTGGCCTAGGTCACACAGATAGTTAAAGAGTCAGAATCTGAACCCAAATCCCTTAGTTACACATTCAGCTCTCTTCCCATTATTCCATATTGTCTTACTACTGTGAGACTTTTTTTTTCACTCCCGTATCTTTAACAGACAGTGCAGTTTTTGGATTTGAAACATTGGACTGAGTTTGAATTGAATTTGAAGTCAGAAGACTTGGGCTCAAATTTTGGTTCATTAACTGAGTGACCTTGGGCAAATCTCTTCCTTTTTCTAGACTTCATTTTCTTTCTTAATAAAATGTTGGGATTGGAGTAGGTAGAAAATGTCCTTACAACCCTAAATTCTATGAATTGCCTCTGACCCAACCGAAGCTTATGCCAGGATGAACAAACCAGCCCTAGCCCCTTCTCTTGACTCTTCTCTTTCCCTTCCCCAACAGTTCCCCACTTCCTGTAGCTGAAGCAAAACCTCCTAATACCACCTGCCTCCATAAGCCAGGGAGAAGAGGCTAGAGGGAAAGAAAAGGGGGTACCCCATGGTATGGAACAGTAACATCCTGTTTTTAGGGCTTTGAAGGCAACTCTGACCTGGGTCTTTGCTGATCAAGTCTTTTCCTTCATGTAAATGCCAGCTTCCCTCCCCCTTCCAACTCTGTCCTTCTTAGGTCCTTCCATTCTGGACCAGTTCTTTGGAAGACAGGGGTGAGGGGGTGGAAGTCCTCAGGGACCAATTTTTCCTTTTAGGAACCTTGGGAGGGAGCCAACTCTCCAGTTCATTTGACTGGACTATCAACCCCTGATACCAGATAAGGACAAGAGAGGACAAACGTGGAACTTGACTGCTATATTCCAATATCTGAAAGACCATTATGTCAGTTTGACTTGATCTGCTGGACCCCAGAGAGAAGTGGATCAGTGAGTGGAAGTTGAAGAAAGGAAGATTTAAGTTTGATGGAAAGAAAAATATGAGAATTAGGACTATTCCAAAGTAGCACGTTTTATCTTTAGGAGGGATGCACTCGCCATCAGGAGGTCTTCGTGTAGGTTGGAGGACCACTGGGGTAGGGGGCAGGATCCTCGGTCAAGTATGACTTGGACTACGGGTCCTTTCTAACTAAGAGTCTGACCAAGTCCCTGTACAAGGGTCTGAAATTTGGAAGAAATGCCTTAAGTCTCCATGGGCCCTCTGCCTGCCCCCCTCCCTATTCTAACTAGGGGAACTGGGAGAAGTCAGGTCTGGATGAACTAGACAGGTGACCTTCCAAATCTGAGAAATTCTGGGTTTTAAAGCTGAGGCCAGTTGTCAGAGGGCAGAAGAAAAGGCTGAGGGAGAGAGGGAGAAAAAGGACACTTGGGAGAGGAGAAGGAGATGTAAAGAAAAACAAACGGAGAAGGGCGCCCCAAAGCCGGAGAGAAGGGCTGGGGAGAACCGCACCGACGAAAGTGGAAAAGGGACGGGACCGAAGAAAGATCTGGGGGAGAGGGAAGAAGCAGGGTCGGGTCCCAGAGCAGAGGGATGGGACTGAGACGGCGCCTGGGGGGGGGGGGGGGCAAGGAAAAGCACCGGGAGAGGAAAAGGGAGGGGGAGAACAGAGGGGGAGGGGAAAAGACAGAGAAAGTGGGCGGGGCGCCAGAGGAGCTCTAGGGCTGGGCAGATGAGAGCGGGCAGAAGGTGGGGCTGGGGAGAAGAGGAGACCGAAGACCGGGAAGGGGCAGAGTGCAAAGGGAAAGCTAGAGAATACGGCGGGCGGGAAAGGCTGAAGGGTCGGGGTGGGGGTGGGGGAAACCAGAAGGCCCTGGAGGAGATGCCAGAGGGCGGGAGTGGGGGCGGGGCCCGGGCACTTCCTCGTCGCGCCCCTCCCCCGCCCCCGCCCCCGGCCCGGGCCCCGGCCCCGGCCCCCGCCCCCCCCACTTCCTCCGGCCTCGCTCTCTCACTTCCTTCTCGAGTCTCGGAGCCGCTGCTGCCGCCGCCGCCCCCAGCGCCCCCAGCGCGGGCAGGGAGGGAGGGAGGGAGAGGACCAGGTGAGCCTGTGCCCCCAGAGTCACCCCCTCCCTGTCCGGGCCGGGCAGGGATAGGCAGGGGCCGCGCGGTCCCAGCCCACAAACTTTCCTTGGGACTCAGAGGACTGGAAGTTGGGCGGCGGCTGGGGCTGGGGCAGGGGCAGGGGCAGGGGCAGGGACAAGGACAGCGGCCAGAGCAGGGGCAGGGACAAGGACAGCGGCCAGAGCAGGGGCAGGGGCAGGGACCGGGGCAGGGGCCGAGTCAGAGTCCGGGGCAGGGTCAGGGGCCGGGGCCGTGCTCGCGCTGCCCCTGTTCTGCGCTGTCTGCCCGGTCTGGCCTGGCCCAGGTGAGACTACGAGGCAGACTGTGTTGGGGAACTCGGGAGCCCCTGGGAGCTTTTACCAGGAGAGATGCCTAGGGAAGGGCGGAGCTCCCAGAGGTTGAGGGCTTTCTTCGCTAGGCAGAGTTTGAGGAGGGTCTTTGTGATTCGGAGGATGTCTTTGAGTTGTAGGGTATTTAAGATAAGGGGCGGGGGGGTCTCAGATTTAAGCCTTCTCTACGTTGGGGTGAGATCATATTATGGATGGGAAAAAAGATCTCTTGACTAGAGATATCTAATTGAAGGAAGAATCTCATGAATTGGAAGGGGGAGTTTGAGGTAAGCCTTGCTGCTGGGTGTGGATTCTAGTTTGGAGAAAGTCTTTGGATTGAGGGCTTCCCCAGGTCTCAGAATTTAGGGGGGATTTCTACGTTGAGGGAGGGTCTCTTCTCTGGAGGTTGGGTCTCTGGGGTTGGGAAGAGCCATAAGAGTGGGTAGATTGGTTGGGGAATTTCTGGGTTGAGGGCAGTTTCTGGACTGAGGAAGGGTGTGAGGTCAGAAGGATTGACAAAGTTTTAAAAGAATCTGAAGCTAGGGTAAGGGTTTTGGGTCTGAGTGGTTTTTGTTCTGGGGAAATCTCTGTGAAATTAGAGAGGGTCTCTGGACTAGGGATAAGACACAGATACATATATCAAGGCTAAGTGTGCAGGGGCAGTGGTAGAAGTTCAAGGAGTGGTAGTTCAGAGAAGGAAGAGGTCATACATATTCTGCTAGAGAAACCCAGGAAGACTTGATGAAGGAGGTGGCACTTGTGTTGAACCTTGAAGGATGGGTAGAAATTGGGTAAACGACCTTGGGGCAGGGTTATCCTCGGTGGAGAGAACATACTAGCTAATATTTACATAACATCTTATTTGATCATGAGCTGTGTCTTTAGGCAACAGGGAATTGTTCAATTTGACTGGAAGAAAGAGGTCTTTTAAAGGAACCAGGGGAGATAGATGGTTGAGGGTCGGGCCTTGAAACGGCCCAAATGCCAACCTCAGGAATCTAGCTTTCTCGTGTGAGTCATGGGGAACCAAAGCAGGTTTCTGAGCAGGAGAGAGATCTGGTTGGAAATGGTCTGTGGGACAGTGACTGTGGCCCTAAGTGGAGGAGGGACTGAAGGGAAGGGACTAGTGATGGGGAAGCCATTGAAGAGATGGCTGTAATCCCCTTCAAGGGAGGAAATGAGGCTTGGGCTCACTGAGGTCTGTGGGGACAGAGAGGAAGGTGCAGATGGGAGAGACCTCGCTGAGGCAGACTTGACTGATTGGATGTGAGGGTCAAGGAAGAAGGAGGAGTCAGTGATATTCTGAAGTTTCTGAGCCTGGCTGACTGGGAGGATGACAAAAATAGGGAAGTTTGGAGAAAGAACATGCTTGCAGAAGTGGGGGAAGGGGTGGGGAAATAAGGAGTTCAGTTTGAACTTAAGATGCTGGGGGAAACATGTAGGATGTCCCCACAAGCAGTGGAAATATGGTACTCGGCACTTTCCAAATCAGCCAATTTCACTTTTGGACAGATCTAATCCTTAGGTATAATACTTACAGCTAGCCAAGATTTGGCTCTCTGCTGCCATTCACCTTCGTTCATCCTATTCTGCCCTCTAGACACAAGCAGAACAAATCTCAGACTTGTTGGCTACCCTTCAGATGCCTTCTCCCCTCTCCTCACCTTACCCTGGGTCTTCAAGTTAAACATCCCTATTTCCTTCAGCCAATACTGTACTCCTAGGTGCCAGGTACCCCTTGGTACTCCAATCATACTGATCACCCTCTTCTGGGATTTGACTTATCAATTGTTGTTCAGTCATTTTCAGTTGTTTCCAACTCCTCATGACTCCATTTGGGCTTTTCTTGGAAGAGATATTGGAATGGATTGCCATTTCCTTCTCCAGCCCATTTTACAGATGAGGAAACTGAAGCAAGCAAGGTTAAGTGACTTGTGCAGGGTCACTCAGCTTGTAAGGGTCTGAGGCTAGATTTGAACTGGCACCCAGTAGTGTCAGGAATTGAGTATAATCCAAGAAAAGTGGAAAGAGACTATTGAGGACAGAATTTTTGGGAAAATCCAAACTTAGTGAGTGCAGAACTATATGACAGGGGAAAGGTCTCCCCCCTCTCCCAGGCTGCAGATATGAAATGCATGCTCACTGGTAAGCACATTGGGCTAAATGGGGAGTGGGAAGTTGGAAAAGACATATATATATATATATATACACATATATATATAGGCCATATACACTCATACACCAACCTCCACATTACCAGGGCTATGTACTGGGATTTTCACTTGGAATGAATGAGTGAGTGAGTGAGTGAATGAGTAAGTGAATGAATGAATGAATGAATGAGAAAGCATTTATTAAGCATTCACTATGTGAAAAACACTAAGAGCTGGAAATGTACCAAGATAGATGCACTGCCACATCTGGGAGGCTCTACCCCTGTATCAGTTTTTCTTCTACCCCTAAACAGAATTGAGTGGGGAGGAGTTGACCCGAGTCATGAGTTTCAGCCATGAATAAAGGGATTCCTATGAGTATATGAGGGCAGGCATGAGAAACTGCAGGGGATATGACAGTATGTGTCCTTCCATAGACACTTAGGGGAATAGAAACTAGCTGGATCTTTCTGCTTGGAGATGAGGGGAGGAGGAGGAATGATAACAACAGCTTTCATTTCTAAGTGGAGGTAAGATGTACAAAGTGCTTTTCTTTGATGACTCTGTAAGGTAGATAGTGTTTGCAAATATTGTTAGCTCCATTTTACCGAGAAGGAAACTGAGTCACAGAGAGTTGCTTGTGTGTGATTAAACAGTCATCCCAGTGCCAGAGATGGGTAGGCTTTCCTAGGTCTCTGGTCTCAAATCCAGTGTTCTTTCCACTGTTCATAATCACTGGCTTTCGTTTTAAGACTTCTGAGTTTCTCTGAGGAAAGGTTTTGTGATAATAAGGGGATCGAGGCTCTGGGAGAAGATTACAACCTGTCTGAACACAGTCTTACTTGCATTTGAGATTGCCTGGGGTCAGGGTAGTGAATGGAGAGAAAAAGTAGCCTTTAGCCACTTATTATCTTAGGATTTAGATCTCCAAGGATCCTTTGAGATCATGAGTCCAAACCCCTTCATTTTACTGAGGAGAAAACTGAAACCAAAGAGAGGTGAAGTCATTTGCCTAGGGAAACACGGGAAGGTAGCAGAAGAGCTGGGATTCTGACTCCCCTGCAGCTAGGTCCTAGTTAGTAGAAACAAGGAATCCTGTGAAGTGGTTGTATGAATTCAGACTTACTGTATTTGAAATGTAGTGAAATGCGTATGAAATGTGGTCATTGATTCCAGCCCAAAGGAAATGTGTTGTGTGAATTCAAATAATTTCATAATATCACAGGATTTGTTATTCACATTAATCAGGACCTAACTGTATTCCACTCTGCTCCTTCAAATTTCCACTACACCTGTCTGCCTTGCCCATCAAAACTACCTTCTCCTCTGGGCAGCTACTTCTGCCATTCCTTATGGGGAGGGCATTTGGGGCTCTGCCTCTATATGCAGTCTAAGAGCTTAAGTCCAACCCTTGCCCAGGATGAAGGACAGGAACTCGTGACCTCCTAGCTGAAGTTTGAAAAGGTCAGCTTGCCTATGCTTCTGCCTCTCTTAAGGACTGTCCTCCATCCCCCACCCCAACTATCAAGGGTCCTTCCTCTTTCTAAAGGCATAACCTTTCCTCCAGGAAAGGAAGTGCCCTCTCTGAGAGCTCCCTCTACTTTTGAAAAGTTGTGCCTGGGGATCTAAACTGTAGGCTGATCTCGTTCCAATTCAGCCAGCCTCTCCCTGCTTCTCACCCCAGATGAACTCACATAGCCTACCCCCCGAGTGCCTGGGTTATATGCTGAGGGGCTCTCCTATAAACTTCTCTCTTCTGTTGAACATCTTGGCTCCCTGGACCCACTGCTACTAAGCAGGACTAGGAATTGTAAAGATGACTGGATTTGGGGTCAGAAGTCCTGGGTGTGAATCCTAGCTTTGCTGTCTACTGCCTATGTAATCTAGGCATCTCATTTACTGCCTCTGTAAAATGAGGGGTTGAATTGAACTCAGGGATTCTGAACCTGGGATCCGTGAATTTGGTTTAAAAAAATATTTTGATGATTATTTCAATATATTTAGTTTCCTTTGTAAGCCAATGTACTTTACTTTTGCATTTAGAAATGTACTTCTGGGAAGGTGTCGGTAGGCTTCAATAGACTGTCAAAAGGGTCTATGACCTACACAAAAAGTTAAGAAATGACTCACACAAAAAGTTAAGAAATGCTAGACCGGATGATCTCCAAGGTCTTTTCAGCTCTTAATGTCCTAGGATCCCTAAGAGTAATAATGATGCCGTTCTCATTTAGGGCCATGAAGGGACTCAGATACTGTGGAAGGTGCTCCCATTCTAGAATGAAAAATCAGAGACTACATTAGGCCTAAAGAACTTCGAGGATTTAAAATTAAGGATTAGGCCACTTTGTCTGAAACTGTCAAGATTCCTTTATCTGTAAGGCTAATTGTCTTCTTCAGGTTTGTTAGACCTAAATTTGTAGAGTTTCTTGTCCCTTGTAAATATATCCTAAAAAACTAACTTTTGCAGTCTGGATTATGTAGGAGTAGGGAGGAAATGGGAAAGAGGGAAATAAGTGATAGGAAAGGGCATCTAAAGATGGTGGTAATAGCAGAGAAAGGGAGGTGCTTAGAAATTGATTGGTAGATCATAGGATCAGGCTGAGGAAGGGACCTTAGAAGACAACTTCTCCTTGGCAGAGGAGAAAAATGAAGGAGGAAAAGAAGAGTAGGGACTGGATAACAAGATTTGAACCCAAGCCCTCTGATTCCAAAGTAAATGCCCTTTCTGCTGTACATTCAGAGGTACTGTCGTCATCCCTGAAGCCACAGATCCAAGCAGACTCTTATACCAAAAGCTGCCCTCCAGTTGGGCTGTTTCACAGACTCAATAGCTGGAATGAGCCTTAGAAAAGTGAGTTAGCTTCTGTGATTCTTTCTAGTCCCACACTAAGGAAGGAAGCAAGCATTTATTAAGCACCTACTATATGCCAGGCCTTGTGCTGTTTAAAAATAATTGATCTTCAGCAACCCTATGAAGTAAGTGCTATTATTATCACCACTTTACAGTTGAGGGAAATGAAGCAGAGAGAAGTTAAGTGACTGAAACAGTGTCACACAGCTAGTAAGCTTTTACAGCTGGATTGGAAGTCAGGTCTTCCCGACTCCAGGTGTTGTTTTTCAGTCATTTTTCAGTCATGTCTGACTCTTCCTGACTTCATTTGGGGTTCTTTTGTGCAAAAATACTGGAGTGATTTGCCATTTCCTTCTCCAGGTCATTTTATAGATAAGGAAAGGCAAACAGGGTTAAGTGACTTGCCCAGAGTAGTTGTCTGAGACCAGATTTGAACTCAGGAAAATGAATCTTCCTGACTCCAGCCCCACCCCTATATCCACTGCAACAGTTAGGTGCCCTTAGGCTTTGGGGGAAGTTGTGGCTGTTCCTAGGAGAAATTCATAGTCCCAGTGAGTAGCTGTGGGGGATAAGGGAAAGAGAGGCTGCCTTTAGGAGTATGGAACTGAGACTGGTTGGTCCTCCATTCATGGGAAGGATAGGATGAGGGGAGAGGGAGTTATGTGTAATTAGCCCATTGCTTGTTTGGTAGGAGTAGAGTTTAGAGATTCAGTTATAGCTTTATAAAATCAGATTGTTTGACCTAGAAGGGGCTATCTAATTGAATCCCTTATTATCCAGAGGAGGACCCTGAAGCCCTGAAAGTGTGAAGTGATTTGTCCTGGGCCACATGTTTTCTGAAGACCCTACTGCACCAGTTATCTGCCTTTACTTTCCTGCTAATTCCCCAAAGGGATCAATATTTATTGATAAACTAAGGCAATGGTTGAACTCTGAGCTCCAGGAAATAGTGCAACTGTAGTTCACAAGACTCCCTCTCCGTTGTGGAAAAAGCCTTGGTCTGGGGATCAGGAGGACTGGGCTTCCCCCTCTGCCTCTTGTCACTAGGCTACTGTATGACTTTAGGTTAGTCCCTCCCCTCTTTGGTTGTCCTCCTCTGATAATTGGGGAGTTGAAATAGAATCGTGGAAACTAGATGATCTCTACGAACCTTCTCAGTACTGTTAACTCTGAGTGATTGTTAGAGACTCCGTTACTTCAGGAAGTCTGCCCAGATGAACCCTACCCTCTTCCTATTCTCTCTACTGATGCTGGGCTCTACTACTCCACCCTCTCCAACCCCGCTCCCCCCCCTCCCCGTTAGAAATGTTTCTAATCCAACTGTCCTCTAGCTAATAGGTCTCAGTGAAGGCTGTGTCTTCCCCTCAACACAGAGAATTCCCATTTCTGCCTTCCATTTAACCCTTTGATCCCTGGTGGGAAGTGGTTGGCATTATCCACTAAGGGGTGAGCAGTGCAGGCACAGCAGGTTGGTCTCTGAGCCATTTAGGGGCTACTTAAGAATAATAGCTCATTTATTAATAGCAGTTTAAAGCATTTAAACTACTTTACCCACAACAACCTGGAGAAGTAAATGAGCTGTTAATAATATTGCTAGTTTAATATCCGTGTAGCATTTGAAGGTTTGCAAAGCCCTTTACATAGCAGTATCTCATTTGATGGTCCATGCAAATATCCTCATCTACGGGTGAGGAAACAGGTTCAGAGGGTTTGGTGACTGTCTCAGGGCCACCTGGCTAATGCAAACCCAATGTCTCCTGATTCTTAAGTGTAGGTGTTTTTCTGCTACATAACATAGCCCATGGGGGAGGGCTGTGAGAGCCTTAGAAGAACAGGCTGCCCAACCCTTTCCCCCACAAGGTTCTTGACCTGATCCACATGAAAGGAGCCTCTCTGGCCAGTCTGCCCTCTTATGGATGAGAGGCTCCTCTCTGGGCCATTGAGTGTTCTCTCTGGCATTTACTGTGTGGCATTGTACAAAGCCATTTCCACTCTTTGAGCCTCAGTTTTCTAAGCTGTAGAGTGGAGATAATAATACAATAGTACCAACTACCTTCCTTATATGTCTGTAGTGAGGATCAAATGAAATAATATTTGTAAAGAGCTTCGAACAGCGCTGTTGAAATGCCAGCTAATATTACAGAGAAATGAGGAGTGACCCACAGGAGCTCACAGCCCCTGGGACTGGTGTGGGACATGTGTGTGCGCGCATGCGTGCACATGTACATGTGTGTAGTGCATGTGTATGTATGTGTGTGTGTGCGTGCGTGTGTGTGTGTGTGTGTGTGTGTGTGGAATGAGCCTGGGGCTGGTAGGAGGAGGGGAATAAGAAGAGAAGTGGAGTTTCCTCCCTGACACATACTTTCCCCTGTGGAAACCCCCCTCCAGCCTCCTTGGAGGTGGGGCCTGGGGCCAGGGTTGAGTTGGTTTGGAAATGGGAGGGGGGTGGGGGTTCGTCCTTCCTGTTGAGGAGGGTGTGGGTGGCCCTGGGAGGTGGCAGGGAGGGAGGACACTGGTCTTCCGGCCATTCTGTGCTGTTTGACAGTTGGATATGAAATTCTCATTAGGAGTGGAGAGTCAAGCACAGTGGAAAGAGTGCTGGGCCTGAGCTCAAGACTACCTCCCTCAATGGTTAATGTTGGGCAAGTCCCTTGCCTTCCATGGACCTTGGTTTCCTCTTCTGTAAAATGAGGGGGTTGGATCAGAAGATCTCTGAGGTTCCTTCCAGCTTTTATTATGCTCTAAGGCCCATTCTGGCTCTGACATTCAATGAATCTCTCCAGCCTAAGCCCCACCCCTGGGATTCCCTAAGGAGTCTTCTTCTCCATTGCCCCACCCAGCCCCTTCTTCCACACAGCTGTGACAGAGCCTCACCCCAACCTTTGGTGACCCATCTCCCAGACCCTAAGGTCCATTCCCCCAGTCCTTATTGCAGGCTCAAACCCTACGGTGCATTATCCTCCTCCCTTCCATCGTCCCCCAGGACCCCAGTGGTCCAGGGAGGAGAGGGCTGCCAGCCAAGTTGAGCTACAACAATTCCATTTCCTCCTTAGCCACAGTCTAAGTTTGGCTGTTCCATCAGGGATTGGGAGTCATGGGGGGGAACAAGATCCTTCAGTGATGAGTTAGCACTAAGACTACACCCCTACTGGAATCTGGGATCCAGGCACCCAGTTCCCTCCCCTCCACATCCACAGTGACAGGAGAATGGGATGGATGGCAAAGGCAGTACAGGAAGAGCTTTCTGATCTGGTAAATGGACATGCCTGTGTCATGCAGAAAGAGGGAAAGGATACAGGGATGTGCATTCCTAAGGCGGATCTCATGTTAGCTAGCTGTAGCCAGTTCCCACTTTTCCCTACAGTCCCCTCTGCACTTAGCCCAGGGTCCTGTCTCCCTACCACCCCCCTCCAAAGAAGCTCACTACATACACAGTACACATCCTTTCCTACAGTATTCATGGTGAGCTTCATGCCCCTATCCCAAACTCATTATCTTAACATAATGAAAGAAGTATCTGCTTTAGAATCAGAGGCTTAGATTCCAATTCTAATTCGCTGATTTTGTGACCTGGTTTCATTTTTCTCTTCAGAGATCCCTTTCAGCTCTTATGTTCTGTGTCTAGAAGCTAATTCTATGTCCAAAATTTTATTTCTCCTCAGCCATGAGGATCTCTGGGAGGTTCTTGAATAAAGCATGGTCAATGTCAGAGCTAGGCTGCAGGGCAGCCCAGCTTTGGCACTGTGTATAGTAGGGCTAGAGAGAGAGACTGCACTAGAGTAACTAAAGTAAGGAGGATGCCACTGTGAAACAGTGTGAGAAGAGCTGTGGCCTGGGCTCTGATTGGGGCTACAGATTTAGCGAGAAGGGGCTGGATGCATAGACGTTGGAAGAGAGAGAACACACAAGATCTGGGAACGACTAGGCTTTATTTGTCTTTGTTTTATCCTTCATGAGAGCCTTCATGGTTTAGTGGATAGGAACTGTTTAGAAGCCAAGAAGACAGGTTCAGGTCCCATCTCTGACAAAAACTGTGTCACCCTGGGCAAATCCATTTACCTCTCAACATTCTATGGAGTTCTCTTAGGACTTTATGTGGAAGTGCCTGTGTCGTGCAGGGAAAGAGTCCATTAATGCAGAGAAGGTGCTGACCTGCGTTAAGTAGAGGGACCTTCATCGAGGAGATCCATATACTAAGGAAGTCACAGGTCCAGTGTTAGTAGGGCTCTTTGCACACAGTAGGCATCATTATTTGTATGGAAGGGAAAGATATAAGTCAGAGATGGACTCCTAGGCCTCTGTTTTCTCCAGTGTAAGAAGTAGGGTTCAAATTTGATCTCTAAAGTCCTTTCCACACAATAACCAGAGTGGACAATAATCAGTGTGGTATAGTGGGGAAAGCATTAGTTTGGAAATCAGATGCCCTGTGCTCAGGTCCCAGGTTACATGATCATGGGCAATTCCTTTCCCCTCTCTGGTCTCAATTTCCTCCTCTGTAAAATGGGGGAACTGAGCTTGATATGTGCTTTGATATGTGCACTTTAAGAATGAGGAGCTGGAGTTGGATTCAGGAGAGGATGATGGTTGGTCTCATTGATTGGGAGACATTAGGAGAATGAGCTGGGAAAATCATGATAGTGCTTTCACACCTTGTGATTTCCTCAGCCTATCCCCCTTCTTCCCCAATTCTTCCTCTTCTCTCCCTTTGGGTTTCTTCCTTCCCCTCCCCACAGCCCAGTCAGCCACTCCCTGTTGGGACACTTCCCCTGTTCTAACGGTCAGGCCCCATCATCAGCCCTTTCTCTGGTTCCTTCTGTCCCCTTAATTCAGAAATTCAGTAAACACTTTGCACCAACTATGCACTCCTTCCTTGGGATAAAAGGATGAAGTCCTCAAGGTCCTTGGGGACCTTGGAGTAGACATTCACAAATAAGAATGATAAGAGGAAAAGTATAATAGGAACAAGGGGGAGCACCAAGAAAATACTGCCAGAAATCTGAGGAGGGAAAGATTGACTTCTGCTTGATAGAAAGGGAGCAGGGGAGATCAGGGAAGGCTTCAAGGTAAAGGCATTGGCATTATGTGGAAGGACATTAGAGGGGTCTCAAAAGTCAGAGATGAGTAGCAGGGCTTGGAACAGATTCCATAGAGTCTGACCCTGGCTAAAAGCTGTAGGCTGGCATGAGGCAGTAAGTACAGTGGTCCCCTCCCCCAACCCCCATAACCTGTGCACCAGGCTCTGCTGCCTTAAAATTAGTGCTTGGGAGTCAGAGGCAGGAAAGGGAAGGGAAAAGTGTGGGTGTAGTGGAGAGTGGTGATCTAGGAATAAAGAGATGTTAGACCTTCTCATTTAATATGTGACCTTGGACAAGTCCCTTCACCTTGTTTTCTCCTTTAAAAAATTAGGGACTGGGGCTAGATGGTCTCTATGGTGTTAATTTTCTGACAACAGAAGATATGGAAAAGTGACCAGGATGGCTTTAGGATATAATATATTCCCCTTCACTTGAAGTCCTTTCACTTGAAGTGAAAGCTGGGTGACAACCATCTGCAGAAAAGATTCTTGGTCAGATATGGGCATGACTAGATGGCTTGGAGATCCCTTAAGCAGTTGCAGATCCTAGGAAGCCTGTCTTTATCCCTCTGTCTATCCCCAGGCCTCAGCCACACCCACTGATTACTGATGCCAATAGGAGTTCTGTTCTGACCTTTCAGTCTAGGTCAAGGAGATGGCTCAGTCTTGTGGGCAAATTTTCCTTTCCTTAAGGATGTAGACACCGGAAATGCTGATGCCCATGAAGAGAAGGGGGTGGGCATCAGCAACCCATTCACTAACAAACCATCTGTATTTACTGAGATTTCCTGTGCTGGGAGGAGGAAGAGACCCCTGTCTCAAGGGAATTCCGGCCTGGCTGGGGATTTAAGGCTCATACATAGGGAACAGTCACAGGATAGGGGAGAGCCAAGGGCTAGTTTCTGTCACAGACTCTTAAGACTTTCATGTTGTGTGTTGTTAGGGACTAGAGTGGTAAGGGGCTAGAGACTGGATTTGAAGAAGGAGGTACTGGGCCATTCATATTTGCACCAAACACTGTAATGGACTCTTAAGATGCTGGAGAAAATTTGATAGATTCAGAACTGAAAGCCCCTCCCATTTACTGTCTCTTTGCAAGGCATATCCAGTTTCCTCCCATGGGAAACGAATGAATTGGACCTCTAAGGTCCTTTTCAATCTAAATTCTTTGAGCCATGGTGGGCAGAAAGGCTCTATAGAGTAGGAAGAGCTGGGACTTGAAGCCTAAGGGAACTTGAAAGGGGGAAAGTTTCTGATGTCTGCAAAGATACCCACAGGAATAAGGTCTACCTGGCTAGAAAAATAGGTTGGGGGTTTTCAAGAATTTTTTTATTGATCCTCTTTTTTTTAAATTGCTATCTAACTTTCAAGTAAATTCCTCCAATATCTCATGGATAAAAGTAAAACATATTGACTATGATAAAATATGCCTCATCCTGAACCTACATTCCACAACATTCTTTAATGAGACGAGGATGGCATGCTTTCCCATCAGTTTAGGATCAAGTTGCTTGAACCTTAAAGGCTGGGGGATTAGTTTTGATCTAAACAAGATGGCGAAATAAAAAACAAAATGAGTTGACAGTCTAGCCTGTCCAAAATATCTTTTTTTAAAAATTGTTTTAAAACCAATCCAGAGGTCTTTCAAAATAATGCCCAGGGAATCAGTCAGTTACTGAATCACAGAACTTGGAGTGTTTGATCCTGGATAATTCACTTCATCTTTCATATCTTCATTTTTAGCAATTTATAAAATGCAGATGATAATATTTGCACCAGGTGGTGCAAAGAGCCAGTTGAATGACATGATGTGTATCAAGCATTTTACACTCTTATGATGACTAGTTCCTACTTCCTATATTTTGTCTTGGTCATTAAACCTCCTGGATCCTAAAGTCAGCTCCCCTGGCAAAATAACAGCATAGAGAAATCATAGGATATAAAGTATCTAGGAAATAGACAAAGGCAGAAACTGAGGCTCAGAGACTAGACGGATTTGGGGGAGGAGGCTGGGTCTGCTCTTCCTATGGCATCTGAGCTAGATTTGCAGGAGGTGAGGTGCTTAGGTGATTGAAGTGGAGAAGAGGCAGCATCATGAAGGGTTGAGTGACAGAATATTGAGTTTCAAATTCTGGCTATACTATAGACTTGCTATGTGACCTTAGGCTAGAGGTTGTTGATCTCTGAGGAAAGTTCCTTCCCTTGTAATATACAGGGATTATGTTTGTTCATCTCCAGGTGTGGGAACATAAATGTCTGCGAAAGACTGAAAGGTGGGAGGGGATGGAGCTAACTATTGGCCACAGACTATAAGAACAACTCATATTCCTATCACACTTTAGAGATTACAAATCATAGGATAATGAAGCTGTGATCTGGGTAGTGTTGTCAGCATTTTACAGATGAGTCAGAGGTGAAGTGACTTGTCCAGGGCACAGCCAGTAAATGTCAGAGCTGACACCTCAGCGCAGGCCTCCTGACTCCCACGTTCAGTGGGATGGCTTTCAACATGCTGTTATATTTTGAGATAATTGGACTATGGCAGATCCCTGGGACAGCAGCCACTCAGAGTGCTTTGAAAACCTTCCCCATAAACCTGGACCTGGACCTTCACCCAAAGGCAGAAAGAGAAAGTTGAGTCCTTGGACTCTGATCCTAAATTTGCCCTGGGCTGGCTCTCTCAGTCTGTCACTCTCCCAGCACCAGCCACAAAAGGAGCTTTGGTGGCAGTGGGAGCTGTGCCTGGGACACTCCTCAGGATTGCAAAGATTCAACAGAGGGAATCTGGTACATCTTGGGAGGCCTTCATAGTTTAGTTCAGCAAGTGCTTCCCATGTTATACCAAGCTTTATACTAAACCAGGGCGGACAGGCCAAGTTTAAGTAAGACATATGACTCCCCTGCCTTCCAGCCAGGCTTGCCTTCTTTCTGTTCTTCACACACCCCACTCCATCTTCTATCTGTCCAGCTTTTGCTCTTGCTGTGCTCTGTGCTTGGAATGAACTCTCACCTTATCTCATCATCTTATAATCCATCATTCCCTTGAAAATACTGACAAGTAATATCTACATGAAGCCTTTCCTGATTGCTGCTTATGAACATCTAGGTGGCACAATGGCTAGAAGGCTGGGCCTGATGAGTTCCAATCTAATCTCAGATACTAACTGTGTGACCCTGGCAAAGTCACTTAAATTCTATCTGCCTCAGTTTTCTCATCTATAAAATAGGATTAATAATAGCATCTTTCCCCCAGAGTTTTGAGGATCAAATCAGATAATAATTAGCACAGGGCCTGGCATATAGTAGGCACTTAAGGAGGGAACAAGCATTTATTAAGCACCTCTTATAAATGTTTGTTTTCTTCCCTGTGCCCCATTCCCCCACTATATCCTCCCCCCCCAATTTTTTTTTACCTTATATTAATTTTGTATCATTTAACCTCTTAGTGCTTTAGTCAACTCTATAAGATTACAAATTGCAGATAAGGTACCATTCTGCATTGGTAGAAGGAGTCTTGTCATCCAGAAATTTGGTATACCAGTGAGGTCTTGGGGCCCCATCCAAATCTTTAGCCCTAGTTTTATATGTAAGCTCCTTGTGCACAGGAGCTATTTCATTTTGTTTTGTATCACCAGTGTCTAGCACAGTGCTTGGCAGATAGTAGGTGCTTAATTAAAGCTTGTTCATTGATTACAGTCTAGTAAAAGAAGAGGACATATACACAGATAGCTAATATATGACACCCAGTGTGGTATTATAATGAAAGTGGGTTTAGATTCAAAAGATCTGGGTTTGAATCCTGGTGTGCTTTCTTCCATTGTGATTTTGGATACTTGACTTTTCTTTGCTTCTGTTTCTATATCCATAGAATGAAGAAGTTAGACTAGATCTAGCTAAGTGGCATAGTGGGTAGAATGCTGAACCTGAAGTCAGGACTTCAGACTGTAGCTGTGTGACCATGGGTAAGTCAGTTAACCTCTGATTACTTCAGTTTCCTAATCTGTAAAATGGGGATAATAAGAGCACCCACCTCCCAGGGGTTTTGTGAGAACTAAATAATATATGTAAAATGCTTTGCAAACCTTAAAGTCCTATGTAAGTGCTAGATATCAGCATCA
Organism: Notamacropus eugenii; assembly: GCF_028372415.1. NCBI lineage: Eukaryota > Metazoa > Chordata > Mammalia > Diprotodontia > Macropodidae > Notamacropus > Notamacropus eugenii. The sequence continues at coordinate 96,266,176 of NC_092876.1, forward strand.
TTATCGTCACCATCATCATCATCATGAGCTACTAACCTTTTGGGGGGTAGAAAACCCTTGGTAGTCTAGTTATCCTTCTCAGAATCAAGTTGGTTTTAAATAATTGAACAAAATGCTAAATTTCAGTTAGAAGCTATTGAAGATAAAGATGTATTTTTTTACCAGCCAAGTTCATGGACTCCCTAAAATCTAATGACAGGATATTAGAAGGACCAGGAGAATCAACTGATGAAAAAAATTTGCCTGATCCTTTGCCTGGTACAATATTTTAAAATTCCCATTTTTTTCAGAACATCAGAACTAGATGATCCTTAAGTCCCAAATCCTATGATCCCAACAAGTATATATGAGAGCTCCAAATAATAACAAAGCTGTAGCAAGTGATCACTATGCCTAGGCTGGTTGCCTGATGATACTGTGAAGGAAAGAGAGAAAAGTCAAGGTGCCACATTCAAAAAGCTTTCCAGCTCATTGGGGAAAAGGGGGAGTGTGCAGCCCCTAGAAAGCAGAACTAGAAGCAGTGGAGGGGAGTGACAGGGATGTAGACTTCAGCCTTAAAACACACGGGACTCATGCAAATTGTCAGGCAAATGGTTTCATGGAATACAGGCTAGTGGCTTCCTAATAATACCTGATATTTATATTTAGTTTTGCAAAGCACTTTTATATTATCTTATTTGATTCTCCCAATGACCCTGTGAGGCAGGTGCTATTATTATCCCTATTTTATGGATGGGGAAACTGAGACATAGGTTAAATGACTTGTTCCATGTGATACAGTCAGTAAACATGTGAGACAGGATTTCAAGTCCTTTTTTATTTCTAAGCCAGTGTTGGAATCTGATAGCGCTTAGAGATCACCTTATAATGGCAGCGAGGTGGTTCAGTAGAGAGCTGAACCTGGAGTCAGGGAGTTGTTGTTCAGTCATGTCCGACTCTTTGTGATCCTATTTGTGGTTTTCTGGACAGAGATGTTGGAGTGGTTTGCCATTTCCTTCTCCAACTTATTTTACAGATATGGAACTGAGGCAAACAGGATTAAATGCCTTACCCAGGGTCATTTAGCTAGTAAGTTTTTGAGGCCAGATTCAAACTGAAGAAAATGAGTCTTCCTGACTTCAGGCCTGGCACTCTATTCACTTCATCACCTAGCTACCCAGAGTCGTAGACCTTAGTTCAAATCCAGCCACAGGTACTTATTATCTTTGTGAGCCTGAATGAGTCACTAACCTCTGCCTGCCTCAGTTTCTTCATCTGTAAAATGGGTATAACGGCACCTAATGGCACCTACCTCCAAGGGTTGTTGTGAGGACCAGATAAGATATTTGCAACTCTCTATGCAAACCTCAAAGTGCTTTTTAATTGTGATCATGGAGGGGGGTATGAGGATGAGGATGAAGATACACACTGTCTTTTCCCTTCTATTGTTGGTCTCAGAGGGGAAATTAGCTACAAAAGGGAATGGAATGGACTAAGATGTTTAGGACCTAACTCTGAGTCCCTGATACTGGTTTCCCCCCATCCTCCCCACACGCATACTTTGGTTGGGTTTTTTCCTTAGTCCTCACAGCTCCTCCATAGGAGTTTCCACCAGGTCCAAGAGACCTAGAGAAAAAAAGTCCTCAGCTTGGACCAGGTAGAGCAGATATCTGGGTTTTCCCCTTGGGGTGCAACAGAACCCAGGGTTCCCCATATTTGTACTGATATCTTTTGTATGCCCAAGACTGTACCTATCTAACCTTGCCATGGGGGAACCAAGAGGGAGATAACCAGGCCCTGCCCTCTGGGAGTTTCCAGGTGCCCCAATCAGATCAGACACACCTGAAATCAGAAAACAGGCGAATATAGCAATAACTAATGGCTCTAGTGTTCTCCAGTTTGCAATATGCTCTCCTCTGCAAGATGGTCACTGTGGAAGTGAGGTTCTCCACTTTACAGATGAGAAAACTAAAAAGCATGGAAGAAGTTAGATGACTTCCCCAAGAGTACACCATTGCAGAGGTCAGGTTCACACCAGGTTATTAATAGGTTCAAATCCTGATTAGGAATCTAGGGATCCATTCACCATAGCCTAAAAACATTCACTTCAATATATTCATTTATTCCTTAGTTCAACAAGCATTTATTAAGTTCCATGTGCCAGGTATTATGCCACACACAGGAAATGTACTCCAATGACTCAGGAGTCCCCTCAAATAATACAAATTATAACCAGTCTATTTTTGCCTATTCTGTGCCACTCTTATCTGTGTCCTCCCAAAAGTTCACTAAAGGGGACCCACCTGACCTGCCAGGGGCCTTCCCTGATTTTTTCCTGACCCCAAAATGGTTCCAATAAAGGCAGCACTCTGGCTGTTCAACCTATCATCCCTTGCCATGCTAGCAGTCCCTCTTTTCCTAGGATCCCATTCCTTGGTGATCTTTTCCTTCTGTGTTTTCTTGGACTCCCTTGTTGGTTGCTGTGTTTCAGCCTGCTCTCACCCTGCTTCCCTGTCCCTCTGGCCACTGTGCTCTTTACAATACTCATTTTTTGCCCTGTAGAGGCAGCGATGTCTCACTGCCATATAGTGACCCTGGCAAAATGTTAGTATTGAAAAGAAGGGCCTTGGCTTTCTTGGAAAGGAAAAGGAAGTCAGTAAGGGAAAATGAAACAGCTTCTGCCCTTAAGAAGGTTACTTTTTATTGGAGAGAACAGCATGCACATAGAAAACAAAGTATACTATATAGACAAAGTAACTTCTGGGAGGTGGGGCAGCCCCAGCAGCCCGGGGCAACAGGAAAGGCTTTCTGCAGCAGGTGACATTTAAAAGGCTGAGCTTCAAAGGGATCTAGGGATTCTTTCAGGCAGAGGTAAGGAAGCAGTGCATTCCAGGCACGGGGGACAAGTTTCTGCAAAGACTGAGAGCCAGGCGTTGGACTGTGGCGTATGAGGCACAGAAAGCACGGACCGTTTGGATGGGCCATGGCATTCGTGGAAGAAAGTCCTGTACAACAGATCTGCAAAGTGAGCTCCAGTCAGACTGTGAAGGACTTTGCAAACAAAGGAGAGGAATTTTAGCAAGAGGCCCTGGAGCTTTGTGACCCTGGTGATCCAAAAGGTTGGCTTGGATTAGTCTGAGAAAACTTCCTCCAGGAGCCAGGACTTGAAGGATGGGGATCATTTGGGGCCAGACAGGGCAGAGCCTTGAAGGTCAGGTTAAGAGGTATCTGGACCTTCTTGAGGGCTGTGACAAATTCTTGAGCAGGACATGGTCAGATCTGGGCTGTGGTGATTGTAGAAAAGAATGAGGGGGAAAGAGATTGTGTCGCCTTGAACAGGGTTCCAGGATTATAGATTTAGAGCTGGAAGAGACCCTAGAAGTCATCTAGTTCAGCTCCCTTATTTTGTAGATGAGGAAACTGAGGCCCACAAAGATATAAGTGATTCGTCCAAGATCACACAGAGGCAAGACTTGAGCTCAGCTCCTGTGACTCTAACACCACCATTCATTCCATGATACTTTGCTGCCTTCCCTGGAGTTGGGACATTACCAAGGAAGCTGCTGTCCAAGACACAGTGGTTAAAGCCTTTAAGTAACAGCCATAGAAATAGAGATAAGGAGATGATGGAGAAATTTTAAAGGGATGTTTGAAGGAAATGATTGGGTGTTTACCATGTAGAAAGAAAACAAGCATTTATTAAGCTCTATTTTCCAGGCACTGTGCTAAGCACTTTACCTATTTTAATACATTTGATCCTCACAATAGCCCTGGGAACTAGGTGCTTATGTTATCCCCATTTTAGTTAAAGAAACCGAGATGTTTCCCACTCACACAAGTAGTAAGTGTCTGAGATTTGATTTGAATGCAGGTCTAACTGCAGGCCCAGAACTCCACTACGTCACCATGCTGCCTCTAGGTAACTATAAAGCTCCACAATGTGTAATAAGGATTTCAAAGCACTCTGTAAAGTTATAGGTACCTGTCATATGTAAGGTGTTATTATCAGAGTTGGCTACTTAGCCACAACCACAAGGCTCTAGGATTTCAGGAATCCCTCCGTGTCACAGAATTTAGCATTAAAAGGAACTTTAGAAGTATTTAGTCTGACTCATTTTCCAGAGGAGGAAACCCAGGCCCAATGAGATGGAGTGATCTGACCAAGCTCAATTAGGTAATAGTAAGTACCAGAGTCAAGATCTGAACACGGGTCTTCTGACCACACATCCAGTACACTTTAAGTATGATGATGATTGTCATCATGGGGGAATAGGACTCTCTAGGGGGCATTTTTCAATGTCAGGCGCATTCAGAATTTAAATATATGGCAAGAAATCTATCCATATTCTTGCTTACATGAGCACATCTTTCTCGGGTTTCCTATGAAGACTCTTTGGTGGTTATCCAGGCATAACATCACTTTTGGGAAGCCCAGGGGATGGGGACCTTCATTCTTTTCAGGTTTATTAAGTGTCTTGCTATACGTACAGCCCTGAGTGTACACTGGATGAGACTTGATTCTTGCCCTCCTGCAGTGAGTCAGTAGGAGGATAAGGCTACCAGTATGTTAGGGAGGTACTGAGTGTTATGTAAAATTGAGAAAGTCTGTGCTGATGTGGGGAAACAAAGGCTTCCTGGAGAAGATAGCTACCACTTGAATTGGCCTTTAAAGGGCTGGATAGGACTTTTCAGGATTTAAATTTCCAGCTTTAAATTATGCCCCTAGGGGATACAACCAAATGGGATATGTTGAAATATGGTGGGACTTCTTAGCTCTAGGTTATGGACTAGGATACTGAGTTTTAGGTGCTGAATCTGTTCTGAGCCCTGCCTATGTTATTAGATTAGTGCTTGGGGGGAGAGGAAGTAAGGAGTCAGCCTGTGGCGGTTCCAGGAAATGACTGGTGGAGGGTGGTCCCCAGGGTTGAGGAAGTATAAATAACTGAGCTGTAGTCTCCAGGAATGCAAGGGTGTATGTGGGGGAATTTCTTGATGAGTGCAATGTAGATTCCAGGGCTAGGTTGGAGCCAAAGTAGTTGCATCCAGGTTAGGGGAAGAATGAGACACAGACTGGCAATAACAAAGCTGTGCGTACTATGGGAAAACCTGAAATCATTTTGAGCTGGGGACTGAGATACCCAGCAGGGGCCAGACTTAGTAGATCTGAGCTACCAATGTTAGGCGTAGCTTCCACATCTTAGGTGATAATAATTCCACTATATGTGCCCTAGTCAAGTTGCATATAGAGAATTCTGTTTTGTTCTGGGTACCACATTATAGAAGAAACATGGGTAGGCTAAAGTGTATCCAGAAAGTGTAGCCAGATTACTAAAAGAACTAGAGAATATGTTAAAGAAAGATCATTTAAAGAAACTGGGGATATTTAACCTGGAGAAAACCTAGGGAAGTGAGGATATGATAGTTGTCTTCAGAATATTTTAGAAGACTTGTATGTGGAAAAAGGATTTGATTTCTGCTTCACCCCAGAGAGCAAAGGAGGGGAGGTATAGAGAGGCAGATTTTGATTTGATGCAAGGAAAATCCTCCTATTAGAGCTGTCATAGAATGGAACGGACTGCCTTGGGGCATATTTCCCATCACTGGAGATGTTCAAATACAGGCTAGTGCCTCCTTGCTGGAGCTGTTATAGAGATTCCTGCTTACTTATGGGTTAAACAGGTTGCCCTGAACTTTCCCTCTCTTGAGAATCTGTGGTTCTCTTCAAATGGGGATACTATTATTCTGGACCCAGGACTCAGTCATTTTTTCAGGATATACTGGAGTCTGAACATAATCCTGTTAATCCCTGGCATCCTATGTAAGCCCTGGCGGTAAGGGTTCTAATACCAGAGGTCCTACCTGTCTAACTGTGACCTCCTCAGTTACTTCCCTCTGAATTTGTTTCTAATGATAGTTCCCAGGGAAAAGGTGGTGATGGTGAGGGGTTCTTCACATAATAGTTGTTTGTTGAATGAATGACTGACTACTCTTTTCTCTAGTTTGTTATAATGGGAAGCCAGGGAGCTGGGTACCCAAGAGGAAGAGAGAGAGAGACAGAGAAAGTTGTGTGCATACATGTGTTTATCCACATGTAGTAATAACAGTCTTACCAGCTCTTTTGGGTTCTCTTCTCCCATGCTTTCAAAGCCTTCCTGTCTCTAATTGTGTATGTATCTCTGTCTCTATTTCTACTTTGCTGGGAATATTCAGGGTGTGTGTTCATTCGCATGTTTCCATAGGATTTAGAACTAGAAGATACCTTGCAGGCTATCAAATTCAGTCCCTTCGGTTTACAAAGGAGGAAACTGAGGCCCAAATTGAGGAAGTGACTTCTACAAGGTTGCACCAGTAGTGACAAAGGTAAGATTTGAAAATAGGTACTTTAACTCCAAATTCAGTACTCATTCCACTATACTATTTTATCCTACCCTCCAATCCCAGTACCTAAGTATGTGTCTCTCCTTCTCTCAAGGTAAGCTAAAATGTTCAAGATCTTTAGGGGTTCTGTGACATTAAGTGCAGTACCAGGGTATAAGTCTTACTGGAGACAATGTAGTACAGTGGAAAAAAATGTTGGATTCAGAATCAGAGAACCTGGGTTCAAACCCTGGATCCATCACTTATTATGTGACTTTGGGCTAGTCATGTAAACTCAGTTTCCTTATTTGTAAAATTAGAAAGCACCTCTAAGGTACCCTTTCATCTTTAAATCTGTGACATGTGATCCCAATGTGATCCCATCTCTTGTCTACTTTTGATGATTTCCATAATGGTGGCTATCTGGAGTCTTTGGACCCTAGGACATCCGAGTGTATGTGGAGGGTCCAGACTCATTATCTTTCACCTTCCATGTTTCCCTCCGTTATTCAGGAGAGGCTAGATGACCACTTGTTGGAAATGTTGTAGTTTCTGATCAGGAGTACGTTGGAGTTGATACTCTCTGAAGTGCTTCTCAGCTCAGAGATGCTATGATTCTAACCATTACTCTTTCTCTCCTGATTATTATTATGATAGGAAATGGGAGCTTTGAGGATGTTGGGAGCCTGAGAATCCTAGGGTATAAGAGGAGCTAGATGGCACAGTAGAGAGAATGCTGGGTCTAGAGTCAGGAAGAATTGAATTCAGATCAGCCCTTGAACACTTACTGGTTATGTGACTTCATTTCCTCCTCTGTAAAAATGGGGGTAATAATAGGACCTACCTCCCAGGGATGTTATAGAGGATCAAGTGAAATAATTATAAGATTGCTGAGCACAGTGCCTGGGTTATCTAAATATTAGCTATCTTCATCATAAACATTATGTAGGGTTGGATATCCCAAATACTTCTCCACATGACCTTGCCCTTGCCTACTTCTATAGGTTGTCTTGGATGTTTGGGAAAAGAGTTAGGCTCATCCCGGAGGACGTGGGTGCAGAGGGAGGTTCAGGATTTCAGCTTCAGCCCTCCTCACCTGATGATCATTTTTCTCTCCTTCCTTCCCTCTGTTTCCCCCAAAAATGAAGGGAGGGGACAGGAGAGGAGAGTCTACAATGATAGTATGGCAAAAGCAGTGTTTAAAGCCAGGTGGTCTGGACTGAAATCTCAGATCTTGGTACTTGGGTAAAATCACTTCCCTCTTCTTTAGACTTTAATCTTCTCATTGAAAAATGTTGAGGGAGGATGGGGATTAGACTGGATGGTCTCTAAGGCCCCTTTCAATCCTAAATCCTCTGTTCCCTTCTACATCCCATGCGCACTTACTATAGAGTTGAAGGGAGCAGTGCTTAAGACTCTAGGGTTATCCAGTTGGGGGGAGTGCGGTATATAGGATGACAGCATGATGTAATAATTCAAGAAAACTTGTTTTGGACTCAGAAGACCTGGCTTTAAATTCTAATTCAGGTACTTATCATACTGACCTTGGGCAAGTTCCTTCCTCTGTCTCAGTTTACTCTTCAGGGGATTGGACTAAGTGAGTTTTAGGGTTTCTCCTAGCTCTGGATCCTATCCAAACCCCTCCCGGCTACCCTCCCATTCTGATGGCAAGTTTCTCTTTCTTTCCCTGTGTCTCTCCTATACAGGTTGAAACATTGGCTGCCACTGTGGGGGCTCTGGCTGGGACAGGCAAGGAAGGCCATAGCTGCACCCGCCGCAGCCGCCACGATGCAGAGCATCAAGTGTGTGGTGGTGGGCGACGGGGCAGTGGGCAAGACGTGCCTTCTCATCTGCTATACCACCAATGCCTTCCCTAAGGAGTACATCCCAACAGTGTTTGACAACTACAGTGCCCAAAGCACTGTGGATGGGCGCACAGTCAATCTGAACCTGTGGGACACAGCAGGCCAGGAAGAATATGACCGGCTACGTACCCTGTCCTATCCCCAGACCAACGTCTTTGTCATCTGCTTCTCCATTGCCAGCCCACCTTCCTATGAGAATGTGCGGCACAAGTGGTACCCAGAAGTATGTCACCACTGCCCTGATGTGCCCATCCTGCTCGTGGGCACCAAGAAGGACCTGCGGGCCCAGCCAGATGCCGTAAGGCGGCTGAAGGAGCAGGGCCAGGCACCCATCACACCCCAGCAGGGTGTAGCCCTGAGCAAGCAGATCCATGCTGTTCGCTACCTCGAGTGCTCCGCGCTGCAGCAGGATGGCGTCAAAGAAGTGTTCGCTGAGGCTGTCCGGGCCGTGCTCAATCCAACACCACTCAAGCGAGGCCGTTCCTGTTTCCTCTTGTGACTCCCCCACCTTGAGAGGGGACAGATTCCCCCCCTCCTCACCCCTGCTGGCCCTGTCCTGGGCCTTATCATCTCTTTGTCCATCTTTCTGAGCCCCTTTTCTCCCTCCCACCTTAGCCAGATGTGCCTTGACTCCCTTCTTTCCCCTAGGTCTGATTGGCTCCTCTTTCTCCCTCCAGCACGTGCCCCCCAACCAGTGTCTATGTCCTTCCCATCAGAGGAAGGGAGAGAGGGATAGGGGCCACATCCCTAACCCCCTTTCTCTGGGCAGTCTTTACATTCAATTCAGTGAACATTTATTTACCAACCTCCTACTATGTGCAGGGCCCTGTTCAGATGCTAGGAATTCCGAGATGAAAAATGACATAGTCCCTGCTCTCCTGGAGCTTACATTCCACTGTTCTTCTGTCCCTGGCACACAGAGCTGAAGAAGTCCTGTTGTGGCAGGAGGCCTGTTTATGGGGAGGGCCTCTTCCAGCTCTCCCACCCCATCAGTTTTCAGTGAGCTTCTTTGGGCCAACCTTCAGCGGTCTTTCTGAGCTCCCTAGGTCTAGGGCACTTCTGGAGACCCATCCCACCTCTGCCCATCCCTGCTCCAGCCTGGCTGCCATGCTCAGGACACACCCCACCCCTCTTGCCAGGACAGGAGCACAGGATCCTGAGAAGAAAGGGAGCTAGCCAGCCCCTGCCCACTTGAGGAAGGGGCAAGGAGAGCCAGCTGCTTCCCAGTCCCCCATTTACAAACCCACCAACAGACTTTTGCCCATATGCTCTGAGGGTCTGGAAGGGGTGGGAGGACTTGTCCTGTTCCACCAGCCCCCTCAACCCTCTCCCTGTGTGCATTAATAAAACCTCCTTGTGTTCAAGCCCCAGCTCTTCCCTTTGTAGTGGGGGGAGGGAAGGTGTGTAGGGAGAATCGAGGGACATTGGGGAGGACAGTCAGGACTAGGGGTTGTGGTAGCATTGGTTGAGGACTGGTGGGGTGGGATTCCTTGGGAACTAGACGGTATTTTTAACTAGGGGTGTAGGTCCACAGAAGAACCTCTGTTGTCACCAATTTCCCTTCCCACCCTCCCAACTACTATTTCCTTAACAGTAGGGCAGGTGCAACCATACCCAGCTCTGTAGAGCAGCTCTTGAGAATGACCAGGGGTGCAGAGAGGCCCTTCCCAGGACATCCGGCTTCTGCCACCTGAATCTGCCCTAGTTCTTATCTTCCTTCTTGTGAAGGGGTAGTCTTCTTTCCAATATATGGAATTTGAAGCATAAAGACTCTTCAAATTCCCCAGTACCAAGCATCCTGAGCACCAGTTCAAGGCTGCCTGTCAATGTCAGAGAGTTGTTCATCTCGCCATTGACCCAAGAAGTTGAATACCTGGTCATTCCTGGCCTGAAGCAAGCAGATCAAGAATAGGGCTTGGAGCTAGATTAGGAGAACTTTCTGAAGGAAGGCAAGAGAATAACCACAACAATACTGGCAACAAACTGACAACTAAATGTTCTGCCACAGAAATCTTAAAAGAACAGGGAGACAGAGAGTAAAGGCTACCACAACTGAAGACCATCTTGTCCAATGCCCTTCATTTTACACAGAAGTAACCTGAGTCACCCAAAGGGAAAGAGATTTGCCTGAGGTCACTTAGCTGGTTAATGACAGGCCCTGGACTACAACTCAGGTCACCTGACTCAATTCTACCAGAGCAAAGGTACACAATGTAAAAAAGGCCCTTAGAACATGGCGTACTTGATGCCACTTTAAGTGGGGGCCCAGTTCACTCTAGAAGGAAGGCCTAGTTCCCTGGAATTCTGCCATGCTAATGCTTCTGATTACACCTATAGGCACTAGGTACCTGTCACAGGATTGTTTTTTTCACTGAAAGCAAGGGGCATTCCCTAACCTTCAATGTTGCCAGGACATATGGTCTTAGCCTAGGTAGGGGTATTGGCAAAAAAGAAAAAAGTGTTTTCTTTAAATGTACAACCATTAGTTGTGTCCTTTAGGGAGGGGAAAAGTGATTCTACAGAATAAGATGAAATTTGGAGTGGGGATGGAGAGGAGTCCTTGGGAATGGAAATCAATAAACCAGAGTTAGGATGAGTAAAAGATTGATAGTGATGGGTTGAAGCAGCGCAGAAAACTCAGGGCTGGGTATATCTGTACATCTGTTCATCATAAATTCCAGTCTATAAAGAAGATTTGGACTAGGCACAGAAAAAAAATCCAGAATATCTGGGACAAGTTCTATGGGGGAAATAAAGATCATGAAAATAATCTGGTGACACTCAGGAAGTAGGGCCCCATTTGGGGCAAACCATACTGTGACATCACCATCCCCCAAAATGGAGTCAGGATAACCAGTGTTGAGGTGGGAGGGGCCTTAGAGGTCATCTAATCCAAACCTATTACTTCACAAAGAAGATAACTAGTTACTAGTTACAGCAATAACTGACTTCCAGTCCTAGATCCACTCCCAAGGGCAATTCAAAAGGGGAAAAGTCACTATTTTGGGAAGGGGGATATAGTGTTAGTAGGTAACAGTCCAGCACTTCATGCTGTAGTGATGGTGTAAGGTGGGAGACTTTTCAGGGCTGATTACATGTCTCATTTGGTTGGGGTACCTCTTCCTCTTCCATCTATGACCTCCCTACATCTAATCCTAGTGAGCTGGTCTGCTATATATCCTAAAGCTGCCTAGACTCCATACCTGAAGCTATCCTGGAAACTGAACACTATACACATGGGAGCAGGGGTTGGGAGAGTAAAGAGGAGGAGCCTGGGGCAAGGGACTGAGGTATCTCTTGGCTGAACCTTATAGCGCCCCCTTTCCTCCCTCCCTCCACCCAGGGCCCAGCAGAGAGAGGACACAGAACGGGCTGGGGGCTAGAGTTCTATATTTTCTCCATCAGTTTCTGGGGTGGGTGAATCTGGGGAATGTGGCAGGGAGTACATTCTCTGTCCCCTCTACACCCTTCTAATCAGGCTGGGTCTTCTCCAGTATGGTCCAGCCTGGCTCAGAATCTTTTGTCTTCTGTTGGGGAGGTAATAAACACCTCTTTGTTCCCGAAGTCCCAACAGGCAGTCATGTGGAAGCCCATGTTAGTCAGAACCACGGTGTACTCAAAGACCGCAAAGATGGTGTACACTGAGAGTGGGGAAAAGGAAGGGAAGTGAACAAAGAGACCCAGAGAGCCCAGCCTACTATCCCCCTAGTGTAGCCTGGGAGCTAACATGGGAACTTAGGAGTTAGTGCTGGAAAGGACCTGCAGAGAACATTCTAATCTAATCCCCTTACTTTATAGAAGAGGAAACTGAGGTGCTGAGTAGTGATTTGTTCAAGTTCCCCAAAGGGGACCCAGGTCTGATTCAATTCCAGGGCTCTTCTCACCATACAGTGCAACAATCACCAAGATGCATCAACACACCCACTATCAAAGACTACCACCAAAGTAGAAACCAGTGCCCTCATGATGGTCCCCACCACTCTTCTCCAGACCTTCCCTTGAAGAGAGACCATACAGGTCCCTTGCCCATGGCACCAGCAGGAACAACCCTGGGCCAGGCCCCAACCTCACCTCCTGGCTCACAGTACATGTTGTGTCGGAAGTAGACAGCTAGGGCCATAAAGAAAGAGACAAAGTTGACAATAAAAAGTCGTTGTTTCCAGCTGTAGGACTTACGTTCCTGAGGAATAGATAAATAACTGGTTACTTGGAGGATCCTCCAATGGGAGGGAGATCCCCCAAGGGCAAGATTGTTACTCCCCCACTGACCAGAACAAAGATACCTGACCCTAGCAGGCATTCAGTACAAGTAGGCATAGGCATTCTTAGTTTGTGTGTATGTGGGGGAAGTGGGGGGCAAAAGGGGGAGGGCCAAGGTTGGAGAACCAAGCAGGATATAAACTTGTTACTTTTCCCTTGCCTTATAAGAGCCTTCTCTTCCAGAGAACCCACAGAAATTGAGCCATCTACCAACCCAGGCCTGAATCTGAATGGATCCTCCTCTATTCTGGGCTCCCTAAGTCTGGTCCCAGTACTGGCGTCCCAGACCTTTTAAGCTACCCAGGGCCACTGCCACTAGGACTCCCTCCTCTTCAGTTACTGGGGAAGGAGGAAACCACAGGGGAAAGAGAGGGGGTGGAGAAGCCGTTAAAGCAGCCACATCCCCCCTCCCCCCATCACCCGCCTGCACTCAACCAACTCCTTCCTGTCATTCAAACGTGGAGGCCTACTCAGGGCCCCAGGTTCTACAGTCATCTAGGTCTTCATTTCTCTACATTTCCCTGTGCCTCCATTTCCCCTTTCCCCAATCTCCCATCTTCCAAACCCTCCATTTCCCATCTCCTCACCATTCCATTTCTGTTGCCCATTTTTTATCTCCATTCCTCATCTCTATGGGTCTAACCCCACTCATCTCCCCATCCCCTAATCCCTCTATCTTCCATCTCTCCATCCCACACCTTGCCCCTATTCTTGTTCCTGGAGTCTTTGGTTCAGGCAATGTGAGGCCTGTCCTGTCTCAGACACTAGGACCATTTGCCTCCCTTGTATCCAGGCAAAGACTTGTGCAGTGGAGAAGGAGTTGGAGAAAGTCTTTTTTCTTGGGGGCACAAGAGAACACCCGACTGCCATTCTGCAATTAACTTCTGCATAGCTGGGGGGGAGGGGTAAAGCAGAGAAGAAAGTTTCTGTCTCTGACAGGGGCTTCAATGCCTCCACCCCCACATTATCCTTTCCCCAACTGGGCCTAGAGCCAATCTGCTCTCACCCAGAAGGCTCTAGCCAGGAACACGCTGCCCCCTGGTGTCCATATCCCACCTATGCCCTCATACTAGACAGAGAAAGGATTTTAGAGTGGGAGAAGCAGAGGGAGAGCCAGAGAGAGGCAGCCAGAGACCCACAGAAATGGTCAGAAGCAATGAAGATACATTGAAAGCCAGAGATCTTCACTGTGATAGCCAAAGAGGATGGTGATGATGAGAATGTACATTTCTTTAATGGTCATGTTGTCTCTAAGACTGGCAAACTGTTTACCACACCACAACCCTATGAAGTTGTACCTGGTTTAAGAATTTATAGATGAGGTTACTGAACCTCAGAAAAATGAGGTAACACTTAAAAAGACACACACAAATGGCTTTAGGCAGAGAGAGAAATGCCAGAAGAAAGCTAGAGAACGAACATTCAGTAAGACTGAAGGAAACATGTACCTAGGAAACTCCAGACACCCCTAAGCGGAAATACCTTCTGGCAAGTTCTGTCACTGCTTGTAACTCTACCTCATACATTTCCCAGGGTTTTATACTCCCCTCCACACCCCACCAAGAATCCTTACCGAAGTCCTTGACTCCTCATATCTCTGGTTTCTGACCTGATCTCCTTCTCCCTGTGACCTCAGTACCCAGACCCCAGTGTGGACCCAGACTTTCCTGATACAGGGTCTCCTGATCCCTCTGAGAGCTCCCACTTTCCATCCCATGACCTTTGGTCCTCCATATGCCACCCTACCAATCCTGAGGTCTATTGCCCCACTCCTCATTCTGCCCAAACCCAGTTCTCAAGCCCCCAAAGCCAAGAAGAGTGAGCAGTGATGTTTACCTCCAAACTTACTGTATGTTTCTTCGTCAGACGCCATAAGATACAGGTTAACAGCATGTGGCCCAGAGCTGCTGCGATGAACACGATGAAGGCGTTCTCATGGATGGCTGGAGAAGGAGGGAATAATGAGCTTGTCCCAATCCCCTGCAACCCGAGGACCCTCCCCATGGGGGTCCCCATCTTATCCCAGGCCTTCAAGTCTGGATCCCTCAGGTTCAGGGCCCCTTGAACATAGGAGCCATGTGTCCCCCTTAAGACTGTCACTCCCTGAGGGAAAGGGCAGTGTTTTCTCCTCAGCTTGGGGGCTCCATGAGGACAAGTGCCATGTCTCCCCCTCAGAATGGGGGCTCCCAAAGCCAGGCTTAGGCCACATACTGAAGTCCTCTGAGGAGGAGACATAGGTGAGCAGAAGCAGGGCCACATTCTCCAGGAGGTTGAGACCCAAGTTGAGAAGGCAGAGCTGGTCATAGCCAAAGCAGGGTGAAGGGCAGCTCCTGTAGTAGTTCCAGTAGACAAAGGCCACCAGGAAGCGGGGGGCAGAGTGCAGGCCGATGCAGAAACGCCAGACGTACCGTTGGGGCACTTCCCCACCAATAGCTGAACTCACCGATGGAAGATAATTGGGCACCTAAGGCAAAGAGGGATGGGGTGGAGTGGGCCAGGCCTTGGAGGGGTCCCCAGGATGGCTCAACCTCCAGGGAAAGTGTGCAAACCTGACCACTCTATCTTACAACAGGCCTAAGTCTTACAAAGTAGCTTCCTTACAATGACTCTGTGAGATAGGTAGCCAGTGTAAGGATTATTACCCCTATTTCACAGATGAAGAAGCTATAGGAAACTCAGGGAACAGATATAATTTACAATAGCCACACAACTAATCAGTGTCTAAAATGGTGCTATCATCACCGTCGTCATCAGTGTTATTGTCAGAGTACCATCCCAGACAAAGCTGTTGCCTCTATTTGCCCAGGCATGTCAGTGAGCCATAGAAATTTAAGAATGTTTTATTATCAGCAGATACTACTACTAGTGTCTTTCAAAGCCTACCTCCTTTATGCAGCTTTCCCTAACCATCCAAGCCCAGGATGATATTTTTTGTATCCCTGACAGTAAGAATCACCCTGCACTATTTTCAGAATGCTCCCTCCTCTCTCACCAAATGGAGAACTATCTCCCCAATCAGGAAAGGAGCTCAATAAGGGGGTCCTCTATGTCTATTCCTTCCCCCACCCTGAATCAGACACACAGCCTTGATGAGTCATTGGAATCTCAGTTTCTTCATCTATAAAATAAGGATTATAATACATTATCTACATTCAGGGTTGTTGTAAGGAAAGTACTTTTTATAAATCTTACAAAGCAAGAAATAGATTATTATCATCATCATTATCATCAATTCCCAGGCCTCCAGATGGAGCCCAGGGAGAAGGAGAGTGACCTCTACATATCCACCTTTCCAGTATCACTTTCTGTCAATTTCCTCCTTGTTCTGCATGCTCAGGTCAAAATGGATTAATCTCAGTCTCCCTAAGAAGACTCTCTTGCCTCTCTATTTTTGTTCACATTATATCCTAGACCTAGAACAGCCTCTCTATCCCATTTTGCTTTCATTTCAATTCAATTCAACATACATTTATCACATGCTTATTCTGTGCCAGTCAGGGGTCCATGTCAGAATGGATAGAGAGCTAGCCGCAGGGGCAGGATGACCTGAGTCCAAATCTCCCATAATGGCTGTATGACCTTAGGGAAATTACTTAGTCTCTTGGAGGTCTAGGAAATTTTTATAAGTTGAAAATCAAGGGATGAAGCTTTATCATAGTAAATTCCCCATATGGACGAAAGCAGAGCTGTGGTCCTCTTCAAAAATGTGCAAAGGACTATTCTGAGTACTGGAAGAACGGAATTAAAATCTGAAAACCCCCTGCTTTCAAAGAGCTTACACTCATCGTAGGATATAACACAGACAATCAACATTTATTAAGAAACTACTATATGCCAGGCTAAGTCCTACATAATACACAATGATAAGACAATTTGAAAAAGGAGAACATTAACAACAGGACAGGATGGAGGGAATTAGGAAAGGCTTTCCAGTGCGAGATGACACATGATCTGGGCCTTGAAGGAGGTTTGAAAGTGCAGAACAGAGTGCCCTCAAGTCTGGAAGGATGTCCCATGCTAAGTCATGGAGATGGATGATGAGAGCACTGTAAAATAAGGTGGGAAAGGTAGTCAGGAGAGAAGTTGTGGAGGGCCCCTAAACTGCCAGGCTGAGGTGTAAAATGCAAAAAGGAGGCACCGGAAATTTCCGAGCAGGGGAGCAACATGGTTCACTTGACAACAGTGTGGAAAATAACTAAAGAAGGAAGAGACTGAAAACAGGGTGACCAGTTAGGAGTTAATGCAATATTTCAGGCAAGAGGTGATAAGGGCCTGAACCAGTGTAGTGGTCATGTGAATGGTGAAAAGGGCACTGACAAAAAAATATAACTGCTGTTTCTATATGAATTAATTTCATTTGATCCTCACAAAACCCTCTGAGAAAGATACTATGGGTACACGTACCTCTATTTTAATGATGAAACTTTAGCTCTGTGTCTACAGTCACACTGCTAATAAGAATCAACAACAGGTTTGAATGTCAGTCACGTTAACTTCTGATCCAAAGTCCTATCTAGTATGCCACACTGTCTCTCATACGAGAAGTATCACAGATGCAAGAAATGTGATGGAGGGGAACTTGACAAGACTTAGCAGCTGATAGAATATAGAAGATGAAGGAGAGGAAGAAGTCAAAGAAGATTCCTTTAGTAAGAAGCTAGGTAAGGTTCTTACTAAAGAAAGGTAATGCCTTCAACTGAAATAGGGAAGTTGAGAGGGAGGGCAGAGTTAAAGGACAATAATGAAGTTGTTTTCAAACATTAAATTTGAGATGTTGATGGAATACTCAGACCTGTCAGCAGACTCTGTTCAGGACACAGAATGGGGCTGGAAATAGAAATTTAGGAGTCTCCTGCATAGAGATGCTAACTGAACACACGGGAGCAGATGAAATCACCAAGAAAGGGTACAGACAGAGAGGAAAGCCCAGTACAAAAGCCTGGAATACACTCACGCTTAGTAATGGGAGAAGGAAGATGATCCACCAAAGGAGACTTAGGGGGCTCAGTCAGAGAGGTAACTCTTCAGGAGTCCCTGAAGAGAGCAAGGTAAGGAAAGCAAGGAGAGAAGACAGTATCCAAGAAGAGGAGTGGATAGTCAACCATATCAAACCCTGCAGAGCTTAAAGAAGATGAAGTATGAAAAAATAACATTGGATCTAGCAGTTAAGAAATTGTTAATAACCTCTGAAGAGCAGTTTCAGTAGGTCTGATTGCAAAGGTTTGAGAAATGAGTGGAAAATAAGATAACAAGGGTATAAACAACATTTTCAAGAAATTTGACTGTGAAAGGGAGAAGCCATACAGGATGATAAGAATTTGAGGACAAGGTGAAGTCAAGAGAAGTTTTTTTAAAGGATAAAGAAGATCTGGGCATGCTTTAAGTGGCAAAGAAAGGGCTAGTGGATAAAGAAAGATGAGACAGGTAAGAGGAAATGATGGAAGAGGCAAGTGGCCAGAAGAGACCAGAGATGTGATTGATGTCATAAGTAGACGGACTGTTCTTAGCAACCTCTTCTCCAGAGGCTGAAGCAAAGGAAGAGAGAATGAGGAGTGATATAGAGGGGCTCTGAGTTAGGGAAAAAAGGGGGAATCGTTCTGAATTCTTACCTCAAAATCCAATTTTTCCAAGAAGTCTCCTATGATCCCTCAACCGCAATGATTTTTCCTTGAGATTCCATTTTTTTCTTATTATCTCTGTGATATACCTGTCACATATTAGTGTGTCTTGCATGAGCTTTCTTTGTGTCTTGTTCCCTACCACACTGTGAGTTCCTAAAGTCATGGACTTTAGCTAAATTTTGTTATTAAAGTCCAACCCCATCCACTGCCACGTGTAACTCAGTGTTCTACGTAGAGTTGGTGCTTACACAATTCAACCTATAGGGTTACAGATCTACAGCTGTTAGGGTCCTCAGAAGGTATCTAGTTTTACCCCATCTTGTTACAGAGGAACTCAGGCCCATATCTGAGTGTGTCCAAGGTCACAGAGGTAGAACTTGAATGAGGTGAGATGCGGACCCAGTTCCTCTGATTCAAGAAGCAGTACTGTCTCAGTTGTATTGAGCTGCTTTACTAGGTACAAACTACATAACATACTGAAGTCATCTTTCTCTTCCCCTCTCCAAATGACTCCACCTGTAAGTACTCCAGCATTGTCCTTCACAACCTCAAATTGAGATCTTTAAGTTAAAAATGATTGGCAAAGCAGAGAATAGAGAGCACCTTCTGGCTAAAATGATCCTTCCACTCTCCTCTCCTCCTGTCCCTCCCCCTACCAATATTATCCCTGAAATTCTACCATTATTCATTCTTTTATTTTAAGGCACTAAGTATCCTTGGAGTTATGTTAAACTCATAGTCACTACAGAACTTAAGAGCTGAAAGGAACCTTAAAAATCATTCCCCTTCCCCAAACCTAATGAGTCCCCAGGCCTGTCCCTTCTCCCCTTCCAAATCTCCCTGTCCATTTCTTCTCTTTTCTATCCACACAAATTCCACCTTAAGACCTCTTACCCATATCGCTGCAGCCTCCTTCTTCCCATTATCTCCCCTCTGCAGGAAGTCAGGATCATCTTTCCATAGCCTAGATCTAATCATATCCCTGCCTTGATCAAGAACCTGTTATGGCTCTCCATAGCCTATAGAGGAGAGTCCATATTCCTTAGCCTGGCATTTGGGGTCTACAGAGTACTGCCTCAATCTCTCACACCCACTCATTTGCCCTCCCCTCTTTCACTAAACTGGACAACCCACTGACCCTATAAATATAACTTGCAAGTTTCCTATCCATCCCTCTACTTAGAGCCCAGAAAGCTTCCACCTTCATACCCTCCCTTTAAAGCCCAGAACCTTCCTCACCTCTTCTTAGACCTTAGATGCCCTGCCCCTCAGCCCTCAAGGATCTCTCCCTTCTCAAAGTTCCTGTAGCTTTTAGGAACCACACTGCCTCTGTATGGAAGTTTCATCTTCCCAATCAGACTAGGGGCCCAGGAGAAAGATGGGAGGGAAGGGCCTTAGTCTCTTCCCCCTTTTGTCTTTATCACAATGTTATTTGGCACAAAATGGGAGGAGGAAGGCTTCAGAACACATTTTTGACCTGGGGGGAACTAAGTACCGAAACTATTGAACACCCCTTCCCCCCAGATCACTGCCTTGTGGCAGTGGCAGACAGGCGTGCACCGCTCAGTGAAACAATAAGCTAGACAGACAGGTCATAGTAGAGAGTTGTAACAAAAGTCGAACCACTGGAGAAGGAAATGGCAACCCACTCCAGTGTCCTTGACAAGAAAACCCTATGAAATCATGAAGCCTTGGCCACGACTGAATGATTGAACAACAGTAAAGTACTGAAAGCACAGACTTGCTCAGAAGAGGGGAAGCAAGGGGAGAGATCCCTTTGCCGAACATCTTCACGATTCCCCTCCCCTACTCCAGTTCGAAAATCAGCCTAAAATTCTCACTTGTGCCTCTTCTTCTCACAGTGTCTAGATCCTTGCCTGGAAAGACAGAGTTGTAAAGGGCTTTATAAATCATCCTCTCTCTCCTAGACCACTGCATTATCCTCCGATGTCACCCTCTCTAATGTATGCTTTAAATACTGCTTGAATAACCTTCCTAATGCACAGATTAGGAAAGTTCTAACGAAGCAATGACAACAACAGCTAGCATTTTTACGCTGCTTTAAGGTTCGTGAAGCCTTTTACAGATACAGCTCATTAGATCCTCACAACAATCCTGGAAGGTAAGTGTTACTATTACCCTCATTTTACAGCTGAGGAAACTGAGACAAATAGCTGTTGAGTGACTACCCCAGGGTCACACAGCTTGTAAGTATCTGAGGCAGGATTTGAATTCAGGCATTCCTGACACCAAGTCCAATGCTAGTTGCCTCATGTCTCTAGGTCTGACCATGTTCCTCCTTAACTCAAAACCTTGCAATGGCTTCCCATTGTCTACCAAATAAAGTTCAAATTCCTCAGTTTGGTATTCAATGCTCTCCACAATATGATCCCAACCTACTTTTCTAGCCTTATAAAATATTACTTCCCTTCATATAAAATATGCTTCATCTAAACTGGACTACCAGCTATTCCCTGATCCCTCTCCTATCTCAGTACATTTGTGCAGACTCTCCCCCATGACTGGAATGTGTTCCTTCCTCATCAGAACTACTTCTCTTCCTTCAGGGCCTAGCTTACATACCAACACCTCCATGAAATCTTGCCCAATTCCCTCACCTGAAAGTGATCTCTCCTCTTTTCAAATTTCCCATATCATATAGAGTACTTTACTGAAGACTTTAGAAGGGGTCCTCCTTCCCAGTATACATTTAAGTGATAGGAAGTTTCTCCTTGATAGAAGGAAAGGGCTGATTGACTGAGGGTGAAAGAGGGATTATAAAATAAGCCAATGAGTTTGATCCAGTAGACTCTTTTGGGTAAAGCACTAGCCACTTGAGGGATGTTCTGGCGCAGAAAATTTATTCACATCTGAGACCAGCTTGGAGTCAGACACTCAGGTCTTTGCTTGGAGGATTCCAAGCAAAGGGAATACTAGAGAAACCTTTGAGTTCAAAAGAACAGCAAAGAAAATTGAGATAACTTATCTGTGACTGGGCACATTTCTTCTCTATGCCTGTGTAATGACAATCCCCTAAGTTACTATTTATGACTCTGTATATTCTCTTTATCCTTGTGAACAAACCCTAGAGAATACACACAACACTACTGTAGGTAGAGAAGGAAAACAGGAAGTTGAGATATCCCAGATATAGTAGTAGAAGAAAGGGGAAGAAGGTTTTAGGGATCAGGTGCCATTAACCTTTGAGAATCACAGAAAAAGCCAAGAATCTATCCCAGGGGTGGGGAACCTACAGCCTCAAGGCCAAGGTTCTCAAGTGTGACCCTTTGACTGAATCCAAATTTCACACAACAAAGGATTTATTCTGTAAAACTTAGACTCAGTCAAAAGGCCGCATCCAAGGACCTAGAGGGCTGCAGGTTCCCCACCCCTGGTCTATCCTGCATCAGTTTTCCATCCTGAATGTGCTGCTGACTTTTCAGACTTTAATATCAGGCTTTACCTTGGAACTTCCCTTAGAATCTGGGACCTCTGCACCCTGGAGGAGTTCATTTCATTTTTGGTAAGTTTTGTTAGTAAGTTTTTCCTTACCACAAGGCTAAACCTATTTTTTTACCCCTTTCCTCCACTACTTCCCCTACTATTCTACCATTTGGGGAAAAACAGAACAAATCTAATTCCTCTAATATATGACAGTCCTTCAAATATTAGAAGATACCCCACATGTCTTTTCTTCCCCAGCTTAAGCATTCCTAATTCCTTTAACTGAAAATATCCTAGGTGGGGCAGCGAGGTAGCACAGTGGATAGAGTACCAGCCCTGGAGTCAGGAGGACTTTAGTTCAGAGTCAGCCTCAGACACTTAATACTTACTACCTCTACCTGTGTGACCCTGGGCAAATCACTTACTCCCAATTGTTTTATCAAAAAAAAAAAAACCTAGGTGAAGTCCCTCTAGTCTCCTTACTATGCTATTTGCCTTCCTATGGCTATGCTCTAGTTTGTCAATGATCGTCCTAAAATGTGGATCAAGAACTGAGCAGGATACTATAGATGTCATCTAACCAGGAAAAAGCCCAGAGAGCTCTTTGTGTAGGAGGCCCTCACAGACTATAAAATCTTAAGGGCAGGAAAACACTGGTTTTAATCACTGCACCTGCTGAATGGGCCTTGCACAGAGCCAGCACCTAGTAAATATTTATTTAATTCAATCACTGAATCTTAAAAGGGTAGAACAAAGAAATATCAGAGCTCAAGGATAACAGCAGAAACCAATGGGTTAATCACCTTTTATAGAGGAGGGGACCAGAAAGGTAGAAGGCATTTGACCAAAGTCACAAAGTAAGTCAGTAGCTAAGACTAGAACCTAGTCTATTGGCTCTCAGCTCAGGGTTCTCTGCAACAAGTATATATTTCCCCAAGAGTGACATCCCCATCTTGAGATGAATTGACCAGAGGCAGGACAGGCCTTAGGGCCCAGGGGGCAGAGGCAGAAGGGCAGAGAATCCTTGTACCTGCCTCTCTTCAAGTTCTTTCTTCCTTCCTTTTGTGTCTCTTTAGTAGCTGGAGCTCTCTCATCCTCCCTAGCAGCTCTATCTAGTTCCTCCCTTCTGGTAGAACATTTCTACCCACCCCCATTCCACTGGCCCCCGCACTCACCCCACAGTCAGTAGCCACTGTGTATTCAAAGTGGAATAAGAGGGACCAGAAGATGCAGAAGAAGAAGCCGAAGACGGGGAAGGTGATGACCCAATAGGCCAGAGAAGTGAAGCGCATTCGAAACACAGTCCCTTCAGGGTCCAGGGGCTGAGAGGCGGCAGGGAGCATCCTGAGGGGGCCTGAGGGGACATGAGGAAGAGGGAGAGACCAGGGCCCATGGGACTACTGAGATTAAGATTCAAGGAGACCTGACTCTTATAGAGTATTGAGAGAGGGCCAGAAGTCAAGAGAAAGAGAAAAACAGAAATGGACAGAGATACAATGAGCAAAGATTGAGAGATATATACATATTGACAAAGGAAAAAACAGAGAGCTGTATGAGAGACAGAAAAAAGATACAGAGAGACTGAAACAAAAGAGATATAGTAAGAAACAGAAAACTTGAAAAAGAGAAACTGGAATACAGAAAGAGACATTTTAAAAGACAAAAGAAAATAAGAGACCAAAAAAAGACAAAAGACAGAGAGAAGAGAGAGTAAAGAGCTAAGAGCTAGAAGAGGCCTCAGATAATCATATCCAACTCTTGAGTCTACAGAGAAGGAAACTGGGACTCAAAGACTGGGAAAGAACTTGTCCAAATGGATCAACAGAAGAGCAGAGACTTGGATCCCGTTCTAACCCAAGGATCCTTCCCTTGGATCATGCTAGTGTAGAGAAGAAGGGGTCTCAAGTACTTCCCAGCTAATCTGGTCTAACCACATTCCTCCTCGGTACCCAAGAGTGACCATGGAGTGGCCTGGGAGAGTAGCTGGGGAAGAAGCCTCAAAGAACCGCCCCCACTGTCCCATCCCACCCTCAGGCACAGCCAGATCTCAGCTATGGTCCAGCAGTTCTTATTCCACCCAAGTCCCTACCTGGGCTGGATGCCAGGGCCCCGGGTCTGGCCCCTTACCTCTCCCAGTCTTAGTCCTCCCTCTTGCCAAGCTTTCTGTGAATTAGGTAAGAAAGGTACAGGATGCATCCTCTCTAAACCTGGACTCTCTTTTGGGAGGGACAAGGGCTAGTGTTAGAAGCTTATTGCTCCGCAGCTCTTGACTCTAGATTTAATTAGCCTTGATCCCCTTTCCCTCAAATCATAAAAGCACAGAACAGGGTTGAAATCGACCTTGGGGACTATCCAGTAGAATCCCCTCATTTTAGAGAGGGGGAAGGTGAAGGCCCAGGAAAGGAAAGGGACTGTCCAAGGCTACACAGTGAGTCAAGGGACAGAACTGACACTAGAAGCCTAACTTTTGACCCAGGGTTCTAGTCTCTGCTAGGGGTGGAGAGCACAGTTTCCCTTCCACTAGCATCTGACGGGCTGCAGACCTGGCATGGAAGCTGGAGTCCCAACCCTGAGAAGATGCCCCTAGCCCCAGGAAACCAGACTAACAGGGGAATAGTGCTGGTTGTGGGATCCCCTTGATTCCAGGAAAGAGGTTACTCACACTTTGCACCTGGCAGAACAGAGACTGGGCTCAAACCGTGATTCCTGGATTCACAATGAGGCTAGGTTGGGGCGGGACTTGGGTTCTGGGGTCCTCCTTCCCCTGCCCACCCTACAGGCTACCATCTAGCCAATCCTTCTCTGGCCATGCCCCTGGTTCTGCCCACCTACTCCAGGAAACTGGCCTCTGTCCCATCTGATAGCCACACCTCCCACCACCTGGGACAGATCTCTCCCAAGTATCATCTGATATACTCATCTGATACTGACTGAATCTAGAAGCACAGAACCTACAAAGACATAGATTTAATCTTAAACCCTGACTCCCAGCCACAGGTCAAACTCTGATTCTGGACCCTAAGTGAAACCAGATATTGGCCCCCAAATGAACCAAACTCTGGTCACAAATACATGCCACCTAAGACACAACATGATCTTAGAATAGCCCCTTACCCTGGAGGCTCCCTATCTGGCCCACTAGGCCCCATTATGTTCTGACTTTCAACCTGAGGACACATTCTCAATCTATGTGTACAACCCTTTCTTTCCACCTCTTGAAACTTGGGGTGCTTCTATCAGGTCTTTGTATTGCTGCTCTCCCAGCAAGTGGTCCTCACTTTGGGAAAAGAGCTGGGAAGACTGAATCCATGCCAAGTCACTTTGATGGGGGAAAATACAGAGAACAAGTGCTTCCCTCATGAGCTGTATGAGCCAGGAGTCATCTAATTGTGTATATTTTTTCCTAAAGCTCAGCACTGTTCTCTGCATACAAAAGACATTTAATAAATGTTTGATGAAGAAATTGTTGAATGAATGAAAGGAACTTAACTTCACTTGGGAGGTGAGAGAGCATCTCCTCTACTAAGAGTGTGGGAACCTGTGATTCAATAGAAATGAACTGGGGTGGGAATGGAGGTCTACACTGGGAAAGAGCAACACCTCCTTCTCTTATTTCCAGTTCCACCATAACGGCCTTGTTTTGTGTTTCTCTCCTTAGTTACCCAGAAAGACTCACAGAATCTTTATGCTGGAAGAAACCTCAAAGGGCATTTTGTCCACCCCAAACCTAGAAAGATATTCTCTCTAAGCATCTTTCAAACCCTCTTCATCTAGCTAATCCATCCTTCATGCTACCGCCAGACCCAGATACTGAAATGGTTCTGCAACCTACTTGGTTTACTTGTTGCCTCCAACAATGATCATGGCCTGTCTATATCTGCTCAGCCTGTCCATTTTTTGTGTAACTCCTTCCATAACTTTGCTGCAGAGGATCTACCCAAATCATTGGAGGTCTTCAGTGCTTTTTCCCTGATACCACAAGGCTACCAGCTAAGCACTCTAGCTGTCCATTTATCATCCCTTGTCCTTGCCAGACTAACCTTTAGGCACAGATCTGGTCATGTTATTCCTTTGCTCAAAAATATGCAGTACTTCCCTATTGCCTCCTGAATAAAAAGCAAAATCCTCTACCCAGTTTTGAAGGTCTTCCATAATCTAGCTATTGTTTCACTTGTACTTCTGCTTTGAAAGTTTCCCCCCCATCTCCATTATACCGTAGTTATGTATGGTTCCATGTTACATTGTATTCTCCTTGATGGCAGGATCTATTTTGTATCTATTTTTATATCCTCAGTGCTAAACACAGGGCCCTGCCCATGCTTGGTGCTTAATAAATGTTTTACTGAAAAAGGGAAAAAGACCCACATGTATAAAAATATTTATAGCAGTTCTTTTTGTGGTAGCCAAGAATTGGAAAATGAGGGGGATGCCCATCAATTGGGGAATGGCTGAACAAGTTGTGGTATATGAATGGGATGGAATATTACTGAGCAGGCAGGCTTCAGAAAAATCTGGACTTACATGAACAGAGGTTGAAAGAAGTGAGCAGAACGAGAAGAACACTGCACACAGTAACAGCATCCCTGTGCCAGGAACAACTTTGATAGACTTAACTCTTCTCAGCAATACAAGGATCTAAGACAACTCCAAAAGACTTGTGATGAAAAATGCTATCCACATCCAGAGAAAGGACGTCTGGATGCCGATGGAAGCAGACTATTTTCACGTTTTTTGTCTGTTTTTCTTTCTTGTGGTTTTTTCCCCTGTTGTTCTGATCCTTCTTTTACAACATGACTAATGTGGAAATAAGTTTAATACGATTGGACATGTATGGTTTACATCAGATTGCTTACTGTCTTAGGGAGGGGAGAAGGGAGGAAGGGGGGAGGAAGAAAAATTTGGAATTCAAAATCTTATAAAAGTGAATGTTGAAAATAAATAAATGTTTTGTTGAATAAAAATATATCTGCATGGAGAGGTAAGAGGATGTTCAGGGCCTGTTGTTGGTTGTAGCAGTGTGGGGAAAGGACTCTGGGACAAAAGGCTTTGGAGCTAGGCTCTGTACTGGCCCTGGGCTACTTGTCAATATTTCTCCAGACATCCCGAGCCCATCTTCATTATCCCTCATACTTTTGAAAGCTCTTTTCATTCCATTCTCTTGTTTGTTCATAATCAATCCAGTTTACTGAAAAGGAAACAGAGGTCTGGAGAGGAAAAGAGACGTGCCCATGGTCATCCATAAAGTGGAGATAAAGGGGTCCTCAGTTCAGGAATCAACATATTTGCTTTGGTTTCAGGACCTGGCCCTAAATTAGAAGTTGCCCAAGGGAAGGCAACAACAGATAGCCTACAGCAAGAGGGAAATGCCTGACACATTCAGATCTAGACTCAAATTAGAGTCCCTGAGAGTCTGTAGGAAGTTTAGTTTGGAAGGATCCTCTGGAAAGAATCAGGAGCTGAGGCCATCTGGCCAATGTGTGTGTATGTGTGTGTGTTCATCCTTTGTTGTTGAAAAAGACCATGCCATCAGAGAAATAATAACATGACTTGCACTTGACTTTGTTTTGGGTGAGGGAGGGCTGTGCAAGTCACTAACCTCACTTCTCTTCCAGAGCCATCTGAATCCAGTGACCAGATATTCATCAGGATGACTGGAGATGACCCAGGATGAGGCAACTGGGGTTAAGTGACTTGCCCAAGGTCGCACTGCTACTGCGTGTCAAGTGTCAGAGGTGAAATTTGAACTCAGATCCTCCTGACTCCTGAACTGGTGCTCTAACCACTACACCACCTAGCTGCCCTTGGCCAATGTGAATGTTTACCCAGGAGAAGAGATGACACAGCAGGGTTGGGGGGGGGCGGTGTGGGGAGAGAAGAGCATGAATGGAAGGAGGGAGGAGAAATACTTAACTGTTTTCAAATATCTGAAAGGTTACGATGAGGAAGAAAAATTAAACTTCTTTGACTTTGTCCAAGAGGGCAGAAATAGAACTGGAAGACACATGTTAGCTCAACACAAGGAAAATTTTCAAAGCAATAATTACTGTCCAAAAGTGGAATGGGAAAAGGCATGGAGATGGTAGAGTACAGGTAGTAAGTCAGAGACTAGCTTGACTAGAGCATTGAGTACATAGAAAGGAATAGTAGGTCATAAGGCTGGAAAGGCAGGGTATGGAAGGCCACAATTACAAGGAGCAGGAATCTCAATATAACTTAGGCAATAGGGAGCTTCTAAAGATAGTGAGGAAGGAGCATGACCTGATTCAAAGTGTCTATGGAACATAAGTTTGGTTCCCCCTTCAAAATCCCTTCAATTTCAGAGAGTCTAAGATTCTCTATTTACTAGGCCTCTTGTGGGGAGGAGGAAGTTCATGTGGCCTGTTCCTCTTTAACTCTGTGTGTGACTTTAGACAAGTCACCGAACCACTTTGGGCCTCAGTTTCCCCATCTAGAGAACAAAGGTGGATAGATGGACTCTAATGTTCCTCTTCTAGCTCTAAATCTATGATCCTATGAAATTCATTAGTATAGTGGAAGAGGGAAACATTTGAGAAAAGAATTTGCATGAAAACTATCAGATGGTTAGTGGATTGCATGCTCAGTATAAGGTAACATTGAAACATGGCAACTAAAAATGTTCAGTGTGACCCCAGGCTGAATAAAGGAAAGCATAATAAATACTGAGGTTCTCTTCAGAGTCCTCTCCTTTTTTCCCTCTATCTTCTTTCTCAACAGATTCATCAGATCCCATGGGTTTCACTATCATCTCAATGCAGATGATTCCCAGGTTTAGATATTCCACTCTGGTCTTTTTCCTGAGTCTCAGCCCTGATCACTACTACTGAGGCAGCTAGGTGGTACATGGAATTCGAATTGAACTTCAGCCTGACGTTCTTACTAGTCATGTAATACTGGACAAGTCATTTTATTTCATCTGCCTCAGTTTCCTCAACTTTAAAATGAAGATAATAATAGAACCTAACTCACAGGATTGTTGTGAGGATCAAATGAAATATGTGTAAAGTACATAGCACAGTGCATGGCACATAGGAAGCATTAATAAATGCTTATTCCTTCTTTCCTTTCTACCTCCCTTCTTCCAAACTTCTCCATTTCCTTTAAAAGCACCACCATCCTTCTCTTCTCCCAGGTTTGTAGGCTTCTCACTCTCTCTCACTTCAAACATCCTCCCAGTTGCACAAAGCTTGCTATTTCTACCTTCCTAACATCTCTCATATCTTACCTCTTCCCTCCACTCACACAATTACCACCTTGGGCCCTCATTGCCCCTCTCCTCGATTATTACAAAAGCTTAATAACTGGCCTCTCTGATTCAAGTCTTTCACCACTCATCTATTCTACACAATTCTGCCAAAATGATTTTCCTTAATTGTAGAGCTGACCAGATTATTTCCTTACTCAGTCAATTCCAGTGGCTTCCTCTTACCTTTAAAATAAAATAAAAATTCTGTTCAGCTTTAAAAGTCCTACCCAATTGACCCTGGCCTATCTTTCCACCTCTCTGGACATTAATCTACTCCTGTAGATCTTGCCAAACTAAGCTTCTCTCTGTTTCTCAGATACAACACTCCATTCCCACTCTGGGCCCTCTGTTTTGGCTGTCCTACATGGCTGAAAGGCACTCCCTCCTCATTCTGGTCTCATAGAATCCCTCTCTTCTTTCATGATAGAGCTTAGGCAGCACCTTCTGCATGAAGCCTTTCCTGATTCCCCCTAAAGAACTTCGTATTAGTGCCTTCCCTCCCAACCAACTTTGTATTGAAATACTTTGGATATATTTGTATTTATTAACTTTATGTTTATACTATACTTAATAAATGTATACATATATATGCACATTATGCACATCTATTTTCTACCGCTTTCCCTACCCTCATTAGAGTGTAATCTCCTTGCAGGGCATGCAGTAGGTGCTTAATAAGTAGTTGCTGATGGATTGATTGCTTGACTAGGAAGATAGGAGTCTTATTTTCTTCTACCCTAGCACACCACATCAGGAATAGTGTGTTCAGTACTGATTGCTGCATTTTACCACAGACATTGACAAACTGGAAGGGATTCAGAGAAAAGTGGCTAGAATAGTGAGAAGACTATAGACCAGAGAGAATCCATACAAAGATAGCTGAAGGAGCTAGAAATGCTTGAGTAGAGAAGAGATGACTCGTTTGGATACAAGATAGTTATTCTCAAGTATCTGGAGGACTATCATGCACAAAAGAGATTAAGCTTGGGTTTTTTGGCCTCTGGAAAGTAAGGCCATTATGGGAAGCAGGTACTGAGAGGCAAAGGTAAATTTAGCCGAAATGTGAAGGAAAACTTCTCCACAGAGCTCTCCAGAAATGGAATGAGTCAATTTGAAAAGTATTGAAGTCTATGGGTAGGCTGAGTCAATAGAATAAAAATGACAATACTATCTAAATTACTTTACTTAGTGCTACACCAAACTACCAAAGGAATACTTTATAAGACCAGAAAAAAAATTCATCTGGAGGAGCAAGAATATTATGAGATTGATGGAAAAAAAGTGGAAAGGAAAGCTGAATGGCAGTATCAGATTTCAAATGATAATACAAAGCCATAATCACTGAAACAATCTGGGAATGGCTAAGAAAAAGAGAGGTTGATTTGTAGAACAGATTAGGGACACATTATACAGAAGCAAATGAGCACAGTAATCTAATATTTGGTAAACCCAAAGATCCCAGATATCCCAGGCAAGAACTCACTACTCAAAAAAAATTGTTGAGAAAACTGGAAATCAGACTGGTAAAATAAAGAAAAAAACCCAAAACACCCTCTAGGTTCCCAAGTGCAGGCCTTTGACTGAATCCAAATTTCATAGAACAAATCCCCTTAATAAAAGGATTTGTTCTGTAAAACTTGGACTCAGTTAAAAGGCTGCACTACAAGGTCACATGTGGCCTTCAGGATATAGGTTCCTCACCCCTGGCATAGACCAACATCTCACATGGTATACCAAGACAATCTCCAAGTAGGTAAACAATTTTGTCATAAAAGGTAACATCATGCCCAAATTAGAGGTGCGTGAAAGAAATTATCTATCAGATCTTTGGAGAGGGGAAGTCCTTGTGCTCAAATGAGAAATAGAGAGGTTCACAGGAGGTAAAACAGGCATTTTTGATTACATAAAATAAAAAGATTTGAGCATAAGCAAAACCAATTTGGCTAAAAGAGAAACCAGAAACTGGGGGAAAATCTTTGCAGTAAATTGCTCTGATAAATGTCTCATTTTTAAGATATATAGGGAACTGAGTCAAATTTATAAGAATAAGAGCCATTACCCAACAATTCTGAGGTACCGCTGACATACATCAGATAGGTAAAAACAACAAAAAAGGAAAATGACATACGTTGGAGGGAATGTGGAAAAACAGGTACATTAATGCACTATGTGTGAAACTATGCATTGGTTTAGCTATTCTAGAAAACAATTTGGAACTATGCTGAAAAAGATATTGAATTGGGTATATCTTTTGACCCAGCAATACTTCTCCTAAGTTCACATCCCAAAAGAGATCAAAGATAAAGGAAAAGGACCCATATGTTCAGAAATATTTATAGACGCTCTTTTTGTGGTGGTAAAGAATTACAAGCTACTTAAGGGACTGAATAAACTATGGTATACGAATGTGATGGAATAGTATTAAGCTATAAGAAATGAGGAAGGGGATGGTTTCAGAGAAACCTAGAAAGACTCATATGAAATAATGCAAAGTGAAGTAAGCAGAACCAGGTGAATAATTAATATGATAACAATAGTGTAAAGACATACTTAGAAAGATTCAGGAACTCTGATTAACAAAATGACCAACCACAATCCCAAAGACTCATGATAAAGTATGCTAGCCATCTTCAGATAAGGAAGAAATAGACTTAAGCAGACAGATGAAGCTTTATATTTTTGTTTTCTGGACATAGCCAATGTGAGGTATTTGTTTTGCTTACCTATACATGTTTGTAACAGATTTTGTTTTTCTAACTTTAGAAAGGGGAGAAAAAAGGTGGGGAGGAGAGAATTTGGACCCGAAAATAAAATAAAATTGAACTTCTTTTTTAAAAAAGTATTGAGTTCTCCATCACTGTAGATACTGAGCATAAAGCCCTGGACATAGTATGCATTTACTGAATATTTACTGAATAGTTTTTTCCAAAAGGAAATTTTTAAATAAGTGGTCAGAGGATATGAAGAGACAATTTTCAGAAGATGAAGTAAAAACTAACAAAAGCCATACAAAAGAATTCTCTAAATCACTAATAAGAAAAGAACAAATCAAAACAATTCTGATTTTTCACATCACATACATTAGTTGTGTTGTGTAGTCATTTTTAGTCATGTCTGACTCCTTGTGACCACATCTGGGGTTTTCTTGGCAAAGATACTGGAGCAGTTTGACCTTGCCTTCTCCAGTTCATTTTAAAAGATGAGGAAACCAAGGCAAAAAGGATTAAGTGATTTGCCCAGGGTTATACAGTTAGTGTCTGAAGTCTTTCTGATTCCAGCTCTGGTACTCTATGCACTACGGTGCCACCTAGCTGCCCCAGCCCATTAGATTGGCAATATGAAATTGAAAATTGATTTTAATTCTATTTTTATGATTTAATTCTATTTGTTTAGACTTAATTAAGCCAGCATAGGTTTACTATTCTCCTTCCCCCCTAAATCTCTTGCCCATGCAAGTATACTCAAGTAGGGGCAGCTATGTGTTACAGTGGAGCCTGCTAAGAGTCTGGAGCACCTGAGTTTAAATCCAGCCTCACACAACTATAAAGGATCATATCTTCCCTAAGTCAGAGTCTTTGGCTACTGAGGACCTACCGACCCCTTTTCTTGGTAAATGCCAGGCCTACCAATAAGGGAAACATGTCTGGAACTTTATTGCCTCAGTTTACCTTAATTTCTATCATGACAGCTGGCAACCATGAAGAGATCCAAGTGAGGGATCCTGAATCCAAGACAACCCCCTCAAAGATCCCCTATAAAGCTCTAGTATTTCTACTGAGAGATATCTTCAAAAAGGGCCAGTGAAGGAACAGATTCCCCCTTGAATCTCACTCAGATTCTTCCAAGCCAAGGTACTGTAGGCTCTTCCTCTACAGGAAGAATGGGTGGAATCGATAAGCTCTTTAGAAAGAATTGGTGGCTCTGTAGGTTCTTTAGTGAGAGTTGGTAGAAACCAAGCTCTAAAGAGTGTTAAGGGCACTATTAAATAGCTTCTATTGGGTGTTTCTAATTGACTGCAATCCCTTAATTGGACTTAAAGGGGAATCTCAACAATGGCAAAATTTTTTGTGTCACCTCATCTTTAGGAAGTTGCCTAGGCAGAGAGTCTAGAAGGGGTAGTGCTTTCTTTCTCTGCTAGCAAGGACTTAGCTTTCATTTTGAGTGAGAATTAAAGGAGGAAAACTCTTGTCAGGAGGTGCTTCTGTGCCTGTATATTTTTGTGTTTCTGTCGGGATAGAATAAATTAACTTTTATTGTGGCTTTGAAAAGTAAGTATAGGCATAAGTAGAAAACATAATCAGTCTTAAACATAAAATGGCCACGAATTGATTGTGTTTGTGGATGTTGTATCTTTGTGATACCTCAAAACTGTAGAGTTTTAAGTTTCAGAAGAAGAAAATTACATGCAAATTGCTTTTACTATTTTAGGGAGGGAGGTTTTTCCACTCTAGTTTTAAAAGTGTCAGACCACTAGCAAAAAAAAAAAAAAAAAGTCAGCTTCAATGAGACTTCAAAGACAATTTGAACTTTCTTCCTCATCACCAAAGGACAGGAGTCTGTTCAAACTGAGGAGAGACTTGCGGTGAGTAAAGAAACATTAAGCATAAGTAAAATTAATTTTAAATATAAGGAATCATAAATCAATGTTTAATTGGGTTCTAAAAGTAAATTTTGTAGATCATGGTTACTTGTGCTATCCATCCCAGAATTTGGAACATTTTTCAATTTCCAGAAGACACTTCTGCTTCTTTTTAAATAATAAAATTCGAGTGACCTGAATGACACCTAAATTATTAATTTTGCTTTTGTTAACCTGTCTCAGCCAGAACTTACAAAGTATTTAAAAAAAAAAAAAGAATTCCTCAGAGTGGCACGAGAAGGGAATTGATGAGTTAAAAGATACAGCCCAGTCTATGAGGGAAGAAAGACAAAGAAAAAGAAAGATCTAAGCCTACAACCCAAGATGGATGTTTCTACTGTCTATAAGAAAGTCTTGTTGCTAAGAACTGCAAAAAAGAAGAGGTGGGTATATTTGTGGAACAGGTGTTACACAAAGAAGGAGGATTTGAAGAATAAAGATAACCTTCAGATAAAACTAGCCCTAAGGAATATTAGATATACATTACTGCTATTGAGCTTAATTTTCATGTCAATCAATATATGACCTCAGGGCAATATGTTTAGAAACTGAAAAAAATAAGTTTTTATCTTTAAAGTATAATTTGATCAAGATTTCTCTATATTGGCCTTGAATGCAATCAATTTAAAATGTCAAAAAAATTTTTAAAATGTTATTCCTGTAAAACCATTATATAAGAAATATCGTTAAGAATTGTAAAATGCAACTCTCTTGATTTGGAAATTAGCAAATATTAACATCATTTTAAAAAGAGAAAACTTTATCAAACATTTAAGTGGGTATTTTAAAGAAAGAATAGAAATACTGAATCTACAGATATTTTATCTAGATTCTGAAAAGTGAAAAGTAGATCAACTTTCAATCAGTCTTTCCCCAGAGTGTAACAAGCTTATTGTTTAAAGAGGGAAGAGAAAAAGGGGAATTGACTCTGTTTACAAGTGTCAGTAAAAAGACATGGTCAAATGGCTCCTGGAACAGTGGGCAGTTCTACAAAAAGAGAAAGACTTACGACTGACTAACTTAAAAGTAAGTAAACTTCAATTTGCAAGAATGTGTTGTGAACGTAATTATTTAGTAAGCCAGAGACAAAAACCTAAAGATACAGACATATAAAACAGAGGGTTTTTATTTATGAAAGCAAAGTATTTTAAAATCATGTTTTTGAATGTAATAAACACAACTAAAAAATTAAAAAGAAGTTACATCAAGCGCTTTACTAAAGCAGTAGTGCCTTATCTGGTCATCAGTAAACTGGCCACTTAACATACTGCTAAAATCACAACGAATATTTTTAATATTTATTTGAATATAATATGTTACTTACATGTGGAAGGAACTGAATGTTAGGCCAAAAGGGGTAAGCCTGTTTTAAAAGCTAGTATGCAGTGTTAGCCTCTGTAGCACTGTCTGTTGTAATAGCACTTTAAACTTATTGTTGATTTTCTAATTTTCCTTAAACTCATAAACATCTAAGTACAACTGTTTTATTAACTATATGAGCCAATGGACACTCAATGTTACTGAACAAGGGATTAATTTTAAAAATAATTGATACGTATTGAAATTGCAAAGGAAAAGTTCAGAAAAATTAGTTCTACTGATGATATAGGACACTATTAGGAAGTGAAATATAAGAAAATTAAGAAAGCTTTACCTGTTAGCAATTTTAGGCAGACACTTGCTGGTGTTCAGCTGACCCTTTCTGACCCCTTTTGGGGTTTTCCTGGCAAAGATACTGGAGTGATTTGCCATTTCTTTCTCCAGCTCATTTCACTGATAAGAAAACTGAGGCAAACAGGCGTAAGTGACTTTCTTTGGGCTATCTGGCTAGGAAGTATCTGAGGTCAAATTTGAACTCATGCCTTTCTGATGCTAGGTCCAGCACTCCACTCACTGTGCCACCTACCTGCCCTGTCCTTAAAAAAAGAGGGAGAGAGAAAGAAAGGAAGAAAAAGAGAAAGAAAAAAAGGAAAAACCCTTTCCAAGGTTAATACTGCAGAAAATGGCAAATGCCACTGGGTGAAGTGAGGTCACCCTCTTTAAAGCTTACAGTAAGGCTACATGAAGAACACAAAGGAACAGATTCAGCTCTTTGAGTGATTTAAATAGAATAAAGAAGAGGTTTATAGGAATGTGAAAAATGCCACCAGGAATCTCTGAAAATAAACCAAATTGAGGTTTTTGATTTAAAAATGATAGTATCTAATAGCCCTGAATAAACTGAAATTTTGAATGATATTATTTGTGATTGTAAAACCAGAGATAATTTAACTTGATTAAGGTTTACTTAAAACTAACTTAATGTGAGATGGGTTCTCCTATTAGGGTAATTGTGGTAGATTAGAACTTAATACTAACTGCAGTTAATATTTGCCATTAAGAAATATATTGGCTGTCTGACCTTGGGCATGTTATTTCACCTCTATTTATCACAGTTTATTAATCTTTAAAGTGGATAAAAATAGCACCTACCCTCAAAGTTGTTGGGAGGACCAAATGACTGAATTGCTTACCACAGTGCCTAACATAAATCCGGTAGATCACTGTATTAGAAATATTGTTAGAAAAGTAATTTCTCTTTTTATTTGAATTCTCTTTGATTATAGATTCAATTATTTAAAAATTATGTAAAAATGTTTGAAAACTATTTATTTAGAAATGTAATAGATAATGGTAATAATTTTCTGTGAATCTGATAAAGGAAAAATCTCTTAGATAAGAGATATCCTTAGATAAGATATCCTTATCTATGAAATACAAAGTCCTAAGATCTTACCAGCCCTGCTGAAAGGTTGGGAACTTTATACCTCAAGGCTACACGTGGCCTTCTAGGTCTTTGGGTGTGGCCTTCTGATTAAGTCCAAGTCTTACAAAATGAATCCTTTTATTAAGGGGTTTTGTTCTATGAAGTTTTCATTTAGTCAAAGGACCACATTTGAGGACCTAGAGGGTCACATGATAGTGCTGGAGTCTTGCAACATATGGGAAACAGGGCAAAACTTCAGTACTTCTAAGATTTTGAAAACCCGCCCCACATGCAGGTTAGAATGTGGTAATTTAATTTTAGCTGGGAATAATAAAAATACATTTTAAGGTTCCCTACACCTATAAAATCAGGTCTATTTAGATGTTACAAAGAGTGATTCAATTATATTATATTTAATATAATATATTCAATATTATAATTATATTCACTATAACTCTGCCAGTTATATAGCACTGCCCTAAGATGAGGCAGCTAGGTGGCACAATGGATAGAGTACTGGGCCTGAAGTTAGGAAGATTCATCTTTATGAGTTCAAATCCAGCCTCAGACACTTACTAGCTGTGTGACCCTGGGCAGTCCCTTGCCTCCATTCCTCATATGTAAAAATAAACTGCAGAAGGAAATAACAAATCAGTCAGTATGTTTGCCAAGAAAACCCCAAATGGGATCACAGAAAGGTAGACACCATTGAACAACAACAAAAGCCCCAAGAGTCATGAAATCTTAACTTCTCAGTATACTAAGTAATTGTTCTAAGATTAAAAGCTACAGAGTAAACTTTGCTAATATGTGGAAGAAGTTGTTTAAGACGTGACATTTAAGTCTACTGATCTCATTAGTCAAAGTGGGAGAAATTTTGATGAAAGAACATGGAGAAAGCAGTTAGTAACCTTCCTGACTCTATCTCATTTCTGAGAAGTACATTTTAACCTTAATTAGAATTTTAGATATAAGAAACTTCGATGTTATTGAAATTGACGTTAACATGACATAAATGACAGACTGTTACCAACTGTACCGTAGCCCTAAAATGTTGCATTGGTTTCCTGAGAAACTAGGGGAAAACTCACACGTTAGCTTAGAGTATAAAAGTGACTTTATGATGATTTGTGATCATGAAAATAAAGATAACTAGTAACATCCTCATCCTGTGCTGTTATCACTGACATTTTGCTATTTGAGGCTAATAATTCACTTTAACTCAATATTGTTTTACGTTTTTATTTCAGGTATTGTCTAAACCGCTGTGAAGCCAATACACTTTCTCAAAGGAAATGTTAGTGTTGCTAAAAGGAAATACAGTCTCAAGACATCCCCTGGTAGATATCTATGCCTCAGTATTGTTGTTTGTCCTGTGATATCATGAGGTCTTGACTTGAGCATGAATTGGACTTAAGTGAGGCAGAGTTCATAAGTCAGCTTCACTCTTTCTTCCAGACTCATTGAAGTCCAGTGGCAGGACAAAAGTTAAGACAACTGCCAACAGCTCAGGATACAGGCGATGACATTGGCATCTTCAAGCTCTAAACACTCTACAGCACCTGCTTCCACCACTTTCATGGATGTTGGAACAAATTGTTCTCATCTACCTATTCCACTGGGAGAAGTCTTCACATGCTTGGGCTAGACAGCCCTCATAACTAACTGAGAGGTTTGGCTACCCTCAGCCTGGTTTAGTTCATCTGTCAAAATGGTTTTTATCAGGGTGAAATTCTCCAATCATGTCACTATGCATGTTATAGCTTCTTGGAGCCACAGATGAGAGTTGGGTGGCAGGTGGAGACCAAAGGTGGAGGAGCAGCCTTGATAAGGACTTGGCAAACCCTAGTGTCAGAGGTGCTAGTCATCTCTGAATACCCCTTAAGTTCCTTGAGAGTACAGCCTTGAAAAAAATAAAGGTAAGATCCTCTTGACTTGGCTTCCTCTTGTAGTATTTCCGCTCTAGACATGAAATTTTCCCACCTGATCATTTCTGAGCCTGGTTTTGCTACTCTGTGAATGCTGTGAAACTTTGTTGCATGACTGTCTCTTAATTATAAGTCTTGCCTGGATTCAAAGAGATCTAGGGGAATATGTCCCTTCTTTTTCCTCTTGTAGCAAATTTCTGTATCAGAGCGGGTGAACACTAATGCATCTGAGTTATTGTGGGCTCATATGAAAAACACCAAGATGCCTACCAAGTAGGTAATATCGATTCCATTTTCTAACCAACTAAATAAAAGTTTTTCAGCTTGTCACCCCCTTAAGAATTGTAGGTTCATGTATGAGAATAATTTTTGAAATATCTCTTTCTTTCAAACTGATAGGGTGATAA
The DNA here is from genome assembly GCF_028372415.1 of Notamacropus eugenii. Lineage (NCBI taxonomy): Eukaryota > Metazoa > Chordata > Mammalia > Diprotodontia > Macropodidae > Notamacropus > Notamacropus eugenii. The sequence continues at coordinate 96,304,686 of NC_092876.1, forward strand.
CATCCACTTAAATAGGAATTACATTTAGATAAAGATGTAATGTAAAACTTTTCAAGATTGAATGGAGAAGATTTATGTTTAAAGTTTAATTTAGGGAGGAGGAAAGGAAGACAGGAGGAGAATTTGAAACTCAAAATTCAAAAAAACTAATGTTAAAAAGTTTTGTTGACATGTAATTGAGAAAAAATAAAAAGATCTCTTCTAGCTCTTAAAAACAACAACAAAAAAAACCAAATCACCTTAATTTAAAAAGTTTCAAAGCCTTCCCTTCTATGACATTTTAAAATGTTTAGTTTTTGATTTCTCAACGGCATAACAATTTGCTAACTTATACACAGGGCAATTATAAGTAGTATAACTGATGGTTTTCCTTTTATATATCCTAGCTTACATGTCTACTTTGGTAAATATTCACCTTTACCCAGAATGGCTCATCTTACAAGTCAGACCCTCATGGATTTCTTAAGAGTCTCCCTTTAGCCTTTTGATAGTAGTGTCCACATCACATACAAGGTTTAGGCAACAACAGGTGAGATACAAAAACTTAAGTTCTCTGAAGTTTTGGGTGAATTATGGGTTCCTGATGCTTCAGCTGGTTACTGGAATGCCAAATTTAGGAGTGTATACTAAATAGTATTGAGGTTTGTTATGCAAAAAATTATACCACAAATGACTAACAATCTCTGCAAATAACCTGAACCAGAGAAGCAGATCTTGTAGAAGACGCTTCTGCTTTCAGACCACTCTAAGGACAGGCCTATTCCAGAATGCCTAAGAAGAGATGTTTTCAGAAATCAGACAACTGCAGGAGACATCTGAGCCCTAGGATATGATATGTTGATGAAATGGACATTGGGAATGGGTTACTAGTAAGGAAACATAACATCCACCCTTCTCTTTCCTTCCTTCCCCACAGGCCACTGCTTTTATAAGGCCTACTTACCAAAAGCGGCTAACCCTGATGGAGTTTGTCAATGCCTTGATCACAGGTTGTCTCAAGGGGTGGATTATGATAGGATGGATTATAGGATGAAACCTGATGGTTTGGGAGCCATCTTCTTTCAAATTAGTCCCATTAAAGTACAATACCTGAGAAAAAATTTCTTTAGTCCCTATTCCCATATATTGGGGTTCTAGCATAAGCACAAGCAGAGTTATTAGCAAAAACTAGGGGACCTGTGTTGTCATGGGGCTCTTCTAGCCCTGGGCTTCATAACTGCCTTTTAGCTTTGATAAATTGATTCCTAAGAAACTCATAGTGGTGCCATGATGATTCAAATTTATTATTCACAGTATTTTTGCTTCTCTAATCGTTACTTCGGTTTTACTAAACCTTATGAAGTGATAGACATACATGACTTTTACTATACTTTGATTTGGAACTTTAATCAGGCTAACTGATTCATGGGAAGTATGGCCTCCCAAGAATCAAAGGAGGGAATTTTGAAATTAAAAATTGATTTTAATTCTATTTAAGTCTTAATCATGACAGCATAGATTTACTCTTCTCCTTCCCTGTGTGAGTCTAAATCCCTTACTCCTGCAAGTACACTCAGGTAACTTTAGGTCACTTGGGCCACAAATCTATTCTTGTGATTCAGGTAAACTCAGGTCATTTAGGTCATGATTCCATTCTTGTGACTTGTGCCTCCATGCCTATTACTTTAGCCATGGCCCGTATTCAGGAGAAATCTGCCTAAAGGTCAATGTAAAGTATTGTAGCAACTTCTATAGCCTGAAAACTGATCTCATCTCCCAATGATGTTATAGGGAAAATCTGAGACGACACTTAAACCTCTCTTCATCAAAACGTCTAGCCAACCAGAGGAAGACATACCTATGTTACTCAAGATTTAATTTGTCATCTTATGAATCACTATCAAACATCCTATTGTCACTAACTCGTGGTCTTTGGCTACTGAAAAACCATTTGTTGGTAAATGCCAGCCTTGTTAACAAAGGGAACATGCTTGGAACATTATTATATTAGTTTACCTTAATTTCTATCATGACAGTAAAAATGACAAAAAAGGAAAATGACAGCTGTTTGAGGAGCCATGAGAAGAGAGATGCAATGTTTCACTATTGACAGAACTATGAATTGGCCCAATCATTCCAGAAAATAATTTGAAATTGTACTAAAACTTAAACTCTACATGCCGTTGTACCCCTGCAACACCACTGTTAGGCATATACCCCAAGGAGCCAAAATTCAAGGGAAAGTTCTCATATGTGCAATAATATTTGCAGCAGCACTTTTTGTAATAGCAAAGAAACAACATGGGTGCCTGTCCAGTGGTAAAAAGCTGAAAAATCTGTGGAATATAGATGTGATGGAATATTATTGTACAAATGACAAATATGAAGAACCTGGCCAAATCCAGAAAGAAATTACTTCTATGAATTGATGCAGAGTGAAATAAGTAGAGCCAGGGAAATAATTTACATAATGATCACAAAATTGCAAAGGACATTTATACTGAAAGACTTCAGAACTCTGCTCAAGGTGGGGACCAATCATGATGTTAAAGGACTAATAGTGAAGCCTGCCCTTCACCATTCAGCAGAGAGGTAAAGGCCTAGGGGTGATGAATAAAGCATGACATGACCAATGTGATGATTTGTCTGGCTTGCTTCGAGCTATATGTTACAAGGAAGGACTCTACTAAGGAAGAATGTGAAGTGATGGTGATGTTAAAAAAAATTATCAATAAGACAAAAAAAACCCACCTCTTTTCCACTTTTTCCACATTTCCCACCACATTTCCCAGGAAAGCTAGTGTCCTACTCTGAGATCTGAATTTGTATACTTTCCTTCCTCAGAGGCCAAAGGACCCACCCTCTGCCTCCCATCTGCTACTTTCCTTTCCCAGGCCCCAACACAAACCCCAGTCCCACCTCACCATCACCAGCCTACCCCACAGTGAGTGGATGTGGTCTCCGTGAAGTGGAAGAACAGGGACCAGATGACACAGAAGAGAAAGGCCAAGAGGGGGCAGGAGACAGTAGCCATAGCCACAACAGTGAAGCGCAGCCGGAACAGGGTTCCATCCCGCTCCAGAGGCAGCGGGATTTGGTACATTCTGTTGGACCTGCAGGGAGGGAAAGGAGCAGGGGCATTAGGGGCCCAGGCTGGGACTTTTCTCCTTTAGAGAATAACACAGAGTCATAGACAGGGAATCTCAGAGCTGTAAAGGCCCTTACAGGTCAATGAAGCTACACTTCAGAAAACTGAGGACTGAAAGTGTGAAAGATTTGTCCAGAGTCAGACAACTAGGCAATAGCTGAATTAGAAGAGGCCCAAGAACAGATTAGGTCTGGACAAAACAGTGGAAAATGGACTAGAAGTCAAAACCCTTAGGCTTAAGTCCTAGCTATGACCCTGACTTGCAACACGACCATTTACAAATCAGGTCTACTCCTTAAGCCTCAGTTTTCCTATCTGGAAAATGAGAGTGTTGGACTCAGAGGTTTTTAAATCCTTTTTTGTGTCATAGACCCCTTCAAAGTCTCATAAAACTTAGACTCCTTCTCAGAATCTTGTTTTTAAATGCACAAAATAAAATATGTAGGATAGTAAAGGAAACCAACTATAATAAGTTCATGGATCCCCAGAATAAATGATTTGTAAGGGCATTTCCAGCTGGAAATATTACTTTCTGTAAAATCCCTGGTACTATGCCATAAGCAGGTCTGTTTCTTGCCAGTCTCTCATCAGAGATTAAGGATGGAGAAGCTCACAACTCCAACTCAGACCAGGACCCAATCTGACTTTCTGGTCTCATGGTATCTCACCCAGAGGTTTAGGGTCAGAAGCAGAAACAGGTCTTGCTGTGTTGGACACTTCTTTTGGGCTGCTGAGATAGGGGTCTGCAATCAGGTTTACCCAACCCCAAGCTGCTTGGTGAGACCAGACTTACATATGGGCAGCTAAAGCCCAGGAGACAGTCTATACTAATTATTAAGTGAAAGGTATATGGAAAGTTGTATTAAGTGATCAGAGAAATAAGAGAGTTTCCTGGACGAAGTGGGCTTTGAGTGGGACCTCAAAATATGAAGAGAGGATGTGGACAGACACAAGAGTTTCAAAGTTCAGGTCTAGAGTCAAAAAGTGAATCCACTGAGGGAACGTGTATATATATAGGAATAAGCTAAATGACCTGATCCCTCTGGACAGTAGGAAGGGGGAGAGTTAGAGAGGGGACAAGCTTGATTCTATGTCTTGGGACCCTAGGCCTTGCCCAGATCTTCTAGTGAGGGTTAGCTTTGACCAGGACAGTACTTGTCAACATCCTTTCTCCCACTAACGATCTCCCCAGGATGCAGGAACAGAAAGTCAGTCATGAGACAATTCTTAATGCAATCCTAGAGTCCACCACCCCTAAGCCTGCTCTCCCCCAGCCTGACCCAGTCCAGCCCAGTGTGCCCATGGAACCAACCAGAGGGGCTAGTTTGCTGACTTCAACTGGTCAGAACTGAATTCCTCTGGAACTACCTCACATGACTCTAATCTCAGGCCATCAGGCACTCCTGGGAGCCAGAAGACCTTCCTCTCTCCAGAGAGACCGTAGACATCAGCACTGACTCTTAAGCCTAAGGCCTACATGGGCCAGTCCAGGCATGGACCTTCTATCCTGTTCCTGAATTGCTCTGGGGTGGGGCAAAGAGGGAAATTAGCCTGGCTCATCTTAGTTGGCTTGGTCTCTTACCAGGCCTGTTTTACCTACATGGGTGCTGAGAGAGCCACTCCCCAGGGAGGTCAGGATTCTGGGGCTCCAGCAGACAGGCAGCAGAGTACTTTCAGCACCAGGGCAGAGGCAGCAACTCCTGGTTCACGTGGCACCCATTTGAAAGACTCTGCAAAATTAGATTTACTCCCAAACTGATGAGAGGCATTCATAGAATTGTTTCCCCAGGATCTGTCATGTTCCAGAGCCCACGGAGGGTGGGGCTTCAGGGTGGGGGGAAGTTGGCTTGTCTCCCTTTCAAACTAGAACTCTCCAGCAAGGGCTATGTTTCCCTTCTAATGATCAGAAGTTTCTGGAGGAGAGAGGGGGACCATCCCTCCTCCTATTCCCCCTTAATCTCATCAGGAACAGTGTTAGGCACACAAGAGGGATCAGGACAGGCTGAGTGACCTGGGTTGCTCTGAACAGGGTTGGGTGGATGAAGTGAATGAAATTTTGAGGCCAGACAGTCACTAAGAAGGGGTAGTAAAGGGTTCTGAGAGCCCCTTCTCCTTCAGGCCAAATGAGTCATCCTTTGTCTAGTCTTTCTTCTCTAGACAGAAAAAGTCAGAGATACAAAGAGAACGTGAAAGGGGAGAGAAAAATGGACAGGGAAGGAGACTCACAGGTAGAGAGAAAAAGGAAAACAGAGGAGTGGAGGAATAGAAAAACATAGGCATAGAGAATCTGAGACAAAGAAAAAGAGACACCTATAGCAAAATGACACCAAAGAGTCAGCACTAGAAGTGAATTCAAATCCTGCTTCAAAAACACCACATTTATGTGACCCAGGGGCAAGTCATTTAGTCCTCTCAGACTCCATTTCCCCATTTGTAATACTGAGGGCTGGACTCTATATGTTTTTTCTCTAAATTCCATGCCTTCTCCTTTGTAACACACTGTCTTGTCTGCTTCTGCCCCTGTGTCCCCATGGCTCCCACCTGAGACCAGGATTCAATCAGTCTCTTCTGATTGCCATAGGCTCCTAATCGGCTTCATCATTTCCAGTAACTCCCCCTCTGCCACCCATGGGACTAGTCATTTTCCCACAGGGTAAGTATGACTCTTGCTCAGGAAACATCCCTGACTTCCCATGGGCCACAGAAAAAAGTTCAGACTCATCAGCTTTTCATTTTAGACCCTGAGGTCTGTCCCCAACTTCCCACTCCAATTCTACTCCCTCCCCCACATACTCTATACATACTGTCCCTCCCCCCTCACACACCCACACCCATACCCACACACCCACACACACCACACACAGGGAATCAATTGATAGCAGAGCCAAGACTAGAACTCTGGTCTTCCTATGCCTGAATCCAGGACTATTTTTACTCCACCAGCTCCTCATTGGAAAAGAGAGGTTGGTAAAAAGGACCCACAGAGTCCATTCTACTCCTGAAGATCATGAGAAGGCTTAGAAATCTCAAGAACCATCCTACAAATGGCCTTTCTTGATTCCCCAGTTGTTAGTCCTTGAGGGACTAATCACTTTGTATATACTTATCTCTATGTGTTACTTCTTCCAAGTAGAATGTAAGCTCCTCTAGGCCAGCACCTATCAGTTTTTGGGTGTGGGGTTTGGTTTGGTTTTTTGGTTTTCCTATTCTCAGCACAGGGTCTCCTACAAAGTGATAACTCAATAAATATTCCCTGAACTAAATTCTCAGAGATGAAAGGGACCTCAGAAGACATCTACTCCAAACTCCCTCCCTATCAAAGAATCCCTTCATTCATCTGCTTAGATGCTATAGTTAAGGTAAAGTTAATTTCCTCTTAAGGCAGCCTGTTCCTTTGTGAGGCAAATTTTGATTGTTAGAAAGTTTTCTCCTACTTCAAACTGAAATCTATTGTCCTATAACTTTTCCTCATTGATCATAGTTGTGCCAAGTGTGGCCACATAATGAATCTCCCCACTGGCCAGTGGAAAATCAGGATAAGCCCAAGAAGCCAATTACTGATCTTACAAGGTTTGTGGAAGCTTTAAAAAAAAAAAGAATCACAGAATATGGTGGGGACCATAAAGGCCATCTAGTCATCCAATCCCTTACCATAAAAGAAATCTACAACAAGCTGGACAAATGATCATCCAACACCCTCCCCCCACCAACTCTATTTGAATACTTTCATTGACATGAAACTTATTAACTATCAAAAGAGACCACTTAACTTTTAGAGAATTCTATTAAATATTCCCTTAAAAAGTGGACTCTTTGCAATACTATAACTATATACCAATTATAATACTTTCTACTCAATAATCTTGTAACGTTGGTAACGGAAAGATTATTGTTACCATTTTACAGATGAGTTAACTAAGGTTCAAAGAGAAGTGACTTGCCCAGGATCTTACAGCTAGTAAATTAAATCACTGAGGCTGGACTTGAACCCAAATCTCCTGACCCTCCGATCAGGTCTCTTTCCTTTATACCACACAATCTTTACAATAATACATCTTCAAACATAGAGGCTAGGAGATACTGGTCGATTACCCATTCCTTATTTCCTCTGCTCCTCGGAACAGGCCAGTATGGGAGGCCAGATAGGACTCTTCTAAATGAGGAAACTGAGGTCCAGAAAATGGAAGAGACTTGCCCAAGGTCACATAGCTACTCTGGGTGTGTGGTAGGAAAGGGTTGTAACCTGACTCCTCTTGGAATATACACCTCCCGGCTTTCCCAGCCTTTAGTGGTTAAAGATTCATCCTTAGTCCAGGTCAGTGGAATGTGAAATTGAAAAGGGAAGGGGGCGCCGGAGAGAAAGACACAGCCCTCAGGAGGGGGCGGGAAGGAGTAGGAGGCGCCCGCGGGCTTGGGACACGCGTGGTGCCAGGGATAGGTGGGCATCCCAAGTGTGGCGCAGGAGGGCTGTCTACCCTCGCTGCCGGCTCCCTCGAGGGGTCGGCTGGAATGTGAAGTAGAGTCCTGTCGCTTAGGGGCTTAGGGCCACGCGGATTCCGAGGGAGGGGCCGGGAGGGGAGAAGAGGGGAGGGAAGAGGGAAGGCGGGGGCCGCCCACGGGCAATGTAGGGGCTGAGGCACCGAAGCAGGACCACGCGTGGCCGCGCCCTCCAAGGGCCCGAACTGAAACTGCGAACCCTCTCCTTCCTGGTCCAGGCAGCTGGAGGCCCACCTTGGTTCCTTCCCACCCAGACCGCGGCCACTTACCCCGGGGCGGCCGGACGGCCGGGGTCCGGAGGCGACAAGGCCGCGCCCGCGCAGGCCCGGGAGCCGGACCGGAGAGGCGGGGTCGGGAGGCGGAGCCAAAGCTGGGGAAGGGATTGGCGACTGGAACCCCTGCCCGTGGGGCCCCCTTCCCTCTGCTCCCGGCCCCAAAGCCCTCTCCAGTCACCCCGTAGCTCCTGGGGACGAAGTGGAGGCAACACCTGACTGTGCGCCCCCTCTCTACCTTCCCACTTCTTCAAAACCCCCATTTCCCCTTATTACTCTCCTACCCACCTCTCTGTGACCCTAAACCCACTCTGCAGCCCAAACTTCTCTCCCTCGGGTCTGCCACAGTAGCTCTCTCTCCCGCGCCAGAGCTAGACCTGGGCAGACCCCGAGCCCCGGAGGGCAGAAATCAGCAATCTGGCCCTTGTCCTTCCAGCAAAACCCCAAGAGCGCCCCTGTTTCGTCTGAAAATGACTGGGAACCTCAATCTGTGTTCTCCACTGCAGAGATGAGGAATCCAGTCCTTTCCTCAGAGCAGAAATCAGGACACCTAGCTCCTTATTCCCCAGCAGAGATCGGAAACCTTGATACTTCGCGAAAGGGGTATGGGAACACCACTGGTAGCTGAGGAAAAGGATATCTACCAATCCATCAATAAGTACTTATTAAGCAGCCACTATGTGCAAAGCCCAGAGTTAAATGCTGAGAATACAAAGACCAAAATCAGTCACTGACTTCTAGGACTACGTCTTCTCTCCTGGGAGACAGTATGGATATATCTAAGTACATACTACATACAGACAAAATAAATGCGAACTAATTTCTGTTTGCCCAGGCATAGGGAGAGCTTTGAGCCACAAGTCCCTCCTAGCCATTTCTGGTGCCAAAGAGCTTAGTGTGGTCCAGGAGAGGGCGCCTTATACCTTAATTTAGCCCTGGGAATGCAGGAGTCAGCCCCCCCCCCCCCCCCCCAAATATAAACAAAAACAGAAACAAAAAAGAGACAGGATCTACTATGATAATCTGGGACTCAGCTGTCTGTATGTAGAATAATCCCTCCAGGAAACTACCTTCCCTAATCAAATATTTATTCTCTAGATTCAATCTCCCTAACCTAGAGCCCAGAAAACATTTCCTTTTCCTTCAGCAGGTTCCAGGTGTTCTGGCTTTGTCTTAATGTAGGCCAGAGCCCATTCAGGACACCAGAAAAGAACTAGGTCTAAGTAAACCTCTTAATGGTTCCATAATAATACTAACAAGACTACTTCAAGGCTAACTCCTCTACTGTAGTCCCACCCCTTTTGTCTTCTTCCAGAATCTATTAGGGAAAACAGGCAGTCATTTCTTTTCTCTCTGGCATCTAACCTATCCTATCACATTTCTCCCTGCAGTTAGTCTGCCAGGTTGAGAAGCAAAGTATTTATAAGCCCTGGGGATACTAAAAAAGGAAAAAATGTAGTTCCTGCCTTCAAGGAGTTCATCCTCTAATGGGAGAAACACTGTAAATATGTAGATGTATACATGTAAACATGTATACGACAAATACAGAATAAATGAAAGGTAATCTCAGAATGAAGACTGGAATTTGAACTGAGCCTTAAAAGAAGAAGTCAGGAAAACCAGGAGGAAGAGATGAGAAAGCAGGTGGACTCTAAAAGCACGGTTAATTCTAAAATCTTATGATTTGTTGCCTTCTAAAGGCCAAATCCAGTGATTTTATTTTCAGATTTTTGTCCTCTTTGATCTATTACTTCTGACATCACTGACCACATCCTCCTCCTGAATACTTTCTCCTCTCTTGGCTTCATTGACTTCATACTCTCCTGGTTCTATTTTTCTAAGTTTTGAGTTTGTTGGTTCCTGATCCTTTTCCTGACCCTTTAACATAGGTGTTCCCTATGAGTCTATCTTTGACCACCTACTCTGCGTTAAGCCAAGAATCATTAGAATGCTGGACCTGAAGACTCATATCTGACCTTGGATATTTTCTAGGTATGTGACCCTAGGAAAGTCTTTTAACTTCTACCTGTTTTCTCATTGGTAAAATAGGGATTATAATAGCACCTAATCCCCATGATTGTTATGAAGATGAAATATTTGTAAGGCACTTTGGAAACATACCTTATGTAAATACTAATTATTACCAGTATCTGCTTTAGCAATCTCATTTACTCTCATAGCTTCCACTTCTACCTCTGTGCAGATGACTCAAGTCTACAGAGCTCAGGTTCTAGCTTTTCTTCTGAACTCCAGAATAGTATTCCAGCTGCCTTCCAGACTATTCTACCTTGATGCTCCATCTACACTTCAAATTCAACCTGCCCCAAATTGAGCTCATCCTTTTCTAAACTCCCCATTTTCTAGGAAAACCCTAGCCAGCTTTCACTTCATTCCCTCCTCTCAGATCACCTACAGACCCTATGTATGAGACTTCTGCTCCAAAGTCTGCTCTCTTAATTGGTGACTGGACCTCCTGGACTACAAGATTCAGGAAAGCCCCAGCCATGATTCACTTCACTCTCTCCTCCCAATTCCTGTTCAGTAAGGAAGAACCATGATTAAATCTGCTCTGCCATTTTTCTGTTTGGGGAATGTCAATCTACTCCCTAGAGTCCCCACTCACCATCTTCTTAACTTTCTGAACCAAAGTGTTCCAGCCTGGCTACCACCCTTGGAATGTAAGCTCCCTGAGGACTGTCATTGCTTTTGTATTTGTACCCTTGGTGCTTACCAAAATGCTTGGCACTTTAACAAAAGCCTTAACCAATGGTTTTTTTTTTTAATTGATTCAATTCATTCATTCCTCTTGATATTCACTGTTTCCCATTTTCAAAACTTATGTGTTAACTTTGATCCTTTCCTCCTTTTTATTTCCCAAATCCAGTTTAGTTAGGCACCATGGTGTAATCAATACGGAGCCCACTTTCGCATCAGGAACACTTAAATTCAAGCCTACCCTCTGACACAAACTAACTGTGTGGCCCTGTGAAGTTATTTGACTTCTCAGTGTTCCAGGCAGCTTTCTAAGACTATATGTAAGTTGTGGAACAATTCCCAGATCTACATAGGTAAGGGCAGATTCCTCCTAACTGGCTAAATTTCTTATCCCAATGAAATCCTAAGTCTTGACTCCCTCCCTCCCTTCAAATCTAATTATTATCAAGTCCTGATGATTCTATCTGCACATTTCTTAAACTTATTCTCCTTTCTCTATTTCTTTTGCCATTATTCCAGTAGTGGTCCCCATTGCTACCCTCCAGGACTATTTATTAAACACTCTCACCCCATGCTATTTCCAGAATAACAATTCTATACAGAAAATCTCCCCAGATATGTTCAGTGGCTACATATTGCCTCCCAAGTTCAAACCCCTCCACAATTTGAGTGTAACCATACCTTTCTAACCTGATGTCATATTAATTTCTATGTTCCTGCCATCCTGGATGAGTCTGCTTTGCAAACACACACTATGCTCTCTCCTTGTTCATTATGTCTGGCATGCCCTGTCATCCCCTCTTTATTTAATTCTTAGCTAGCCCCCAAAACCTAATTCTAAAGCCATACCTCTTCCAAGAAGATCAACCTTGATCAACCTGATTTCCCAGCAGACTTTACATAACATATTGTTTTGTAGTTCTCTAATTCATTTATCATGTAATTAACATTACAGTTTGGAATCTTAACTCTCTTGTAGACCTGATTTTGTCTTCCTGAGCCAACAAATATTTCTTGAATGTATAGAAGATACAGTACTATTCTTGCATTCAGGAAGACCTTGCATTCAGATAATTACTCGCTGGGCAACTTGACTACCAAACTGAAGGTCTACGGAGTTGTGGTGACTTCATTGTTGTATGCCTGTGAAACAGTCTACCAGTGCCATGCCTGAAAACTGAATTGCTTCCAAGTGAGCTGTCTTAGGAAGATTCTGAGGATCACCAGGCAGAATAAGGTACCAGACAGAAGTCCTTGCTTGAGCTGAACTACCAAGCATTCAAACTATGCTTCAGAGAGCACAACTCTGATGGGCTGGCCTTATTGTTCAAATGTAAAATGTAGGGTTGCCAAAAAGACTATTTTATGGAGAATTCACACGAGGCAGGCGATCGCATGGTGATCAGAAGAAGGGATACAAGGACACTCTCAAGGTCTCTCTCAAGAACTATGCAACATGGGAGACATTGGCACAGGACTGCTCAACATGGCGTGCCCACATCAGAAAGGGTGTTGTGCTCTATGAGCAAAGCAGAATTGAGACAGCACAAAGGAAACATAGGATGCACAAATTTGGAGTAGCCACCCCAAATATCCACATGGACTATTTGTGCCCAATCTGTGGTAGAGCATTCCAAGCTCATATTGGTCTGATCAGCCATAGTCAGACCCACTGAAACTTCACTTTATCATGGTGATGTCATTTTGGTCCTTTTTGAGAATGAAGGACAACAACCAACCAACCAACCAGCTGGGCAAGTCACAACTCTGTGAGCCTTAGTTTTCATATCTGTATAGTGGGAATAACAGTACTTACCTCACAGGATTCTCGTGAGGCCAAAATGAGATAAAATATATTTTGCAAAAGGACTTAGAAAACCTTAAAGCATTAGGTACATGTGAGCTATTGAATGAACAAATTGCACTATGTGTGAATGGGATGGGGTCGGAAATACACACACTGATTGAGGGTTCCTCTTGGGGAGGATAGGCTGGGTGCCCCAAATCTTTTCAATTCCAAGACCTTGTAGATGCCCTCATACATTCCAGGGTAGGTGCTTGGCACACAGTAAACCCTTAATGTTTGTCCACATGGGTTGTGCCTCACATCTGTCCTCTGAGTCTGATTGAAGTAGTTGAGGAATGGGGGTGGGGGTGGAGTTTCAGGGAGATTTTTTCAGTTAGAAGCAGCACTTGAGTATGTCGTGGGGACCCCTTGGTGTGAGAGGATGCTCCCTGTTCCCTTTCTTGATTCCTTCGTGACCCTGGGCGGGGTGGTGGTGAGTATTCCCGGGATGGGTTTATGCCAGGAACCACAAATTTTGGGCACTGTATGGAGAAGGCTCGGTGGTGCTGGGGGGAGAGAGGAATGAGGAAGGAGAAAAGGAAAAATAAAGGAACTGGCCCCCAGCGCCGCATCCCCACGCCTCAGTGAGGCGGGGCTAGTAAATTGTCCTAGGCAACGCACATGGTAACAGCCTAGGAAGTCGTGGGGGAATGGAAACGGGTAGGCTTTAGCTGCTAAGAAGAACTTTCCCAGAAGCCCCCGCAGCAAAGGCTGAGTTGCCATGCCATCCGATGTGCTCTTCCTTCTGATTGGTCGACGGAGAGACTGTACTGGCTCCCTCCGCCAACCCAACCTAAGATTGCAACAAGGCGGGGCCTGAAGGCGACATAATTTTCCCGCCCCCTCCCCGCTCAGGTTCTAGGTTCCCTTCTGTGACGCAAGGGTGCATTCCCAGCCAATCGTAATGCGGTGACTGAGAAGGGCGGGACTACTCCCTCCCTTCCTCGCTCCTTCACTCGCTATTCAACCCTTTTCTTTCCCCATCCCCAGCCCATTTCCTTCCCCCCACCCCCATCTCTTCCCCATATCCCTTCGTCCTCATTTCTTTTGCCCTTAACCCGCCCCCACCCTCCAAGTTCGATCCACGTTCGGTTTCAAACGACACCTTGGCCAATGAGCATCGGGGCCACCGTCGACTGGCGGCCACGACGGCCAATGCCAGCGCGGAGAGAAAGAAGCGCTCGCGGCGCGCTTATGACGACAACCGGCGTGTGACGCAGTCGGACATCGCGCACAGAGCGGCCCGGGCGGCGGCGGGGGCGGCGGCGGTTTCGTGGCGGCCGCGCGCGTTCCGAGCGGCGGCGGCGGGAGGAGGACGATTTTTAGTCCCTTCGTACGGGGGACGCAGCCCTTCGGTAAGTAAGCGGCGACGGTGGCCGGCCAGGTGCGTGGCTCCGAGACGAGGACAGGGCTGGGGCCGAGCTGAGTTGAGGGCCGCCCCTTCCTTGGGAGGAGAGGCCGCGCGCTCCCTTCGGTCCGTACGGCGGGGGCGGGGCCCACGACCCTCTGACCCCGCGACCCAGTATCTCGGCTTGGGGGAGGAGCTGGGGCTGCCTCGCGGGAGAGGGTTTGGGGATTGGTGTGGACGGCCCGCGCCTGGGAGTACCCTGGTTTCGGGACCTAGACGTAGGATTTCTGGAGGTAGCTCTTACCGGGTTTGTTGCGGGTGAGATGGGGCATCTTTTATGCTGCAGATCTTCCGTACCTAGGTTTTCCTGGGTAAAGATTTTAGGGTAGGATTGGGGATTAGGGACCTATGTTCTTTGAGGGTGGAACGCAGCGAGGGCAAAGTCGGCTGAAGTAAGACTTCTGGGTTTTTATCCTTTTATTTTACAAATACTGATTCGGTACCCGCTGTGTCGAGTACTGCCCCGTCCTGAAAGGGGATTTAAAGAGCTTAAGACCTAGGACCCAAACATCTTGGAGTGGACAGTCTGTCTGGTGGTGCTGCTTTTAATTTCTCTTCTAGGAAGTAGAAGGTTGAGATGCTGCTTCATGTGGGAAGTTAACATCAGGAATTTATAAGAGGTTCTTTGCTTTCTTACAGACACTTGGTTTTTCTTTTTTAACGTTATAAGGACCATAATTTAAGAATACTTAGAAGTAACAAGCTGAATCAGTTAACTCAGTACATATTTTTCGAATTAGAAAGCAAAGAAAATAGAGATGGTAGGATGAAAATGTTAATTCCAAAATAAAAGTATAGTATGGGGGGAGAGGGAAATCAGTTGACTGGACTGGTCCTTCTGGTGTTAATGACTCTGGAGTGCTTATTAGGTACCTTTCCTGTTATCCTGATTTCCTGTTTTCTGTTTTTGATTTAAAGGCAGGATAGCCTGTCACTACAAACACAATTCAGAGCTGGGGGAGGAACCTTAGACTCATAGAATGTTAAAGGTTAAGGGAAAATTAACAGGAAACTCTTCATTGTGCCCCTTGGGGAGGGCCCAGATTAGTGGCCTTCACAAAGTGAGTCCATGTCAGAGCCAAGACAAGAACTGAGACGATATGCCTCCCAGTCCAGAACACTTTACTGCTACACTGAATTTATCCTGATGGAACTCTCCTATTCTGCCCATATTGAGATTTTGCTTCTGGTGTTAGAACATTATGTGACCACTTTAGTAGACAGAGATAAGTATTCTTTAGATGTTGAAGATCTCAGGGAGACATTTCAGTTTAGCATGAATGAATGAATAAGTGTTTATTATGTGCCAAGCTTTGTAGTAGATGTCTAGTATGGCAGTAAATGTTCTTCCCAGGCCTAGTTGTATCCTTATCTAGTTTTAAAACCAGATTTAGAACTGATTTCAAGTAACTGACCATTTAGTGAAGAACAGTGAGATACATGAGGGTGGGATGAGGGGGTCAATAAAATTGCAAGTAATTACCTAAATTTGCTTGATGTAGTGGGAAAAGTTCTAGGTTGGTATGCTGGGGATCTGGCTCACCTTCTGTGTGATTTTTGGATAATTTACTTCCCCTCTTCAGGTCTCCTCTTCCATTTCAGTAAAATAGGGAAGTGGTACTATATTATCTTTAAGTGTCTTTTCCAGTTTTGACATTCTGTTATTCCAGGTTTGATATGTAAAACCACTATGGCTAATTGGATAAAATAGAAACATGTTCTTTTTAAAGATAGAATTGCTAAGTGATTGAATGTATACTGGGAATAGAAAACAGGAAATAAGCGTGAAATTTAGAAAACAAATATAAGAATAATATTTCATCCACTCTGGGAGACAAGACTAAGGAATGTTGGTCCTTCTCTGCAGCAGGATTCATAGTACTGTATTGTACATGATTTAGACATAAAGGGTGATACTGTAAGTAAATTAGGAGACCAAGAGACCAAGAAATAGTTTACTTCTCAGATCTGTGGAGAAGGGAAGAATTTATGACCAAATGAGATAAGACGGCATTACGAGTTGTAAAATGGATAATTTTGGTTATATTGGATTAAAAAGTTTTTACATAAAAAAACAAACAAACAATGCATAGTACTGTTATGTAGTAGAGGTTCCTGACTACCTGTGAGAGTTTGTATTTTCTTTGCATGAAGAATTAACTTAAGGGAGAAAGAAGGAGCAATAACCTTTCAGTGTGAGTAGTCTGTCATTGAATCTCAAGGGAATTTTCATGGGACTTCTGAATAACGTTGCTCATATTGGTTGTGCTGTCTCGTTGTTTACATTTGTTTACATGTTTATTGGTGTGTCTTTTGTGGGTAAGGGCTTGTTTATTGGATTAAGATAACTAGGTTTTTCAAAGCCAGCAAACCCTGAAAAGAAGACAATATGGTGTTTCTCTTAATTTAATTTTGTAAATTTTAATTTAATAGAACCTAAACAGTTGTATAATTATTCCTTTGAGCTTTTCATTTGAGAGTCCATAAAATTGAATTAAAGTTTATTCCGGCCTTGAATGAGTCACTTTGTCACTTTGCTTATGTTTAGATGACAAAGCAGAAATGGAAACAGTATTTGGGGAGTAGAAGAAAACTGGTAAAAACTAAATGTCAGTTAAAAAGTGGACATTCTATCTGTGCTGTGGAATGTAAATAAACTGTACCTTTGTATGTGGCAGAGTTAATGCTAACACTACTGATTGCCGGAATGATTGTGGAATACACGCACACACACACACACACGCGCATTCACATTCACACACATTCACACACATTGTAAAATAGTTCTTAATTGTCAGTGTCAACCCCTTGTAGGATGATATTGTACCAAGTGATGTCTTATAGAGAGCCTGGCACACCATTAGAACACCCAGCTCCTAGGGTACTTATTGGGGTTTTATGAAGAGCCAACTCTCCTGACATCTTGAAAGGTTTAGAATAGAATACACAGGGGATCCATTTTATTTTCTTTAAAATTTAAAGTTTAAATCTAAAGGAATGAGAGGATGATAAATAATATTTTCTATAATAAAAGAATATATGTACTAGCATTTGCTTCATGTATTCTATGACCTATCTACATTGACCTTTCTGCCCATGACGCTCCATTTCCCCAGGATGCCTTTTCTGATCTCTCTCTCTGCTAATGTCATTCTTCTGGGTTACCTTCTATTTCTACTCTTGTGGGAGGGGGAATTAGCATTTATACAGTACTATGTGCCAGGCATCGTGCTGGATGTTCACTTGATCTTCACAACAACCCTGGGAGGTAGATACTGTTATTATCCCCATTTTACAGTTGAAAAAATGGGCAAACAGAAGTTGTGGCTTACCCAGGGTCATACAGCTAATAAGGATCTGAGGCTAAATTTGAACTTGGGTCTTGTTTCCATGTCCAGCAGTCTATCCACTGTGCTGTCAACCCATTCTAGTATAGAGTTGTATCTACACAGTTGTTTGCATGTTGTCTCCCACTTTAGATTGTGATTTCCCTGAGATCAGAACCTGTTTTTGCCTTTCTTTGTACGTAGTAATTGCTTAATGTTTATTTATTATTTCCAGTCATGTCTTACCAAACTACAGCCCTAGGTTACTGGGATCATCAGCCTCCTTCGCTTCTCATCATGCGCTGCTGAATGGAAGTGGAGAAAGTCACAAAACTATGCTAGCTGGGTCTCTGTGCTAACTATGTATCTGTTATCCAGTCTCACCTGAGCCTTCACTGCAGCAAGGCTACTCTCTACTTCCTGATTGATCCTCTATCCCACTGAACATTGATAATTTTAAAATTATACATACACATACATGCACATTCACAAAAAATTACCTGAATTCCCTTTCTCCCAATTGAGAACAAAAGAAAACAAAAACTGCTGTTACAAATGTGCAAAAAAAATTTATGCATTGGCCATGTCCAGAAAATTTGTCTGTTTCTTTCTGAGTCCTGTACCTCTCAGGAGGTAGAGAGCATCTTTCATCATTAGTCTTTGAGAATTATGGTTGGTCATTATATGGATCCTATACCCTAGTTCTTTCAGCATTGATCATCTTTACCACGTTGTTATCACTGTAGAAAATTGTTCTGATTCTGTTCATTTCACTCTGCATCAGTTCATAGAAATCTTTCCAGATTTCTCTGAAACCATCCTTTTCATTATTTATTTTGGCACAGTTGTATTTATTCCAGCACATAACTTGTTCAGCCATTCACCAATTTATGGACACCTTCTTAGATTCCCATTCTTTCACACTTCAAAAAGACATAAATATTTTTGTACATCTTTAGTTGAATTTGTTTTGCTTAGGAACGATCCCTCCCTTAATCTGCCTACCCTCTTAATTCACTGATCTTCATTCTCTTTCCTTCCTACTTATATACCAAATGTAGTTTTGTCCTCAAGTGCATATGTATATTCTTCATTCTTGAGGCAGCTATGTTCCTAGGCAGCAGTGCATAGGACACTAAGCAGGGAGTCAGGAAGACTCAAGTTCAAATTGTGGTCTTGGGCATACTTCTGTCGCCTCAGTCTCTGTAACTGTAAAATAATGGGGATAATAATAGCACCTACTTCTCAGGGTTGTTTTGAAGATAAAATACAATATTTGTCTGGCAAATAGCAGTCACTTATTAAATCCTTCCCTTCCCACTTCCTTTCACCAGAATAGAGTGAGGTTCCAGGGTCAACCACTCCTTCCCCCTCCCTTTCACACACTTCCTTGTTTATATGGCTATCTTAGATTATGTGGGATAATTTTTCTGAAACACATGTCCCCTAATGTATATTTTTTCCCCTCTTTTTTTCCATTTTTGAGATCAAGACATAACAGAACCATTCCCAGTCCTTGTCTAATTGGACTCCTTTTGTGATCCCAGATGATGCTAGGGATAGAGGGGACATATGTATCATGTCCCCATATTTGAATGTAAGTGGTTTATCTTTGTTTAGTCCCTTACGATAGTTTATTTGTGTTTACCTCTTATATTTCTCTTAACTTCTGCATTGGAACTTTCTAGTTTCAGTGAAACTATTCTTTCGATCAAGAATGCTTGGAAGCCATCTGTTTCATTAAAAGTCCATTCCTACCCTTCCTTCTGTTGCCCCCCCCCCCCCCCCAAGAAAACGATTAAGCTCAGTTTTCTGAGAGAGTTATTCTTGGTTGTTTTCATATATCCTTTGCCTTCTGGAATATTGGATCAAAGGTCTCTGCTTCTTTACATGTGGATTCTAAATCATGTATGAGCCCTGATTGTGGCTACTCAGTACTTGAATTCTTTCTTTGACCTGAAAGCTTTGGATTTTGGCTATAATATTCCTAGGAGTTTTCATTTAAGAGTTTCTTTTGGAGGAGGTAGCTAGCATGTATTTTCTATCTCTGTTTTGCCCTTTGGTCCTAAGAAATCTGGGCAATTTTGTTGGTTTGTTTTTAAGATTACTTAAAATACGTTTAGGCTCTTTCTCTCACCTTTACCCCTACCCCGTAACTTTAAGGTAGTCCATTTATTTTAAATATTTTTCTCCTCCATCCATTCCCCAGGCATGTTATTTTTGGCTGTGAAATACCTTAAATTTTCTTGCATATTTTTAATCTTTTGACTTTTAATATATCTTTTCTTTTCCCTATCCACTTAGGGTATCATACCCTAACTTGCATTTGCTTTGCTCAAAGGAATGTAATTTTGATCCCCCAAAACTTTTCTTAAGGACCAGACCTTAAACCTAAATCACTCTAACCCTTACTGATTGACCAACAATTGCTCTTTGTCAAGGACCTTGACATCAGCGAGGTGATGATGCCATGACATGCAAGTGAACTGGATTTAAGAGAGGGAGGGCTGTGCAAAGTCACCAGTCTCACTTTCTTCTCCAGAGCTATCTGGGTTCAGTGGCCAGATATGGATCAAGACAACTGGAGATGGCTCAGGATCCAGTGGGGGACTTTGGGCTTTTCAAGCTAAGGTCTTTAACAGGTCTCAGTTTCACTGAGGCAGTGCCCATTCAGTGATTAAGGCTAGGTAAGAAATGAGGCAAAGAATGGCCTTTTTGCCTAGTCAAAAACAAACAAACTGCGCATCTGGGAGGGGAAGACCTCAGGGGTTTTGGCCAAAACAGAAATAATTGTTATTTATATTCATTCTGAGCTAATCAGGGCCCAAACTGTGACCAGGTTAGGGGCTGGCCTAGGACTTTTGTTGGCCAACCCCTTCCCTTTGGGCAGAGAGCACCCACAAAAGGCTAAGGTCCAATGCATCCAGGGCCATTTCTGGTGATCCTGATATCTGTATCTACCTACCCATTGGACCTAGATGGCTTCAGAGGAAAAACTGAGGCTGGTGATTTTGCACAGCCTTCCCTTACTTAAATCCAGTTCATTTGCATGTCATGGCATCACCTCCTGATGTCATGGTCTTCTTCAAGAAGGAAAGACAAACAACACAATATATCTATCTTCTTGTTTCCTGGAGTCATTGACTTCTATTGGGTCATTTCTCATTTTCAGGGAGTTTGTTGTTTGGGCAAGGTTTTGTACCTCTTGTGCCAATCTGTTAATTCCTTTTCCAATCCTTTCTCCTATAGCTCCCATTTTTTTTTTCTTCAGGCACTCTCATTTCATTTATAAAAAAAACTTTTTTCAACTTAAAAAAAACACAACTTCATCTCTTCCAGAAGTTCTAGTTGACTCTGTGCTGGGACTGCTTTTTGTAGATAGGCTTTCCTTTTAGATGTTTTGGAGTCATCTTCTTCTAGGTTTGGGTCTTGAGTATTTCTGTCCCCACTTTTTATGGTATGATTCTTGTTGGGGTTTTTTCCTCTCTAATTTTTCCAGACTTCTTTCTGACATGAGACTTGATCTTAAAGCCAAGCTCTGGGCACTTCTGGTCAGAAGCTCTAGATTGGTTCTGTTCCTGGCTTTCTTGGAGATTTTTGAGTATTGTGTTATTCTAGGCTCTCAGGGAAAGCACAAACTGGAGACCTACAAGCTTTCAATGCTGCCTAAGTGCATTTAGAGCAAAGTCTGAATACCTCTCCCCTGGTCTGAGTTCTACAAGTTCATGACCCAAGTTTTGGTTTGAGTAACAGTAGACTGTTGCTGGATTCAACCACTTATCAGTCAGCCAGGAATCTGCTGGTTCAGAGTGATAAAACTGCAGGCTCCCCTTTGGTCAGCAATTTCTGACCTAGTTATTCCTTTGCAGGATCCAGATTGGGCTAGAAGCTGAAACTGAGACCCTTTTCTCCTCCTGGGATCTGAACCACACCATGTCACTGTTGCTTGCTTCTGGACTTACTCTTGTCTGTACACACCTAGAGCATGCTTTACTCCTTGTCCTAAATACCACCCTCTGAGTGCAGGTCTGCCCCAGATCTGTGACCTAGAATTGGGTAATGGGCAACAAAACTGCCAGGTATCATTCATTCCCACTTTGGGCCCTGGTATGGTTTTGGGATTTCATCTTGTCCTGATGTGTACAGCCTTTCCTTGAATGCTTTAGTTCCTCTGGGATAGACCTTGATGACCTTTCTCTCTGTTTCTCTGTGGTAGCCTGAACTAGAAGAGTCTCAGTGACTTTTTCATAGATTTCCCCATCAGGATTCTGTCTCGTGAATTTTTTTCTAGATCCCTTTGGAGAAGTAGTGGGGGTTTTGTGGGTGTGTGTGTGTAGGAGGGACTTACTGTACTGTTTCCTGCTACTATACTGTCTTGGCTTCTGGAACATATTGATAATTCCCCTATTCTCCTCATGCTTCCCACAGCAACCGCTTCCCTTGACCCTTTCAGTTGAAGGTGTTGCTTTATACTTCACCGAAAAAATTGTGATCATTATTTCCAGTCTCTCTTTTCTTCCCCTTTCTTTCCCTTACTTTTCTCTGTCCAACTTGTCCCGGAAATCATTTCTCTAACTATGTCCTCCTTTACTCTAGACTCTAAAAATCTAAAGATCAAGCCTTTTACCTTGGTACAGTCATATATATGTATTTATGATTCCATCTCTTCCCATCATCTCTTGCAGATGACCCTCACTATTCCACACTACTCCCACAATCCAATTCTCAATGGATGATTGCTATCTGCTGATTGCTTCTATGTTTCTTACGAACATTTCCAGGTCTCCTCATTCCTTAAGAAATGCTCGGTAAATCCTGCTACCCCCCCTCCCCCCTTAGCTAGTCCTATACTTCTCTTACTCTGCAAAACTTCTTGAGAAAACTATCTACACACAATACCTCTGCTTCCTTTCTTCTCTACTCTTTTCAGAGTTACCAGAGATCTCCTAATTGACAGATCTAATGACTTTTCTTCTATCCTCATTTTTCTTGACCACTTTACTGCATTTGACTTTTGATTAGTTTATCCTTCTAGATAGTCTTTCTTCTTTGGGTTTTTGTGATACTGTTCTGTTGGTTCTCCTCTACCTTGTCTGTCTGATCTTTCTCAAACTCTGTTGCTGCAGTTTTGCCCATAATCACCCCTCCCCCTCCCCACTACAGATATTCTCCTAGGTTCTGTCATGGACCCTCTTCTGTATATTCTCACTTGGTGATTTCATCAGTTGCCATTGGTTCAGTTATCATCTCTAAACAGATGATATCTAGCTCCAGACTTAGAATATGATCATGATAACAAACATTTAAGTGGTTCTTTTTTAAAATTCTATTACTTATCCTGCATGTCCCAGACAGCTGCCAAATCTTGTCATTTTTATTTCCACAATATCCCTCCAGTATGTGTCATTGTCTCCACTTGCATAGCCTTTGCCTTAGTTCAGGCTCATCATTGCCTCCTTCCTGGACTGTTGCTGTAGCCTCCTGATTGATGACCCTGTCGCTTCAATCTGTCCTCTACATAGTTGTCAAAATGGTTTTCCTATAGCATAGGCCTAATTATATCATCTTCCATCTCATTTGGCTCCTTGAGATCAAATGTAAATTTTGGTATGTCAAGTTCTTCACAGTTGGTTCCCTTCCTATCTTTCTTGCTTTCTTAAAATTTTTCTGCCCTCTACTCACTCTATACAGCTATACTGGCTTGCTTATTGTTCCTTCTACTTATCTCCCCAGTCCATTCCTTTTCACTGTCCCCAACCTTGGAATAGAGTTTGCCGACCTCCCCTTCAAGTCTTAGAATGCTGGCTTGCTTCCAGAATCAAATCAGGTGCCACATTCTGCAGGAGAGCTTTCCCAGTTTCCCCTACCTGCTCCTGTTTTCTAAGGTTGCCTTTTCTTCTCTTTGGTACCTATTTTATCCCCCATTTGAATGTAAGGTTCTTAAGTGCAGAGACTATTTTCATTTTTTTCTTTCTGTATCCAGTGCTTTTCACAGTTCCTGACAACTGGGGCGAATGGAAGATGAAATGACTGATGAAACACAGATTCTAGCTTCCAAGTGTTTTGAATTATTAAGCAATATATGCTAATTGCCCAACAAATTGCCAGTTGTCTGACAAACTGGGGCCAGTAGCCTCCCCTCCTTTGGCACTGGACCCAGAATACAGGGGGAGACACATTTTTATACATTAAAAACAATCAAATTAGACCAATAAATTAAAAGAAAACAGTTAACCAGGATAATGGTCTAAAAGTTGAAGTACTTCAGGTACATATAGCCATTGACAGGTACACATGTACTCTGGCATCAGCTCTGCCTATTTCATATCTTCCAATAATGAACTACCTTGATAAAATATGCCTGTTGACATGTGCACACAGAGCCCTCCTCACAGTTACAACATAAAGGAGAATCTCCATTGTATGATTGTTAGATAAAGAGAAGGATTGATAAGGGAAGAGGTGAATGAGTAGGCATCAAATTGGCTGAAGGATGGAGGCTCTTGTTTGTCAGAGTAGCTTGAGGTCATTGTGGGAAGTATGGGTAAATAAGGAGTTATCTATATTAGGAAAGGGAATGTATAATAATTATAATAAACTTTTCAGTGTTCATCTTGGAGACTGAGAAAAAATTAAATTTTTTAAGTATTTTAAAAACCTGATTAAAGCTTCTATTAGCTATTAAAGCTTGAGGCCTATGGAGGAAGTCTTTTTGTAACTTAAAAATAGGTTAAATAATTTTTGTGGCATATTATAATAACCAGAAATTGCCCTGATCTGTATAATTCTCTTCACTGGATGCCTTCATATGTACATCATTGTAATTTGATGAACTATTTTATTCAAAATCTTTGGTGGTATAGATTTTTAATGTTCCATGTAGTTTTTTTTTCCATTTTAAAATGTATATTTGCAAGTAACCTAGAATATGTAATTTCAAATAGTTACCCATTTCATTCTCTTGGAGAGAGCCCTACAGTAGATAACATGGAAGTGGAAAGGAAAAACTGCCCTTCAGTATGATATAGTATTTTTAAAAATCTGGCAAATGCGAAATGCATGTGAAGAAAGAACTCACACAGCATCTTCATTACACACGTGATAGGCTTGATGACATTACATAACCAGATACAGTAATAGAGATTTAAGTACCCCTAATAATGGGGCTGTGGAAAGAGTTACCTTGGTAACTAGAGTAAGAAGGAATGAGCAAAGAAAACCCTGAGCAGGGTTTAAAGTGGGCAAGTAACGTGGTCCCACAGAAGAGGGAAAGGAATAGGTGTTCCAAGGAGAAGGAATGACATATATAGTAGGTTAATGGGAGAAAAAAAAAATGTGTAAACCACATGCTTAGTGTTGTTTGCTTGTTTACCCTCTCCCCCCAGTAAAGCACCAACAATATTAATGGCATCATTCTCTCAAAGAATCGATACTTATTTGGTGTCTACTGTGTTGTAGGACCTTTGTTCAATATTTGAAATTTATGTCTTACTCCTTCCCTCCCCTGTTTCTGTGCTTTTTCAAGTTTCCTTCCCTCCCATCCCAGTAGATCCAAATAGCATGTATTCATCGAGATCTATGTCAGGTTCTAAGTTCTCTGTTAATTGTCTCTCAGATTTCCTTGTTTATCTTGATCTCTCTCCATATTCACCTACGTGGTTGTGATTAGGATTGGAAAGGGGAAGGGTGAGGACCCTCCCCCCCCCTCCCCAAAGAGCAGAGTATAAGGCAGACTATCTGTGATGAATTCACAGATTCAAGCATTCCTTAAGTCAAGGTGGCAAAGATTTATTTGCTTTTCAGTAGGCAAGAGTTGTTAGGGAACCTGCGATTTGAAAGGGGTACAGGTAAAGTTTATATAGTACATTCTATAGTAAAATGTCAAATATGATAACTAGGTGATTCAGGGCAGGATTAGGGGTTGGTTAAGGAGTGGTTAGTTCTTAAAGGAACATGCACTTTTAGTGTCTACTGCACAGGTATTTTACCAAGACTTCATGGGGAAATAGTCCACGGAGGGGCTACAGAGAGGTGTGGTTTTAGGCCTGAAACATCACTAAGCCAACTAACAGTCAGGGGTGACAGAAATACCCAGGCTGCTCCCATCAATGTCTTTTTAGGCAAGATAAACATAAGGAAGTATACATATATCTAAGTCTAGGATGCATATGATTGGTTAGTGAGCAGTAAATATCTTTATGATCCAGTACACAGTTCAGCCAGTACACAGCTGGTTCAAACTAATAAATTCTATAGGTGTAGCTAGCTACTATATCCGGAAGAGAGATCTGGGGCAGACTGGGGAGACTGGGGAGAAACTGCCTGGGATAGTGTTTTGAGGCTAGGGAGAAACTGATTTCTAGAGAGAAATGTGATATTAGAATTGGTGTTCAAGCACAGGCACCCAAGCATCCCATCAGTTGCACATTTTGATACCATCTTTCATATGTATGATTTTTCCTGTGTGTCTTATTCCTTTATTAAGTTGCAAATTTCTGGGCCATAGGGCTATGAATCCTGGGATTTCTAACCAGAAGAAACTTTATTATTATTTAATGCAAACCGTATCTTCCTTTTCAGTCATAGACTCATGGAATTGGAAAGCAGGTTATGCCAACCTCTCACCAAAAAATAAAATAAACAAAAAAATCCAAACCACAAAATAAAGTCACTGGAGGAATTAAGAAAGGCTTCACGCAAGAACCTAGGACTTTCAAGAAGAGGTGAGGAATGTACCAATCTCTCAACCACTGATGATTTTCATTGTGATTCTTAAAGTTTGTACCCACAACTGGACATTTACCCCCAAAGGCAGTCAGTCAAGTGGTAGGCACAAGACTGGATTAAGTTGGGTTAAAGTTACAATGCCAAAATCTAAAAAACTGACCTACTTAGTACCCAACACAAAAGTCCTTTGTAATGTAGCTTCCTGAATTCCCCTTTCCAATTAAAGAGATGACCTCTTTGACCTATGCTGCCCAAAGTGACCTAAAACTCCCTTCCCAAACTTAAGTTTTCGTTCCATAGTCACTTGGCTGACTGAGTGTTCCATTTATTCACCTGTCTATCAACTAAGCAATGGAGCCTCTTTCTTGTTATATTCCTTTAAGGAAGAGTGTGTGCACATGTACAATTGTGTGTTTAGGTGATTCATTATTAGGTCTATTGGGGCTATATGTGACTGAGGGCGGAAATGGATAGACTTAAGCTATATGACAGAAGAATAGGCATATTTAAATAAATTATATGAAAGACAATTAGACAGGTAAGGATAAATCACATAAGTGAATATAGTTTAAATCACTCTTACTTTCTTCCTAGAGAACCATCCCTAAGAAATTTTTAATAGATTTTTAGTGTGTAGGTTATAAGGTCAGTAAGAATTTGGGTAGCAAACTTACCACATCCTACAGAAAATTCTGAAATTGGAAGTAGATGCTAGCGTCCT